>NC_133662.1:150538100-150883382 GCF_037893015.1 Macrotis lagotis | reverse complement strand
GAAAAGGATAACTGTAAAATTGTATGACCCATATAATTTAGCAATATTATTTGACAAATGCCCATTCAAATGACAATGAAGGAAGGAAAGAAAAACTGTTATCATCCATCCACCTTCAGCAAATCATTTGTTTTGATTTCTGTCTTGTCACACTGGACTCTGATTACTCTAGAGAAGAAAATGAGAGTGATAACTTTGCACAACTCTGCCTCATCTAAATTCAATTCACACACAAGTCAAGGCATCACCCTCCTGATGTCATTAGTCCTCTACAAGAATGAAGGAAGAAAAAACAATAATCATCAACTTAGGAGTCATGAACAATAAAGTTGTTGTCAATAACCACTAAAAGAATAATATATACAGAAAAAAATATTTAGAAAAAATAGCATCTGCAGAACTAAAAAGTAATAAATTGTTGAGCACCTGAGTATATGTGGAATCTTTTGGCTTCAGTTGGTATATGATAGTACCTGAAGAGCATCAAGCAAAGGGTGACCAGTGAAGGCATTAGAGGTGTCTCACTGTACATGGAGAGGACTGGGAGAGAGAGCATATGAGGAAGAACTCAAATGTTTAGTGAAGACATCTGAGTCAATGTAGATTATTAGAATCTCCTAGGCAAATAGCAGATGAGGAAGACCAAAAGGGAAAGCAATGATGAAGGAAAGAAATTAAATGAAATGCTAAATCATAAATCTAAGAATTGAATAATGGAAGAGAAATGTTTTATCTCATTGAGAGGGGTATTATAAAAAGATTATATTATAAAAGTATGAGATTGAATAGGAAAATATAGCCAATGATTCATTTATATTATAGTAATATACTACTCCACATTCATGTACACACACATATATAGGAGTGACATCTCATAGGATTTTTAAGATTATTGAGGTGGAGTGGAATAGATTTCGAAGTTCATTTAATCCAGATCCCTTTTGGAGGCCCATGTGATTTATTTAAAGACACATACAGTAAACATCAAAGATGGATTTGAATGTAGATTTTTCTGACTCCAATGTACTAAGTCAGGTCCTGTGATTCAACTCATGCATTTATGCTTTTCCTTCTAACATGCAGACCTTCAAATTTATGGATAGTCTCAATCTACCAATTATATAGTTTCACCCAACCTTATCATATCAGTGACAATCATACCCTAGACCTCAAGATAATTCACAACTGTGCTGTATCTTTGATTCTGTCTCAGATCATAATATCCTGTCTTTCCATATCTGACTCTTGACTTCATTCCTCTTTAGCTTTTTCTTTATCCTTACCACAAACTTTTTTTCTTGTTCCATTCTCATATTCTTTTCTTTATTTTTTCTTTTCTATATTCTTAACCCTTGTTCAACCATATAATGTCCTCTGCCCTTTATTTTCTTTCAAACTTCCTTTATTATCATTCACTCCCTTTAGAAATTAGGTCTTGAATCATGGCCCAAATTTATCATTCTTCTCGTATTCAGACCTAATGAATGCCACTAACAATATCATATTATCATGCCAGTTGGATCCAGCATAACATCATTTAATATCAACTGCATCCTCACTTCTACACTACAAAAATTTTTATACTTTCAAGATTCACTCACTAGTTCCCTACCCTTAGAGGATTTTCCAAAGCTCCTCTCCTTTCCTTTGGTCTAATAGTGCCTCCTCCTCTTCCCTCCTTCCCCCTCAGTTAATATCCTAGACATATACTTAATGAGAAATTAGAGACTATCAGCTATTAGCTTCCTTTACCTCTTCTCTAGATTGCAAGGATTTTTGATAATTTCTGTTGCTATGCTGCTGTCTGAAAAAGTGAGTCTTTTTGGTCAAGTCAAACTCTATCTCTACTGTTGACTATCTTTTGATTCTATTATTCAACTGACACTGCTTTCTTCTATGTTTCCAATAATCTCTTAATACTTAATCTGATGACCTTTTCTCAGTCTTCATTCTCCTTGATCCTTCTGCCACTCTTGCCTCTGAGGACTCCCTCCTTGAACACTCTTTCCTCCCTTGGTTTGCTCATTCTCCTCCTATCTGTATAACTATTTTTCCCCTCAGGTTCTTTTGCTAGTTCATCATTCATTTATCAACCTTGAGTCCCATATGTGCAAATCCATGGGCTCCATTTTGGGATCTTTATGTTTTCTCTATTGGCTTTCTTCTAAAGATATTATCAATTCCCAACAGTTCAAGGGCTATTGCCATGTAACTTTTTTTACAATTTAGTATTTATTTATGAGTACAATGTAACACATTACTGAGCATAACAAAAAATGTAAGATTGTAATAAAGTATAATAAAAAATAATGAGTATAATAATAAAACTTTTACTTTTTTAATAAAAAAAGAAAAACATGTCATTTTTATTGCTTTTTGAATTTTACAATTTTCCCCCAATCTCACTTCCCACCCCCCCTACAGAAGGCAATCTGATATCTTTACATTGTTTCCATGATATACACTGATCAAAATTGAATGTGTTGAGAGAGAAATCATATCCTTAAGGAAAAAATAAAATATAAGGGATAGCAAAATTACATAATAAGATACCTTTTTTAAAAATTAAAGGTAATAGCCCTTGGTCTTTGTTCAAACTCTACAATTCCCTATTTGGATACAGATGATATTCCCCCTTTGCAGATACCCCAAAATTGTCCTTGAATATTGCACTGATGTCCATGTAACACTTAGAATATTTTTTAAAATACCCAAAGGTAGGCAATACAAATCAAATCCCATTTTCCAGATGGAAAATCAGGCTCAAATTATTTCTTCAATGTTATAGTGCTAATAAGTAGGAATATTGGGCCTTGCCAACAGATTCCCTGAATTCATCATCCTGGACATTTTCACTCTACTACACTAACCCTAAAGGAAGGCTGTGTGTGTGTGTGTGTGTGTGTGTGTGTGTGTGTGTGTGTGTGTGTCACTATGGAAGGATGGAAATTCCCTAAATTAAAAGTTGCTATATTACTGATGGTCTTAGTCACTTATTTAGAGCCAACTAAGTAATTGCTTTTGTTTTGTTTTGTTTTTTAAGATTGTTGAGGTATCTAATCAGCTTTGGTTCATTTCAGTTAAGAAATCCTGAGTTCAAATGATCCATTAACTCCAGTCTCTTCTGGGGCAGGAATTACATATGTGTAGCCTTCTGGTCTTTAGAGAGTCTTGTATTACACTGAGAAGTCAGCTGTCTTTTCTAGGATAACACATCTTGTATCTGTTGAGGTAAAAGATTGAACACAGGTCTTCTTGACCCCAGGTCTGTCATTTATTTGGTCATTGTGCCATCCTATCTCTAAAGCATCTTCATTCTGTCAAAATATGGATATCATGCAGCATGGTATAATGCAAAGAAAACTGAGCTTAGATTCATCTGGCCTATATTCAAACTTTACCTATAAGATTTATCAATACATTACCTGAAGAAAGTTCCAATAACATCTCTGGGTCTCTCTTTCCTCATCAGTAAGTACAATATGGAGTGTGATCTCTAAAGTCCTTTCCAGATCTAAATCCATGATCCTATGAAAAGATACATGCTCAATTATTATGACCTTTGCTCATCTATGATATAACCAAGATAAATATAGCTTTTCTTAGATCTTTCTTTATTAAATACAATCTCCATTCCTAGAACCTTGAATGGTCAATCCTGCTT
Source organism: Macrotis lagotis (assembly GCF_037893015.1). Taxonomy (NCBI): domain Eukaryota; kingdom Metazoa; phylum Chordata; class Mammalia; order Peramelemorphia; family Peramelidae; genus Macrotis; species Macrotis lagotis. Next base: position 150,879,718 of record NC_133662.1, on the reverse strand, counting down.
TTATGACTTTTAATTTATTTCCAAGGTCTTGTTTGTTATTTTTTTTAAATAAATGCCTAAAAGAAATTGTTAGTCATAATTTAGAAGCAGAGTTCAGAGTAGGATCATTCTGTTTGCTGTCCACTCTCAGTTTCTAAGCTCATTTTTCTTTGTGTTTCTGCTAAGGCACATAGTACATGCAGGTCTCTGTGGTTAGAGACTAAATGGTGGTATATAGAGGAGGCAGCATCATGCTGCATTTCTTTTTATCTTTTCCTTTTTTCTTTTTTTTCCCTGAAGGAAAGTGTTCTTTTCACCTCTTAGGAGCCACACTACCAATTGAAAGCCTCTACAGTTTACATTAGCATTGTCAGCCCCATAAGCAACCATCTGTTTCAGCTGAGGAGTGTGATCCGTCAGTTTGGTTTGAGGTAGTGATGCAATGGTGAGAGCATTTTCATTGTTGTCTTCTTAGAAAAACCACACAGTAATTAACCATTCCAGTGCTGGCTACAAAAGAGATCACCCAGTATGCTTCATGGAGCCAGATTTCTATATTATCTCAAGCTGAAAGTTAAAAAACAAAACAAAACAAAAAAATACTTATTGTGTTTCATTGTTCCCTAAAGAGACAACATGCTCAAATAGAATAAAGGCAACCTGGTTTCTTTACATACTGTTTCATTTCTATGACTCTGTGTGAAAGATGAAACAAAGAATTGCTACTATAAACAGACAATCACAAAATGACAATGATAAATAGCCTGGGACATTTCAGTCACCAGCACAGGAGGGCAGACATCCTGGCCACAGACTAAGGGAAGAAGGAGGTAGAGGGAGAGTGACTGGGAAAGAGATGAGAGAAGGAAGGAAAGGAATTTCATTAAAGCTAGGTTTAGGGGGCAAAATATCAGACCATATTTTACTGCAGGGCATTTTTCTGAACAGCAGAAGTGACTGGTCACCTAAGACCAAGACCTGAATTTTGTGTTGGTTTTGTTGGTTTTTCATTGAAACAATCTTTCTCTTTGTATGATCTTGAGCTTGGAATTGTTCTTTTTATCTTATCTGTAAAATGTGACTGGCAATCTAAAATTGACCTAAGGAAGAGTGTGATATCATATAAAAATCTTTGGATCCAGAGCAGAAAATATGAATTAAATTACTATTAATCAAATCAATAAATAATTATTAAAGTTTTTTATAATGTATCTGGTATTGAGCTAGGGGGTGACAATAAAAAGCTAAGAAAGTACTAGTTCCTTTCCTCATGGAGGATACATTCCACTGGGGGAGATAAATATTTTTATTTCAGTAAAAATAAACTATGATTGACTATATTCATCTTCCTAAGCCTCAGTCTCCTCCTTTGTAAATTGAGACTAGTAGAAATTCATGAAAGCACATGTTGAAATAGATGATCTCTGATCTACTTTCTGACCTGAGATTCTGTGATGTTGACATTTAAGGGACCTGTAATTTGAAATCTTAAGAATAATCATGTCATAGATATTGAAATGTCTGATTAATGTAAAGTATTTTGAGATCCACTAAAAATAAACACTCTATTTGTTCAATTTAGTGAATAATAATTTTTATCAGTAATACGGAGATGCCATCTTTAGCTAAATAAATCATTTTTGAAATATTTACCCAGTACTAGAAACTGAACTGTATGCTGTGGACCACAGGAAAGAAAGACTGAACTTCCCTCAAGTAATGTCCATTTTAGTGGAAGAAGACAACAGATAAAGGAATGTCGCAAAAAAGAGGAATAGGAAAGGTAAACCATAGACTGCAGAGATAGCCAAGAAGGCAAGTGGAATACTGGGATCCTGCAAAATAAGGTAAAAATTCAACTATTAGATTCAGGGGAACCAGGGTCAGAGTCCAAGGGAAATATGAATAATGGATGATGGTCAAAGAACCAAAAAACTTGATAAGAAGATGGTCAATAAGTTCTCTATGCTATAAGTTTTTATCAACTTTGTTGGATCTAGTAAAAAAAAATCTGTTTTTTAACTCTTTTCAATTTGTTCTTCCTTTTTAAGTTGAGTCAACAGGATGATGAAGCAATATGTGTAGATGTGTAGAAAATTCTATCAATTTGGGTTGAGGGAGAGAAATCCTAGAATCTCAGTCTAAGGAATTTTGGTTCTAGTTACTCAGATCATGGTAGGATTGATTTGTTTCCCTATTAGGTTTTGTAATTTATTCATTTTTAGCCATACATATATTTTCTACAAAACCATTCTACAAACCTGTCTAGACAACCTAGGTAATTTCTTGCTTCTTTTTCTAATTAAAATTTGTAAAGTTTTCACTAACATTTTATGAAAATGTTTTATATTACAATAAATGGAATTAATTTTTTCACTTTAACTAATAAAAACAGTGTCTTTCCAGTTTCTAAATGACTCTTTTCATATTATCAGACAGAGTCCATGCCTTCCTTCTACTTTTCTCTCAAGTTGAGGGGAAATCATGCCATGCTTCCCTGAATTCCCATCCCTCTTGGTTTCTAATAGAACAATAGTGTTTCATGACATACATATACACAGTTTATTAAGCCATTCCCTAATTGAAGGAATTCACTTAATTTCCAATTCTTTGCCACCACAAACAGGGCTGCTATGAATATTTTTTACAAGTTATGTTTTTACCCTTTTTCACAATCTCTTAAGGGCATAGACCTAGTAGTGCTATTGCTGGGTCAAAGGGTATGCACATTTTTGTTGCCCTTTGGGTGTAATTTCCAGTTGTACTCCAGAAAGGTTGGATGATTTCATAGCTCCACCAATAATGCCTTAGTGTCCCAGATTTCCCACATCCCTTCCAACATTGATCATTGTCCTTTCTGGTTATATTGGCCTCTCTGAGAGGTCTGAGATGGTACCTCAGAGATGCTTTAATTTGCATTTCTCTAATAAGTAGTGATTTAGAGCAATTTTTCATGTGACTATGGATCACTTTGATTTCCTCAGCTGTAAATTGCCTTTGGCTATCCTCTGGCCATTTGTCAATTGGGGAATAGCTTGTTTTTTTGAAAAGTTGACTCAGTTCTCTCTATATATTTTAGAAATGAGTTCTTTTTCAGAAACACTAGCTGTAAAAATTGTTTCCCGATTTAATACATTTCATTGTGATCTTGGTTATAACAGTTTTGTCTGTGCAAAAGCTTTTCAATTTAATATAATCAAAATTATCTAGTTTGTTTTTAAAGATGTTCTCCATCTCTTCGTTGGTCATAAACTGCTTCGCTTTCCATAGATTTGACAGGTATACTACTCCTTGATCTTCCAGTTTGCTTATAATGTTTTTTATGTCTAAATCCTAAATCCATTTGGATCTTATCTTATTATAGGGTGTGTGGTGTTGGTATAATCCAAGTTTCTTCCATACTAACTTCCAATTTTCCCAAAAGTTTTTAAGGAACAGAGAGCTTTTGATCCCAATAGCTGGACTCTTTGGGTTGATCAAACAGCAGATTACTATAATCATTCCATATTATTACACCTAGTCTATTCCACTGACCCGCCACACTATTTCTTAGACAATATCAGACAGTTTTGATAACTGATGCTTTATAATATAATTTTAGATCTGGTAAGGCTAAGCCACCTTATTTTGCACTTTCTTTCATTGAATCCCTGGAAATTCTTGACTTTTTATTTCTCCATATGAATTTACTTAATTTTTTCTATTTCATTAAAGTAATTTTTTGGAATTTTGACTGGTAGGACACTAAACAAGCAACTTAAGTTTTAGTAGAATTGTAATTTTTATTATATTAGCTCAACCTATCCATGAGCAGTAGATGTCTGCCCAGTTATTTGAATCTGATTTTATCTGTTTAAGAAGTGTTTTGTAATTTTTTTCAAAAGTTTTTGAGTCTGCCTTGGCAGGTACACTCCCAGGTATTTTATGTTGTCTGAGGTTACTTTGAATGGAATTTCTCTTTCTAGTTCTTTCTTCTATATCTTGCTAGTCATATATAAAAATGTTGAGGATTTATAAGGGTTTATTTTATATCCTGCAACTTTGCTAAAGTTGGTAATTATTTCTAGTAGGTTTTCAAATGATTGGGGGGGGGTATCTCTAGCTGTACCATCATGACATCTGCGAAGAGTGAGAGTTTTGTCTCTTCCTTCCCAATTTTAATTCCTTCAATTTCTTTTTCTTCTCTTATTGCTGAATCAAACATTTCTAATCCAATATGGAATAGTAGTGGTGATAATGGGCATCCTTGCTTCACCCCGATCTTATTGGGAATGCCTCTAGCCTATCCCCATTGCACATAATGCTTGTTGATGGTTTCAGATACAGCTTATTTTCTAAGGAACAATCCATTTATTGCTATACTCTCCAGTAATTTTAGTAGGAATGGATGCTGTATTTTTCTCAAACGATTTTCAGCATCTATTGATACAATAATATGATTTCTGATAAGTTTGTTATTGATATATTTAATTATACTAACAGTTTTCCTAATATTGAACCAACCCTGCATTCCTAGGATAAATCCTACTTAACCATAATGTATTATCCTAGTGATAACTGATAACTTGTAATCATTTTGCTAAGATTTTATTTAAGATTTTTGCATCCATATTCATCAGGGAGATAGGTCTACAATTTTCTTTCTCTGTTTTAACTCTTCCTAGTTTAGGTATCAGCACCATATTGATGTCATAGAAAGAGTTAGAGTTCCATTTTCACTTATTTTTCCAAAGAGTTTATGTAGAATTGGAACAAATTGTTCCTTAAATGTTTGACAGAATTCACTTCTAGCCCTGGAGATTTTTTCTTAGGGAGTTCAATAATGGCTTGTTGAATTTCTTTTTCTGAGATAGGGTTATTAGGTTTTTAAATTTCCTTTTCATTTAATCTGGGCAACATATTCTTTGTAAATATTCATTCATTTCACTTAGATTGTCAAATTTATTGACACAGAGTTGGGAAAAATAATTCCAAATTATTACTTTAATTTCCTCCTCAGTAGTGGTGAGTTCACTTTTTTCATTTATGATACTAGCAAGTTGGTCTTCTTTCTTTTTTTTTAATCAAATTGACCAGAGGTTTATCAATTTTATTAGTTTTTTCACAAAACCAACTCTTGGTTTTATTTATTAGTTCAATAGTTTTCTTGCTTTAGATTTTATTAGTTTCTCCTTTAATTTTTAGAATTTCTAATTTGGTATTTAATTGGGGATTTTTAATTTGTACTTTTTCTAATTTCTTTACTTGCATATTTAGTTCATTGATTTCCTCTTTCTCTAATTTATTCATGTAAGCATTTAAAGACATAATATATCCATTGATAGCTGCCTTGAGTAAATCCCATTGGTTTTGGTATGCTGCTTAATTATTGTCATTATTTAGGATCAAATAATTAATTCTTTCTATAATTTGTTGTTTAATCCACTCATTCTTTAAAATGAAGTTATTTAGTTAAAAGTAGTTTGAGGTCCATATCTTCCTGCCATAATATTGCATGTGATTTTTTTTATTGTATTATGATCTGAGAAAGATGTATTCACTATTTCTGCCTTTATGCAATTGATTATTATGTTGTTTTGCCCTAGTACATGGTCAATTTTTGTGTGAATGCCATGTACTGCAAAAAACAAAGTATTTTCCTTTCTATCTCCATTCAGTTTCCTCCATAGGTTTATCATGCCTAGGTTTTCTAACAATTTATTTACCTCCTTAACTTCCTTCTTGCTTATTTTATGATTAGATTTAACTAAACATGAGAGTGGGAGGTTGAGTTCTCACACTAGTAGAGTTTTGCTGTCTATGTCTTCCTGTAACTCCTTCAATGTCTCTTCTAAGAATTTGGATGCTATACCATGGAGTGCATACATATTTAGTATTGAAATTACTTAATTGCCTATGGTATCTTTTAAAAGGATATGGTTTCCTTCGTTATCTCTTTTAATATTATCTTTTTTTGAGAATTCTTTGTCTGAGATAAGGATTGCTACCCCTGCTTTTTTCACTTCATCTGAAGCAAAATAAAGTTTGCTCCAACCTTTTACCTTTACTCTATATGTATTTCTCTGAATCAAATGAGTTTCTTCCAAGAAGCATATTGTAGGATTCTTGTTCTTAATCCACTCTGCTATTCACTTACATTTTAAAGGAGAGGCCACCCCATTCACATTCAAAGTTATAATTACTAACTCCTTATTTCCCTCTATGCTTTCTTCCCTCTGTTTGCATTTTTCAGCTTTTTCCACTTTATTCATATTCCCCAGTATTTTGTTTCTGAATACTGATATCTTCAGTGTGTTTGCCCTCCTATATCAGTTCCCTCTCCTTTCTTTCCTTTTCCCTTTTCCCTTCTTGCAGTTACCCTTTTTCTCCTCCTCCCCATCCCCCCTCCTATTTTCCCCTTTCAATACTTGAAAAGTAAGATTAGTTCCTTAATTTAGCTGAGTGTGTGTAAGTTGACTTTAAACCAAGTCTGATGAGATGAAGATTCAAGTGGCTCAGCTTTGCCAGAGAGTGGATTCTTAGCTGCATTCCAAGATCCCTTGCTCTTCAGAATATCTTATTCCAGGCCCTTGGAACCCTTAATGTTGATGTAGCCCAGTCCTGCATAATCCTTATTGTGGCTCCTTGGTATTTAAATTGTTTCTTTCTGGCTGCTTGCAGGATTTTCTCTTTTATCTGATAGTTCTGGAATTTGGCCATAAGATTCCTTAGTGCTTTCATTTTAGGATCCCTTTCCAGAGGGGATTGATGTAGTCTTTCAATAATTATTTTGCCCTCTGGTTCCATGATATCAGGGCAGTTTTCCATCACTAAATCCTGTAATATTAAGTCCAGGCCTTTTTTCCTCTTCAGTATTTTCAGGAAGGCTATAATTCTCAGGTTGTCCCTTCTCTATCTATTGTCAAAGTCAGTAGTTTTGCTGATGAGGTATTTTACATTTTTCTTCTCTTTTTTCAATCTTTTGGTTTTGTTGAACAGAATTGTTTCATGAAGTCATTAGTTTCCATAGATTCCATTCTTTTTGTAGAGAAGAATTTTCTTCATTTACCTTTTGCAACTCTTTTTCCAATTGATCAATTCTATTTTTCCATTCGCCCAAGTGTAGTTTTGAGAGAATTATTTTCTTTTTGCATTTGCCCAATTGAAGATTTGAGGAAATTACTCTCATTTTGTATTTGTCCAATTGTATTTTCCAAGGATTTGTTTTCTTGTTGCAAGACGTTAATTTTCTCTTACAACATGTTAATTTTCTCTTGAGTTCCCCCCCACCCCAGTTTTTCCAATTGATTTTAAAACTCCTTTCTGTATTTTTCAAGGAAGTCTTTCTGGGCTGGAGACTAATTCATATTCTCCTCAGAAGTGCTTTATCCCTTTTATCCCCACTCCCCCTCCCTTTCTCCATTCCCCCCTCCCCTTTTCCCCTCTTAATACTTGAAAGGTTAGATGTTTTTTCATTTAACTAAGTATGTGTAAATTGACTTTAAGCCAAGTCTGATGAGAAGAAGATTCAGGTGTTTCTCATCTCCTCCCTTCTTCCCCTCTATTACCAAAGGTATTTTGTACCTCTTAGTGTAATGAGATTTACCTCATTCAATACCCTCCCTCCTCCTGTCTCCTTCCTATTCCCCTTTTTTAAGGAGGTAGTATTTTTTTTAGATCATTATATCTGAATCATAGAAAATTCTGAGTATCTGTCACTTCTAGCTAAGTACATTCTGTCTAATAGAGTTAAAATCCTTGAGAGTTATTAGAGTCTTTCTCCCAAGTGGGGTTAAAGCCAGTTACATCTCATTGGACTGCAGTCTCATGGATAGGTCATGAATGTCCATCACTTCTGGCTAGGTATAATCTCTCTGTTAGAATTACAATTTTCATGATTTATGAGAATCTTTTTTTCCCCATGCTGGAATATAGCCAGTTTCAATTTATTGGATAACAGCTTTTTTTTCTTTTACCGCCCCCCCCCCTTTTTTACCTTTTCATGTGTCTCTTGAACCTCTTGTTTGATGTCCAAATTTTCTATTTAGTTCTTGTCTTTCCATCAAGAAATGTTGGAAGTCTCTCATTTCCTTATATGACCATCTTTTGTCCTGTAAGAGAAGGCTCAGCTTTGCCAGAGAGTGGATTCTTAGCTGCATTCCAAGCTCCCTTGCTCTTCAGAATATCTTATTCCAGGCCCTTTGAACCCTTAATGTTGATGTAGCCCAGTCCTGCATAATCCTTATTGTGGCTCCTTGGTATTTAAATTGTTTCTTTCTGGCTGCTTCCAGGATTTTCTCTTTTATCTGATAGTTCTGGAATTTGGCCATAACATTCCTTAGTGTTTTCATTTTAGGATCCCTTTCCAGAGGGGATTGATGTAGTCTTTCAATAATTATTTTGCCCTCTGGTTCCATGATATCAGGGCAGTTTTCCATCACTAAATCCTGAAATATTAAGTCCAGGGTTTTTTTTTTTTCTCTTCAATGTTTTCAGGAAGGCTATAATTCTCAGGTTGTCCCTTCTCTATCTCTTCTCAAAGTCAGTAGTTTTGCTGATGAGGTATTTTACATTTTCTTCTCTTTTTTCAATCTTTTGGTTTTGTTGAACAGAATTGTTTCATGAAGTCATTAGTTTCCATAGATTCCATCTTTTTATTTAGAGGAGAATTGTCTTCATTTACCTTTTGTAACTCTTTTTCCAATTGACCAATTCTATTTTTTCCATTTGCCCAAGTGTAGTTTTGAGAGCATTATTTTCTTTTTGCATTTGCCCAATTGAAGATTTGAGGAAATTGTTCTCATTTTGTATTTGTCCAATTGTATTTTACAAGGATGTATTTTCCTTGTTGCAAGATGTTAATTTTCTCTTACAACATGTTAATTTTCTCTTGAGTTCCCCCCCACCCCAGTTTTTTCAATTGATTTTAAAATTCCTTCCTGTATTTTTCAAAGAAGTCTTTCTGGGCTGGAGACTAATTCATATTCTCCTCAGAAGTGCTTTATCTCTCTGGGTTATAATCGATTTCTTATAAGTATTTTTCCATGGGCCCCCCTTTCTACAGACCTTTCTTTATTTTCCTAGGATCTTGTGTTGGGGGAGTAGCTGGCTCTCAGAGGTTTGCTTTTGAAAACCCTAGAGGTTTGGTTCACATGGCTTAGGAATTCCAAAGGTGGATCAGTACAGGGTGCTGGTTGCTTTCTCTGGAGTGTTTGAGGTCCTCAGCAGCAGGGTCTGAGTTGACCTTGAACAATGGGCTTGGCCCTGGGGGAGGGACTTAATCTCCCTTTCAGCTGAGTGAATTCTGTTCTCCACACCTGAGCCTGGGGGGGGGGGGTGTTTACAGTTTTGGGAAAAATGTTTCACACAAAGTACTTAGTTTTCAAAAAATAAAAAAACACAAATTTTGTAATGAGATATAATGATTATATGAGTAAGAGAATAATTACTTTCTATTATTAGCTCTAATTTTTGAAATATTAAAAAATAATATGTACCATTTTTATGGGTGACATAGTTTTGACCAGACTATATTCTATGTACTCCACCATTACCTTTTTTTATGTATGGATTTAATTAGCATTATGGTTATGGATTCCTTTATGTTCACTCTATTGAACATAGGTCTATAAGTTTGGATGACCCCAAAATCTCACACTATATTATTATTATTATTGTGTGGTTATGATGGTGTTCAGGATAGAAGTGTCTAAGAACTGGTATAAACACCGTTTCAAAACACACTGACATAACAGTTTCCATTGGGTCATACAATAATAGATTAAAAAAAAAAGACCCAAGATGTCATTCGGTACAAATTTTCTTATGTTCCAAATCTCAAGGTACTCTTGTCTCAAAAGCTCATGAGCAAAAGCTCATATCCTAGTCATTCAGGACTCTGGTCTCTGCTTTCTTATTAGTCTGAAAATCTAATTGATACTAATGTGTTAAAAAATGAAGTGACATTAAAAATCTATTTTAGTTCTAAATAATATATTAATTTTAAATTAATCCATTCAGTGATAATATTCCTAATTTTGTTCTCTAACTCTAAGTAATTATCTTAGTGTAAACAAAAAAGAAAGTGATATAGAGGGTGGCTTGATGGTAGGTAAAAGAACTACACTCTTGGGAAATAAAAAGAGTCTCTATTGGTACTCATTTCAAATATGTGACTGCTATAAATCTCTTTCCCTGGTCTTCCTCAGACTTCTCTGTTGAGCTCTTTAAGTGTCCTACAACAACACAGTGAAATTGACTGGTACATTTCATTGATTTCCTAAATTTCCTGCTGAATTTGAAAGCAGGTTGACATAGAATTCTTGTATTTTCTATCTCAGGAGTTTTTAGATTATGGTCAGCTTAATTACCTCATCTACAATGCACAGATATTCTCTATATTATCCATTTAACTAGTTTGCTATTCTGACTTCATATGAATTTCAACCTACCCCAAAAATAGAGCACTTACTTTCCTCAAGCACCAGTAGTTCTATGATTTCAGTTAAGTCATTTATCTAGTCTCTGTCCCAGTTTCTCATTTGTAAAATGGGGATGATAATAATAGTAAGTTCCTCACAGAGTTGTTGAGGGGATTTCTTTCATCCACAAAGTTGGAAATGTCTAAAGTCTTAGTACAATTTTCCAAACTCTAAGATGAAAAACCCTCAGGGCAAGGAGCATGGATCAAGTAGTCAAATTTATTGAATTATTTCCAAAAATGACTCCCATATCCACAAAAAAATAAATGCAAATAAAAACAATTTAAAAAATTCAAATCAAAGTCAATAAAAGCAATACTAAGATGGAAAATTCATAAATGAAAATGAATTCAATGCAGTACTTATTGAATACTATATGCCTAAAGAAAATCAAACTTGAGTCAACACACATCGAATCTCAAAGCAGTTATGTTCTCCTATCTTAACAGTTTGTGGAGTGAGTCACTACACTGCTTCCTGAGTTAGAATGCAAGCTATGGAATTCAAAAATGACAATGTGTATGGAAATAAAAAGTGATGTTTATTTTTCAAGATAATCTATGTTGTTGAATGAAATACACAAAATAGTTTTCAACAATGTAACTTTTAAAGAAATGAATGACAAAAAACCAATCCTTTGAAGTTTTTAAAAGATTTAAACCTTTCTTAAAATTATATTATTTCGGGGGCAGCTAGGTGGCATAGTGGATAAAGCACTGGTCCTAGAGTCAGGAGTACCTGGGTTCAAATCTGGGTTCAGACACTTAATAATAACCTAGATGTGTGGCCTTGGGCAAGCCACTTAACCCCATTTGCCTTGTAAAAACCTAAAAAAAATTATATTATTTCTATACAATAATATTCTTTTGTGTTGGATAAGCACATAGCTGATTTGAAGAGAAAATCTGTCAGTGTAATTGAAACTACTATAGAGACAATAAAGATAGTTTAAGTAGAAGAAATACAGAGAAAACAGTAAAAAAACAAGGTTCAGAAAACATGATCCATTTTATTTACTGTTGGGATTCACAATCAATTTGGTTTGAAACGCACTTTTCTGCTGAAATTGTCTTAAAGAAAAAATATCAGTCTCGATTGGTGGCTGAAAAAGAATTATGAGTAGCAATGTCATCAATGACAACACATTTTAAGAAACCTGGCACTGAAAAACAAGCCTACAGGGGCGGCTAGGTAGCATAGTGGATAAAGCACCGACCTTGGACTCAGGAGTACATGGGTTCAAATCCGGTCTCAGACACTTAATAATTACCTAGCTGTGTGGCCTTGGGCAAGCCACTTAACCCCGTTTGCCTTGCAAAAACCTAAAAAGAAAAAAAGGAAAAAAAAAAGAAAAACAAGCCTACCAATCACAATGATAGTAGTATTAAAGTTTTAATAAGTTATAAATGTGAAAATTCAACTGTCTTTAATCAATATCTACATGTTATATTATTTTATTATGTCTAAAACTTGCTATAAGGTATATTAAGATCTTATTATTTGAATAAAATATAAACTAAGAAAATTATCTGCATAAATTTTTATGACATCATTTTTTTTGATTTAATTAAAAAGTGTAGCTTCATAAGTTTTGGAAAATAATGCCTTTATCAATGATCTTTCTAAGTTGCCATGACCCAAAGATTTCATCATTTGGTAGTGATGATCCTAGTGATCATAAAATTTAATTTAGTCCTTTGAGGATCAATATACTAATATCATATGCTCCATAAACAAAGCTTTTATTAAGTCTAATTCTTCTTCCACATGATAGAATATTACATGTACTTAAAGAAAAAAAAATGTCTTATTCTCTTAACCTTTCCACAGCCATTCTTTTCTCTAGGCTAAATATTCTAGATCTGTCAGTCAATTACCATGTAGCATGAACTTGAAACTACCCTTCACCATTCTGGTAGCCCTCCTCTTTTTTTTATTTAAAGAAAATAAAAATTTGTTAAAAGAAGTTACAACATATAAGAAAATGGTAGCTAAAGAAAGACAGAAACAAAAGAGCAACCAAGCAGATCTGACTGGGCCAGCAAGTGAGAGAAGACTGGCCTCAAGCAGAGATCCAACCCAGATTTTTATGGTCCTGTCCCTTATCAAGAGAGCAAAAGGTGAAGTCTCTTTCCCCTTACTAGACCCGGAATTAGGTAGAGGCTTGAAGAGGTGACCAGGGTACAAATTTTATATTAAACAAAGAAACAATGGTAGTCAATTTATATCTCAAGAGTAGGAAACCTCCACCCAATTTAGCAGCCTTTAAGATTACAAATTTTGTTTCTGCTACATTCCTCTATATTCATAATCATCTTTTTCCTGCATCATTCCCCCTTCAAAATTATTCAGGATGCAGATTTTCCTGGGCCTGTCAGAGTCCATTTGGAGATGCAAGAACTTCATTGATTCAGGATCCAGAGAATGATTCGCTGGCACAGCAGGTTGGCATCCTGCAGAAACTGGTCTTGGAGATATACAGCTAAAGAAATAAAACTCAAGGGAAAAACATTGAGCTAGCAAAACCCAGAGATATTGTAACAAAGAAGCCTATTTAACAGAGGTCCAATATTTAGGAAAAAACTAGAAGGTTCTGTTGCCATAATGGAATTTTCAGAATTGAACAAAATCCTCCAGATTTGGCATGACTAGGGAAGAGTCCAAAAGGACACTGTGTTTATGTTTCTAAAAGTTCAAACACTCAAATGGATCTTCTAATCTCCTCAATGTAGATGTTCCCTTCAGTGATACTCATTGAGCCTTTTCTGTATCTTCCCATGAGATCACCAAAACAGGAAACAAAGGAACACCCAAAGTACTAGAAATTTCACAGGGAACCTTGATGAGCACACAAGCTCTCCAATAATTGTCCTCCACTTTTATTATATGACCCAAATATTTTCTTTCATTATTATAAATTCCCATAAAGACATCCATTACTCTGATCTTCAAAAGGCCTTATTTATTATAAACTGTATCCTAAACCAATATTACATGGCTAGTAAAGATGTGAGGCAGAATTTGGACTCAAATCTTCCTAATACTCAACCAGTATACATGTATGGTAAGCTTAACTTCAGATAAATGAGATGATGAAATTCCATTCTAGATAAAAACTATTTCTAAATGCTTGCAGAAAATAGATAGGGGGAACTGATGCAGTTTCCAAATGAATAGTAAACTGCTTGTGCCTGGATATTTTTCAGCCACCTGTTTGTCCTTTTTATGATAGTTTCATCAAATCTGTTAAACTGGCTAGAGTCCAAATCTCCAGATAATTGTATCCAGTGTAGAAGAAAGAACTTGCAAGGTGAATACACTAGAGAAATGTATAAAAAAATGTAGAAATTGGAATTCCTAAAGCAAGACCACATAAAATATAGAAATGAAGCAGTTGAATGGGAATTTCAAACCAAATGTTCAAAGCAAAGGTCTTGTCTTAATAAAGATTTTTAAAATATATTTAACTTCATTGAGAAATCTCACTCTTATCAGTCTGACCATTTCCCTTTTCCCTGGATTTTATTTTTTCATTAATAAAAATATTCATTTTAAGATAATTTGTGGGGAAGATGACATATGTATATATATATGTATGTATATATATAAGTATATATGTATATATATATATATATATATATATATACATACTAATATACAAATAGACATATATGCCTATACCTAATTCATGAAGGTTTTCCTGGAGGCAGAAGTCCAACTTAATTAAGGGGCTATGGGTCCTAACTTTTCCAGAGATAGAAAAGAAGATACTTGAAAACTGAAAATTGATGTCACTTATAGGATTGAGTTTGTCTGAACAGACAACTTAAACCATACTTTTATTCATTGACTAAGGATTTATTTAAGTATCCTGCAAAAGCAAAGAAGTATTCAGGATATGACTTCCTGTCCTCATAAAGCTTGAAGTCCTCATAAATCTAGTAAGTAGGAATCAAGTCAATAAATGTTTATTAAGTACCTGCTATGTACAAATCACTGTTCTAGGCCGTGGGAAAACAAAGTCAAAATTAATTAATTCCAGTAACAAATGAGCTTAAAAATTTTTCATTTCTCCTAATAAATTCTTTGCATGTACCACAAAAGCTGTCTTGACAACAATCATATTTATGTCAGATAATATGAAATTAAATGGTTTTTCTTATCAAAAATATAACGCAGAAGCCACTATATAAATATTAGTGATAGTTGTTTTTATTCTTGGGCAAGCATAATGAACTATGGAATACTTGAAAAAAAGAAAGCTTATGTATGCCAGAGACATAAGAAAAGGTTCCATAGAGGAGCTGATGTTTGAGCTGAAACAGGAAGAATTTCAAAGATATCAAGAAAAAGTATTGGAAATGGAGTGAACCAAGGCAAAGAGGCAGGAAAGTATTGAACATGTATATAAACAAAAGTGAGGAGAAAACATGAGAGAAAAGAACAAGGATTTGGAGTCCAAGAACACAGGTTCAAATTTTTGTTCAGTTACTTATTACCTATGTAACCTTGGTTAAATTATTGGCTCTTGATCTTTGTCTTCTCATATTTCAAATGAGAGGATTGAGTACAACTTTCTCTTCTAGCTCTTGGTCTATGATGCTAAGTAGATTTTTCCAGTGAGGGCATAATGCATATGGAGGGAAGTAGAATAAGATAAGCCAGGGGATAGGTGCAGAAAGGATCCTTGAATGTTATATCAAGAATTGGCATTTAGTTGGCAGGCAATGGTAAAAAGTGGAAAGATTTTGAATAGAGAGGTGAATTTATTAATTCTCTTTATACAGAAAATTAATCTGGTAATAAGTTATTTCTGATACTTCAATTAAAATACTGAAAAAATAAGATCAATGCCATTGACAAGCTAGATTTAAAGGGAAAAATTATCAAAATAAATAGATGATTTTTCTAAGCATAAAGAGAAATGAGAGAATTAATTAGTCTAATTTGACAAAAATGTTTCTTTATTGTGCATTCAGAAAAGCAAATAGATGTTTTGGGAAGGAATGAATCAATTTACAGGTGCAATGTCAGAGCCTGCAAAACATTTCTACAAAATCTATTTTTAAAACACTATTTTTTGCCAACTGAAAGGGGATCTTTTCATTCCTGGATTCCTGATTGGCTTTCAATGGGTCACTCCCCTTGGGGTCACATCTCAACTTATCTTCTTTTGATGTAAACAAACAAAAGAAGCCAGGAAATGTGTGGGATCAAATAGTAGTAGAGCTTGGCAATTCTCTTCTCTTCTAGATAGATGACTTTAATGAGTAACCAACAGAATTAAGGCATGAATGATGGAAATATGAAGAGGAAATGTAAGTATAAGTAGTGTAATTCCTGGATTTGTAATATAAATTGAAATCTGAAGTATAACTCAAACTAAAGTGAAAGATCTTTCCTACAGATAATAGAAACATTATTTAAACCTAGGACAAGAGCCAAAGAACAGTGTACTGAGTTAGATACTTCTGCCCTATTCTCTAGGAACATTTACCTAAATTCATTCAAAAAGGGGACAGTGTTCACTTTTTCTGGTAGAAAAACTGGACCCAAATATTCAACAAGTCTCTTCTAATCCTATTATATATTATTACAGGAAATATATTAAAGGTCATTGAAATAGCATAAATGGCATAAATCATTTGTTAACCCTACACAGATATTGATTTCCAAAAAGTCAATCACAAGATACATTGGTATTGACTGAGGTGAAGCAAAGACATAATTCAACTTAAGACAGGAAAGGGCTCAATTTGTCTAAAGGGTGACCCCAATTTTATAAGCCCAAGACAGGGTAGCAATCAAAATGGAGTCTTGATTGGGATCATTCAAACCATTCGGTTATAAATTTGTTAATAACTAAAGATCACAATTAAGATTGGCAATATTAAAGTTACACTCTATTACATTTTACTTGAAACTAAAAAATAATACAATAAAATAAAAGATTTTCATGGCTAAAAAACTGACTGCTTAACTATGCCAAACCAAATAAAACCTCTGTAATATGTTTTTTTAAGATACTCTTATGACAGTAGCCAGCAAAACAAAAATTTCCAGGCACTTTGGAAGAATTATGTTACTTATGAAGTGGCTTACTATAAACAGTATGTTAAAAGCAGAAACTAATTACTAGTAAGTGGAAAATCAATTAGAGAGTATTAAAAGGCCATATAGTACTTATCTTTTTTCTCTCCACAATTTGAACCATCATTTTTCCATGTTTTTTTCACAAGTTAAAACCTCGTGAATTTATAAAATGATATTTATTGCCAGCTTATTTTTATATTTACCCATAATTTTCTACTTCTTTTTTCTAAAACCTTTTTCAGATGTTCTTTAAGTAACTTATTATATTCAAGTCTAACATGTGAAAGAATTACATTAATCAGTGTTTCACTTTCTGTCTAGTCACTCCCTCCTTTTCCTGTTCCTTTTTGGAAATGATAAGATAATGCAAATTAATAAATATAAATAATTAAGCCAAAGCCCATAGCAGGTACTAATCAATGTGTTAACAAGAGACCTAAGGGCATTTCAAATACACATTCAAAGGGAATTTCTCATATAAAAGAACAGGCTTAAGTGTATATGTTTAGATCATTCAGCAAAATTAATGTTCTTAGTCCCAGCAATAGAAAAGAATAGCTAGTGTGTTTATGCTATGTGATACTATGTCAATGTAGTATAAATGGGAAAAATGTACTCCCACTGTCAATAGGAAGATCATAATTCTATTTGGGATGCTGATCACATGCAGGAAAAGAACAGTGAACCTAAGGGGATTTTACCTACACAAAGAAATCAAAAGGTCAGAGTGTCATTTTCATTCCTAGAGGAAATCTTTTTGATATAATGATATAGTCTATATAATCAAAACTTTTTTAATGTCAACTTTATTTTGTCCTCTGTCCTTTGCTTCATTTCTACCCCCATTTTCCTTTTCTTGATATCCATTTAGGACCTTTTTATTCTTCTGCACATATCTCAGGTAACTTTTGCCTCTCTGAGCTCCAAAATTCAATGGGAAACATTGTCTTCCCCATCAGACTATATCTTTACTTGGTTGCCCTTTGCATTGATCATGATTTAAATGTTGAGCCACATTCACTATGCTTCAGAAGTGGTGGTATTTCCATGAGATTCAAATGTGTTGGCACACTCCAATTTTTTTCTTTCAAATTTAATATTTAAAATAAGTTTAGCTGCCACCCATGCAGATCGATGAATATGGCTTTTATTTCTGAGGATAAGAAGGAAAGCCAAGAGGAACTGAGAAGCTCTCATTTTAAAAAATTGATTGAGTTACTAAAATATAAATTTATATTACAGTTTCCAATTCCAGTTACTAAACATCTTTGTTTAATAATATAAATAACTGGTTTTTGAGACTGAGGATAATGATGGAGATGATTTTCTTTTCTTTCCACTGACAACAGCAATAATAATGACAATAAAAATGACATACATTTGTAAAGCACCTACTAAGTGCTTACTACTGCCAGGTACTTATTGTTGGAAATACAAAGAAGGGCAAAAGACAGTTCTTTCTTTCAATGTCCTCATAGTCTAAAGGGGAAGACAACATTGAACAGTTATGTGCAAATAAAGTATATATGGGTAAGTTGGAAAGAAGCAATAAATGGAATGTATTCACATCATTGGGGGGGTGTTGAGAAAGACTTCTTGTACAAGATTGGATTTTTAGCTAGGACTTCAAAAAAGTCAGGGAAGCTAGGAGGCAAAGATGAAAGAGAACAAGAATTCCAGGCCTGGAGGGTAGTCAGTGAAAATCCCCAGGGTCAAGAGATGAAGCATCTTTGCTTCATTAAAGAGAATATTAAGGGGGACAAGAAACAAGAAGATGGGAGGTGTAGGAAGAAGTCCAAGAATGAAAGGAGTTAAATGTATGAGTATTTTATATTTGAGGGTGGTGGTAGTGTCAAAAAAAGATTAGGTAGAATCAACAGAACTTAGCTTCAATTTGATCATATTGAAGAGATAATATCTATACTATGAGCCTGGATACCTGAGAAAATGATAGTATACATAACAGTACAAGGAAACTTAGGAAGAAGGAAAAGTTTAAAGCACAAGAGTTCAATTTTAGATATATTGAGTTTAAGACATATGTATGACATCTAGTTCAAGATGTCTAATAGGCAGTTGGAGATGAAGCTCTAAAATCAGGAAAAAAAAAACTTAGAGATTGATAAGTTTATCTGAAAATCATCTCCATGGGGATCTGCAATGAATCAATGAGTGCTTATAAGAGTACCAAGAATAGTACTATTGAAGAAGACCTTTTGGGGATACCAACAGTTTACAGGAATGACCTGAAAGAAGTTCCAGCTAAAGAGAACCTTAGGAGTGAACAGAAAAGTAGAAGAACCAAGATAGAGTAGTATTATAAAAAGGTAGATAGAAGAGAATCAAAGAAATGAGAGTGATCAAAATGTCAAAGTATTTTGACAGAAAAATCAAAAAGAATGAGATGGAAAAATCCATTAAAAAATAAGAAGCAAGATATCATTTGAAATTTTCCAGAGACTAGTTACATTTACATGATGAGATCACAATTTAGGCTGTTATATTAAGAAAACACTAATAGGAAAGGAAGTAAAGATATCAATTGTAGATGGACTGACAAAAGAAAGAAATCTAGAAAGTAAAGGCCTTCTTCACTTCTCTGAACTATTGCAAGAGCCTTCTGGTCAGTATCCCTGTAACAATTCTCTCCTCTCTCAAATTTTTCCTCCACTACAAGCTGACAGAATGATTTCCCTAAAGAATAGATACAACCATGTAATACCCTTACTCAATAAATTCCAGTGGCCCCCTATTACCTCCAGGATCAAATATAAAACCCTGTTTGACAGCTAAAACTCTTCATAAACTGACCTTTTCCTACCTTTTCAGCCTTATTAGGCCTTATTTCCCTCTTGGTACTCTGCCATCTAGAAACATTGGGCTAAGTTCTTGCACAAAATTCAATCTCTAGTTTCCAAGCCCTTGAAAAGAGGGGTCCCCACTTGGAATGGTCTCACTCTTTATCTCCACCTCTTAGGTCCTCTGTTGCTTTTTTTCAAAACTCAGATCAAATCTCATATAATACATGAGGTCTTTTCCAGGCCCACTACTCAAAACCTAATGTCTTCTGCTAGAAATTGCTTTCTATCAATCCCAGTTATATCTTGTTTTACACACATCTAAAAAGTATTTATATATATTATACATATATGATGTATATTTATATATATATACACTATACATCTATGATAGAAATACATCAATAAGTAGGTAGATATATTAAACCTTCAATGATT
Organism: Macrotis lagotis; assembly: GCF_037893015.1. Classification (NCBI taxonomy): domain Eukaryota; kingdom Metazoa; phylum Chordata; class Mammalia; order Peramelemorphia; family Peramelidae; genus Macrotis; species Macrotis lagotis. Next base: position 150,859,950 of record NC_133662.1, on the reverse strand, counting down.
AACATAGTTAAGTAATTAATAAATGCTTGTTGCTTCTTAACTGAGTAATAAAATACATAGCAGAAGTTCTTCAAAGATCTTCATCAAATTCATATTCATGTCAACACTATGGTACTAAATTTGTCACATAAGACACATTATATTACAGTAGTAATATTTGGCAAACCAAAGAAAGGAAGTACTATCCCAGATAAATGAAAGACATGCACAATGCAACTTTCCCTCTACTCCAAAACTCGTTCTATGTATTTTCTTAAGCAAAGCAACTCACAAGTCATTCATGACTCTTGATAGAATAATATTCTTTATGTCCTCTTTAAACATTGGCACTAGCTGGGGTGGGGAAGAGTGCCAACAATATAGAATCATAGATGGTGAGGAACTTATTTGAGTTGTCTTGACTTGTAACAAATATATATTGTCATCATTAGTTAATTATTGTGCACTCCTGAAGGAAAGTGATGATTTCTCATATAGTATAATGCTTCACAGACAGTAGGCACTTAATGAATAAATACTGTCAAATCATAGATTATTGAGTATTTCACCAGAGAGAAATCAGCTGACTGAGTTTTCCCACAAATGTCACAAATTACTTCCCCAGGCACAAACATTATCATGCCTTAAAGAAAGCATCCGTAATCACAGGCCAAAGGACAAATTTTATGTCCAATCAATGTGAACGGCACTATTGGTCACAAATTAGCATCTGTAGCATCAATTAAATATCTAGGCAATAGCATGTTCAGCAGTCCCATTTTTTTCAGAAGCAAAAGACAATGATAGTCCACCATAACCATGCCATTAATGCCAATTAGCAAGATGATACTAAGTACCTTTTTTACAAGCCCATTAAAGACATCTGGGTTTTTCAAAACACGTCATTACCATAAAACACACATACACTCACAAATGCCAGATTCAGGTGGAGGTCTCTCCATAAAGATGGAAAAAAAGCATAGTGTTTTCCCAATACAAGCAGACTTCATTCACTCTGCATCCTTGATTTGCATGCAAACATTTCATTAGTATATTTTCCTCCATGATCATGAACTTTTCTAGAGTAATACAATATGCTCTGTACATTTCAGATTAGATGAAAAAGTGCAGTTCCCTTCCATTATTGTATGCCCTTTATCTGCTTGAACAGTATGTAACATTACCCAGGGCTTTGTGATTATGTAATGAGTGCTCCAATTGTACTGCACAGTGCATACATAGTTTATAGGATTGCTGTGGGAACCTTAACTCAGCACATCCTGAGTTGAGACACTGTGAAAGCCTCCATTTTAAATGCTACATTCACTTTAGTTTTTTTCCAAAATATTTTGCTTTGGTTTTTTTCCCCCTTTCTTTATACCCATAAACACTGCAGTAGAAGAAATGCAACAAGAATTATAGGGAAAAGTTCCACAGGAGATGAAATAACAGCTGCCATCTGGTGCACAACAGATGTGTGTTCCACAGACTTTTTTTTTTCCTTTTGAGGTCTCCTCTCCAAGTCCTGGCCAGGCCCGAATACTTTACTTAGCTTATGAGATCTGACAACTTTACAGCCCAGGGCAGGATGGCTGTAGGCTAGTGTTTTTCCTTGTATTCAATGAAGCCCCAGGGAACAAACTAACAGGTTCAAGAATGATACTCAGTGGTTATTCTCCCACATAACTGAGCAGACAACTGCCACTAGATTTCCCCATAAGAAATAAAATATAAAAATGTTCCAAATAAAATATTATTCAAGATGTTCTGCCTCAAAAAAGATTCACTTGGTACACAGTCTCATTAGTGGAAGCCAAGACCATCACAAGGAAACAACTCACCTTGAGAGTCAGTTATTCTTTCATACAAATAGAATGGACCAGAATGGATTAGCTTTTAAAATTTGAGGAGGTATGGCTCCATTGAAACTGATAAGGCCAACTGCTTCCAAGTCCCTAGTCATTGTCTGCATTTTCTAGTTACTGGGCAACTTTCATTAGCATACACTTGAACATATGAAATGTAATTGGTGGTTTATGGTGTCATTAGCTTTGGATTTTATGAATTGGGACAGAAATGAAACAATTTGAAGAATATTGAAGAAAATGGTATTTATTCACAAGTTTTGGAAGAAAAGTATTAATTTGTCATATGATATTCTTTATAAACTCTGATTATTCAAGCATCATGGGCACATAAAATTATCATTAAGAAAGGGTTTTCTTTTTCTCAGATTAAGGTAGTCATCAAATATACTGATTATAAGGTACTTGTAAAATGCTATTTTGATATAATTTAATAGTTTTAATTAAAAATAAGTACCTATATCAAATATGGTACCATATAAAATATATACCCAAGTCTTTACAAAGTTTGACTCTTTTGTTTCACTGATGCAGATCAGTAATTTATCTTGAAATCTTTAGTTTAGGTATTTGCTTAGAGGAAGGAGAGATTAAACAATTTATCTATGGTCCAATAGCCAGTATATACCAGAAACAATACTTGAACACAGATCTTCCTAAAATCAGTACCTACTGCCTATTATACTTCAGGGATAGTCAAGATATTGATCTAATACACTAAAAGCACTGATGGAAGAGCTATGAATTGATCTGTCTACTCTAGAAAGTAATTTGGAATTATGCCTCCCAAATCATTAAAATCTACATACCTTCTAGTCCAGTGACACTGTTTGACCATACTGAAAAGAGATTAAAAGAAAAAGGAAAAAAGACTTATATGTAAAAACAATATTTAAGCAACTTTTTGTTATAGGAAAAATGAACTAGAAACTAAGGTAGTACCCAAGAATTGGCAGAACAGATTATGGTTATGAGTATTATTACACTGTAACGACTAATAAAAGTTACGAAAGAGAAATTTGGAAAGATTTGTATGAGACAATGGGGAATTAAGGGAGCAGAACCAGCAGAACCATTGAATATTATTATCCAGTAACAACATTGTAAAGAAAAACAAGTTCAAAAGGTTTAAGTACTATTTTCAATATGACCAACCAAGATTCCAGAGGATTAATTTTGAAGTCGATATGTGTCTTCTCATCGAGAAAAATAAAGTAAAAGTGCAGAACAAGAAATACATTTTTGGAGATGACAATATTAATTTATCTTTCTATGCATATTTGTATAAGCATTTGTAATTCTAATAAATGGGTACAATAAGGTGACTAAAAATAAAAAGGGGGTAATTGAGGTATTTTTAATTCTTTGTCATCACTTATTTTAGTGTCATTTTTATCTATTGTTATAAATGCCATTTTTGGAAGAGATGATTATGTAGAATCATTGCCATGAGGTGAGTCATTAGAAAATTAATTGAACTCATTGTGAGCTTTGATGTTTGCTTTGAGTTAGACAATGAGCATTTCCGGAATGACTGTGTAAATCAATAATTTTTATGATTTAATAAATATTGTATTTGTATTTCCAACTACATACAATAGTAGTTTCTAATTTGAAGGTAATAGCCGTTGGTCTTTGTTCAAGGTCCACAAATCTTTCTCTGGATACAGATGGTATTCTCCATTGCAGACAGCACAAAATTGTCCCTGGTTGTTGCACTGATGAAATGAGCAAGTCCATCAAGGTTGATCATCACCCCATGTTGCTATTAGGGTGTACAATGTTTTTCTGGTTCTGCTCATCTCGCTCATCATCAGTTCATGTAAATCCTTCTACCCCATGAATTTCTTATAGAACAATAGTGTTCTCTCTCTCTCTCTCTCTCTCTCTCTCTCTCTCTCTCTCTCTCTCTCTCTCTCTCCACACACACACACACAGACACAAACAGACCATAATTTGTTAGGTCATTCCACAATTGATGGACATCCATTCAATTTCCTAATTGAAGTATTTTAAGGCATAGAAGATAATATTAAAAACCAGAAGGATAGTTTTGAAAATTATAAGTTGAATTAGTTAAATACCTAAAAGTGAAAAAATCAGCTCATAAGAGATTTACAGTTTTATGTACAGTCTTCTCTGTTCTATTTTATATAAAGAACTAATCATTTTCTTTGGTGTTTTTTTAAGTTCAGAATTTAAAAAAAAATAAGTTTAAAAAATAAAGCTATAGAACTAGTGCAAACAAAAGGATCCCAGACACCAGTGATTTCTGGCTGGTGTTCATGACATGATTGCAGCTCTACTATCAGCACATACTTAGTCTTGGTACACATGCTTTTAGACTATTTTTCCTTAGTGGAATATTTTCAATAACATTTTTGTTATATTTATCTAAGAACAAACTAACTTGTCTCTTGGCAAGACAGTTCACTTTCTAACATTACTTTTCATCCATATAACATCTAGTGGCTATTGCTCCCTGAAAACACCAACCTCACCCAACCCTCCAGATACTAGGGGTTTATATTTGCCATTAGACTACTCTTGTGCATTAATTCAACAAAAAAGTACCTCCTAGGTACAAATCACTGCAAGGGTTAATAAGGGAAAAAACATAGAGTTAATTTTTTTAAAGTTATGGGCCCCATACTAGAGGGGATAGGACATAAAAAAATAAGATCAATTAAAGAATTAAATTGTGAAAACTAGAAAACTCCTAGGAGTCTTATTTGGGAGAGATTGCATCCAGTTAAGAGATAAAGGTGTTGAAGTAAAAGGGGCATTTCAGTTGGGCTTTGAAAGATGGGTAGGAATAAAATAATAATTATAATTACTGAGATCAATAGCACTTGAGCTCATCTATAAATCATATTGACTATAAAATTATTCCAACCTAATCTAGCTAAAACTCTTCTTTGAGAATAATAGCTGGCTAAAATTTGCAGGTTAAAATGCAAAAACAAATTTAACTCAACATCAGATAGTAAATATGCACAAGTTTATTAAAAAAACAAGATTCCCAGGATTCAATTTTGCTTTACATGATCTGACTTTACAGAAATTTCCTCAGCAAGTATAACTATTTCAAGAACTTCAGATATTTAGTGATGGTGTTTTCATTGTTGTTCTTTTTTTGTTGTTTTTTTCAAACTAGTTGGTATGTATTAATTAATCTTGTTACTATGTCCCTTTAGTAAGATCCATTCATAATGAAGTGATCAGCTGTCTCCTTTCCCCAAGATAGGGGCCCAGTGTTTGTGTAAAATGAGTCTTAAATTGAAGACCAATTCTTGTCATAAGGAAGATAAGATATAATCTATGTCCAGAGTGGAGATGCTACATACCATATTCCACATAGTCTCAGAGAGAACATAATGCACAGCATATGAGAAAGCACTAGAGGGAGTTAAAAAGATTTTGAATATACAAAAATAAAGCTAAGTGATTTGGATTTGAAACCAAGGTCATTTCAATCCTTGTAAAGGTGCTAGTCAAATTCAGCAAAGATATCTCTGAATGCTAGAAAATAATCACTATACTTGTGGTATAATATGATATATACTTTACCAGTAAGGATGAAGGATATTTCTGTACCCTTATTCTGCACTGACTTAGTATGTAACCATCTATCAATCATTTAACTTTTCCAGACCCCAATTTCTTCATTTGTTTAATCCAGATAACAGTGATTTAACTACATAGGTTGTGAAGGTGAGATGACCTAGATTGTAAAGAATATTGCTTTGATATTAATAGTTATGTGAATTGCTTCTGAAAATTTAGAAAGCCAACATAATTTTCAGGATGCTATCTTCAGGACTGTTTTATATTGTTTGTCTGTTTGTTTTCTAGATTGCAAATATTAATTTTGTCCAGCAGCTTAATATCATCTATCTGTGCAGAGATTTCTTTAGTAAATATTCCTATTCAAAGAACTCTGGAGTTTTGTTTTGTTTTCATCTAGTTAGTATTTAATAATCCTTTTGATTAAGCTCATTCAAAATGAAGAGGCTAACTCTCCTTTCCCAGAATAGAGCATATAACCACCTAATAAATATTAATAATTTTAAAATGAGGAAATGTTAGGATCCTGAATGTAACTAAAAAAATAAAACAAATGCAGATATTAATTTTAAAATGTAATTAGTTCCACTAAAATTCTATTCAGTCTCCAAGTTGTGCGTCAGTCTCATCAATATTTCCTCCCCCAGAATAATTACTTACTTCTATCACTACTCATACTTTTAGACCAAAGGAATGCAGATATTTTCAGAGAGAAAATAGAGAATTATTTTAGTGATGAAGATTCCAAATAAAATCCTTCATAGGAATATAAAGTTGTTCTCAATGCATTCACAGATAGTCTATAGATATACATACTATATACATATAGGCACATATACATGTATGTGTATACACATACATATAAAATATATATATAATGCAAATGTATTTTGAGAATGCAAATGTATTTTGAGAACACAAATGTTAAAAATGACTTTAGAGACTATCTTTTCTTTAGATGTTTCCTGTGCTCTTCTAGGCTGAAAGACCTAGACTTTACCAACACAATCACATTGTGGTATGATTTTCAAGCTCAATGTGAGTCAGCAGTAGGATGTGGCAGCCAGAAGAACTAGTGTAATCTTGGGCTCTATTAAGAGACACATAGCTTCCAGGAATAAAGAGGCCAAAGTACTTTTGTACTCTGCCCTGGTCAGACCACTTCCTGAGTTCAGTTCTGGACACCACAGTTTAGAAAGGACATTGATAAGCAGAGGAGAGCACCCGGAGGAAGGCAACCATGAAGAGCCAAGAACAATTCATATTATATTAGGATTCATGGAAAGAACTGTGGATATTTTACCTGGATAATAGAAAATGAAAAGGGGACAATATAGTTGTATTAATGTATTTTAAAAATTGTTATTTGGGAAAAATTATATATAATATATTAGTATATTTAAATTATTATTTAATTAATAATTATAGATAGATAGACAGACAGGCAGACAGACAGACAGACAGACAGACAGACAGATAGATAGATAGATAGATAGATAGATAGATAGATAGATAGATAGATATGTTCTGGCCCCAAAAATCAGAACCAGGAGCAATGGGCAAAAATTTTGATGTGGAAAAATGAGATATGAGAAAAATTTTCTAACAATTAAAGTTAAATGGTGGCTTGGGAAGGAATTAAATATTCTTTCATTTGAACTTTTCAAGACAGGAAGCAGCAGCATTCTTAAGTAGATTGTAGAGATGTAGAATTGACTAGATGTCCTCAAAGTTTTCTTTCCTTGTTAAATTTATGATTTTTATGAGTCTTCTGTTTTTATATATTTCCAGAAATGTGCTAAATGTTACTTTGTGCAATTTAATAATATGTATGGCCTTTGCCCTTAAGAAGTTTTAAGTTCAGTGTGATAATTATATGCATATCTGTATATACATATATACAAAGCAATTTTTGAATAAGGCAATAAATATTTAAATGTTAAATTATACAATGTAGTCATTAGAAAATGAGATGATATTTAAAAAGAGAATTAATTAGTATAGCTAAAATATATAAATTGAATTAGAAAATAAGGAAAACAGTGATTTAGAGTCATCAGGGAACAGGTTGAATTGGAGTTAGACTATTAAAGATGGACAAAAATAAAGGAAGGAAGAGGAAATTCTAAGAAAGGATATAATAGTATAAACAATGAAAAATACATGAGTGAAAATTTTAAGTGCTGAAGAAAAATTGGACAATTAACCTCCTCTGGTACTCCCAGTTGATATATCCTTCCCCCCAAAATCACTACACATTTTTTTGTATCTCTCCCATATTTACTTAATTGTTAGCATACTAATAGAATGCAAGTTACTTGATGGTCAGGTCTGCCTCGTTTTTCTATTTGTGTATTCCCAGTGTGTATCATAGTTGGGGCCAAGAAAATAAGATTCATTTAATAAATGTTATTGATGAATTGACTAACTTGAACAGAGTCCTCCTGCAGGGAATAGAGAACAAAATCCTGGATTTTAATACATACAAAGCTAAATTCCATCTGTAGAACCTTGGAAAAGCATCCTATTTCTCTGGGTTTCAATCTCCTTGTTAATAAAATAAGAAGAATTTATTAGATCATATGTCCCAAATTGTTCCATAGAATCACAGAGTTCCAAGAATATAAGTAAGAATTTTGTAAAAAAAATTAATTCTAGAAGTGTTTTCCTTATCAAATACTTAGCATGAAACTTTTAATGTATCAAAAGTACTCAGAAAAGTTGAAAGCCTGAAAATAAATTTAATTCATTTTTTGCTTCATTCATCACAGAAGTCTTTTATTGACTCTATCAATTTATTTCAAACCATAAAGTTGTTTACAGTTGAAGTAGTTGGATAAACTGACTTTTGAACCCATTTCTAGTTCTACTATTCCATGTTACAGTGTTTTTGGATAGGTAAGATAAATGCAGATATTGAAAGTACTCAATAGTCAAGTTTAAATTTGATTCTTAAGTAATTGAAGGTTTTGGGGCAAAGAGATGTGGAAATATAAGAAATATTTTGTTTTCAGAAGGTTAGAAGAGATCTCCTATGTCCTTTGTTGGTCTATACCAAGAGAATAAAAATTATAGTAAACAATCATTGTATAGATTTGCTGCTAATCACATTAGCAAATGAATACTTTATAGAATTAGATAAAACAACAACAAAAAATGAATATGAGGTCAATTATAACAGAAGACTATAAAGAAGAAAAGGACCAGGTATTAAGTATCAAAACTATTTGACCCTGAATTTGGGTAAAAAAATATATGTGGATTAATAGTAAATACTTGATAAATAAAGGATAGAAACAATTGACAGCATGTGGTAAACTCCCTACCATAAATTATCAATGACCTACTGGGAAAATTGGAAAAGATGCATTTTTAAATAGACCTTAATCACTAAACTATACCTCTTATGATAAATTTTAAATAGATAAATTTAATAAATATAAAGTCACAAGACAAAAATTATGAGGGAAATAAAAATGTATCTTTTATAAAAAGGAATAGAGTTATATTGTATAACCAGGAATGGGATATTAATTCATAAGATACAAAAGGATAATCTGACTGATATAAAAATTTAAAACCTTTTCATATAAAAGATCAATGTAAATAGAATAAAGAGAAAAGTTAAAGACTGAGTAAAATATTTGCAAAAATATCTCTAATAAAAATCTGGCAGACAAAATTTATGCAGTATTATTTTTTAAAATAGATAATTGCAAGAACAAACCATTCCTCCCTCAAGAGACCAAAAAGTCTTCAAAAGTTATGAAAAGTTTTCAAAAGAGGAAATGTAATCTGTCAACAAACTGTCATTTGTAGAGATGTTCAAAACCACAGATAGAATAAGAAATGCTAATTAAAATACATATGAGATCCAAATACACTAATTGAGTGAGCAAAGGTGCTAAAAAAAAATGGGAAAACTCATTTATGTATGGTATGTGGGATGTCACAATTTAGTTCCTGCTAGTTTTGCTGTAAATTCGTTCAATCATTATGAAAAACAATTTGGAAATATACAAAGACACAAAATCTGGGAACATATCCCAAAAAAAAGTTATTGAAGAAAGAACCCATATGTACAAAAATATTTATAATATAATTTCTTCTGATAACAAAAGGTTGGAATACAATTGGGAAATCACTGAACATATTATGGCATAAGGATATAATGTAATATTAGTGTTCCATAAGGAATTCTATTCATATGCTTATGTAGAATTCTGAGAAACATAGGAAGACATAGGAAGAGATAAACGGTAAGAACAGTCAGAGGAACGATATACATGAATACAATAGTGCAAGTTATGTCAAAATGTAGTTTTAGAAACAAAATTCAAATAAAATGTAATGATTGAGGTTACTACTATGTCATCAAAGTTAAAGGACACATATCTTATTTTTAAAGGTCATATAATAACATTTTTCCTGAGGAAATATGCTTCATTAAGGGAGTTTAAAATGTTAATAAGTATTCACTGGACAGAGCAATATATCTTTTCTTTCCTCAAAAAGACACTATACTCCACCCTCGATCCCTTGCTCTCTAGACCTTGTGATATTTGGACTCTGCCAATTCTCCACCCTGGAACATAGTTCTCCCCACCAAGAAACTCTACTGTTTCTACTCTTGAGCTTTTAAATACTACTGAAACAAGCCATAAAATAATCGAATTTGGATCCACTAAATATTATTATTTCTAACATTAAATTAATCAACATTGACATAAGAAAATCCTGTTATTCTTCTATGAGTTATTCTTCTCTCAGCCTCTACTTTATCCAAACTATCAACTCTCTCCTCAACTCTGAATTTCATCCCCACCTTTACCTTCAGCAAATAACTTTGTCTCCCATGAGGTCAATTACATCCTAATTATTATATATCATTATATAACTAATGATTCCCATATCTATAGACCAATCCCTATTAAGCACCTCAGCTTCTTTGATGCTTCAAAATGTCACCATATCACTGTAGAAACTTTTTTCAAGAACGTTGATTGAAATACATACAACCTTTTTGGTATTATTCAATTCTCTTCCATGTCCTCCTATAATTGCTCAAAAGGGAGACAAATCATTGTCCTAATGCATTTCTCAAGCTCAAGAGTACTTAATTTTTTTTGTTAGGACCTCTTTTGAAATTTAGTGAATCCTAAGGACCCCTTCTCAGTATATTTTTAAATCCACAAAATAAGATGTCCATTTTCACATATGTAGTTTCTACATTTAAAGGAAACCAAATATATTGAAACATAGCTTCTTGAGGTAAGAGACATTTTTTCCTTTATAATTACAGCATCTACTACCAAACCTTACAAAATTTGGAAATTTTTTGTTTATTTTGTTTATTGCTTCACTAATTAGATGATCAATTCATCTGTAATTCTTGCCATTTTTACCTTCACCATACCTAAATAATAGCTCTTGAATACTTCTACCTCTCTACTCTTACGACCACAACCTTAATTCACTCTCCATTGACTTATCATGATAGCCTTATTCTAATAGGTATCTCACACTTAAACTCCCTCCTTCATCCTATCACTTTTCCACTCTGCAATCGAACTGATTCTTGAAAAGTATAGAGTGGATTATGCCATGATCCTATTCAATAATGACAAATCTTCTGATATTTAAAACTCTTCACAACATTACCATTTCTACCATTCCAATTTTCTTATTCCTCCTTGTTCTTTAATTGAACCCTGCAATTCAGTTACATTTCTTCATCAACAAATGAAGCTTACAATTCAGCTTCAGTGGACAATTTGTGACCCTTCATATGTGACATTGCATCTCTAGATTCCATGAATTTGCACTTACTGATCCTGTTGTGTAGAATTCTTTTCCTTCTAACCTCAAACTTCTAGCTTCCTTCAGCTAAAATCTCACCTTCTATAGAACCACAATTCCTTCCTCTCTAGTCCTTTCCCCTAAAAATTACTTTCCAATAACATTACATTGATCATTTATGTATATAGTTATATGCATTTTTGTCTTCCAATAGAATTTTAGTTTCTTAGGAGTAGCAACTGTTTTGTTTTGATTTATTTTTAGCATCCCTAGCATTTCGCACAGTGCCTGGAAAATAAGCACTTAATAAATTGTTGACTTGTTGATTCCACAGAAATATATATAAATGAAGACTATAATGATAAAATTTCAACATTAAATTGAAAGAATGAAAAGCCTATACGTAGGCAATCCAATAATACTTTACAGGCAATTTATTTGTGTAAAGGTCTAGCATCTTGGTAATCTTGGAGATTGATTGACCCCAAAGTTTTCATGGAAAATAATGCAAATGTCATAGTGAAAAGCATTGAGAATTAACTTTTTTTAAAAGAAATTGAGGTAGGGATGCTCTGGTTTAATGTGAGATAGGAATGATAACACTATGACACAAAAATAATACTTGGGATTCTCAAAGAGAATGCTGCAAAAAAGTTGACATTTCTACTCCATTATATTACTTTAAAAATCTACATAGCTGTCCTCTAAGTTATACAATAGCTATGTGATTAAAAAACTCTTCTTTATATAAACAATAAATGGTATGGTTTAAAAATTATTTTAACATTATATCTGTCATTTGTATGCCACAGGAAAAAAGAGGTAAAATTATGACAGTTCAATGCTATCTGCTTTCTCAGATTCAGTTTTCTGAATTACACAACTCCTGCAAGACAGAAATATGCTTGGGTATGATTGCATAGCTTCTATACTTGGGACCCTGATAGAAATAAGATATGTATCTCTTGAGGCTATCTCAGGGAGGAGGAAAATTAAGTGAATATAAACAAATCTACATGTTGCCACCATTTCTCAAATCTAAACATTGCTCTAAGCCTAACTGGGTTCCATTGCTTTAACTGAATTATATGGCAGGAATCTGAACTGTCTTTGTTTCCCCCGTAAGAATTGATGCATTTCAAGTCTCTAATCAGCATTGTCTGTCCGTTTGCTCAGCTAATCTTCTGGCAATGTGTGATGAACAATCTGTCTATTGACTGTCTCAGCAGTTGTTAGCCCCTCCACCCTCACCCCATGTTGATCCTCATCTAGTTTCTACTGGCTGCTCTTTTTCCTTTAAAAGGAAAGGGGGGGGTGGAAAGAATTCTCTTTTCTCTTCCCCTCCCCCACCTCAATTCCTCCTCCCTTCTTCTCTCCTTCCTGACACTCTTCTCTTCTCAATCACTTCTTTGGGAATCCAGGAAATGTGACTTGGCTCTTGGTTTGTCCTTGGATAATTATTTCATTCCTGCCACCCTCATTTCTCTCCTGCACAAGGGCTATCTCTGCTATGTTTCACAGCTCTGTTTTCACATCTAAGAGAATGAATTTATAGAGAATAGGGACATTTTGGTAACAGCTGTCATCACATCATCCAGAAAGTGCTAGTGATTAACGGTTTTTATTTAGGAGGCAAGGAGGGCAGAGAAGAAGAATTGAAGGATATTGACCTTTATGTGACTATAATAAACACATAAATTTGCCAGTGGGTCCCTTCATTACACACTCTAGGGTACAAATCATGGAAAATCACTAAGCTGTTGGATTTTTTTACTCAAAACTTTTTGAGTCCCATTCTCCTCTTGGAATACAAGGAAGAAAAAAATGATTTTACATAGGTCCTTTGTGTACTTGCTTTTAAAAACACTGTAGTGCAGAGGAAAGAGTTTGAAATGATACAGACCTGAGGTTAAGGTTACCTTGACACTGATTGTGCACCCCTGAATGAGTCACTTAAGTTTCTCCATCTGTAAAATGAGGATAGCCCAGTAATAATGTTCTTTCATCTCATGAATGTTTGGTAAAAGAAGCTTTAAAAATTTTAGAACACTATGAATTGCAAGAATCTATATAATTTCATCAGAATTAGCACATGAAATCAGTGGAGTTCTAGTCAATAATCTATGATTTTTGTATGTTCACAGGGTCATAAGTGAGATTTGGACCCATGTCTTTCAGAATCTGGGGGCAGCTAGGAGGTACAGTGGATAGGTTTTCAGGTTGGGGTCAGAAAAATCTCATTTTTTAAGTTCAGTTCTGGTCTCAGATATATACTAGCTGCATGACCCTTGGTATATCACACAACTGTGTTTGCCTCAGTTTTCTCAACTGTAAAAGCCTTTGGAGGATAAAATGGCAAATTATTCCAATATCTATGCCAAGAAAAACCCAAATAGGGTCACATAGAGGCACATATGATGGAGCAACAATAACTTTCTGACTCTGAGATCAACATTTTATTCACTATGCCATGCTTTCTCTATAAAATTGTTTTATTATGATGATTTATTATACACTATTATAGATTTAAATTTTTTAAATTATGGTTTAAAATAGCACTTGATGACATTTTTAAAAAGATCCTACTCTTACAAAATATTCTATGTAGACTTCATTCCATTTGATTGTTATCCCAATATTATTATACTTAGGTTAGAAATGAAAAAATAGGAATGCATAGAGGTTTAGGGATTAATTCAGGGCTATACTCTACGATATGAAAGTCAAAGTAAATTTTTCTGCATCCTAGGTCAAAATTTTAGCTATCACACTATGATGCTTCTCATAAATAAAGAAAATAAACTTGGAATTAGAAAGGATTTCAAAAGTATTCTACTCAAATCTCCTTCCTATTTATCAATCAACTTTACAATGCCATTTGCAAGTAGATTCAATTCAATTTAGCGATTTAATTCAAATTGATGTTTGTAAAGTGTGTTCTACATTCAGGAATTTATGCTAAGGACCAAGAATATAGTTGTGTAAGACAATCTACTTTATGTATTTTTTGCTTTTATTGTTCAGTCACTTTCAGTCATGTCTAACTCTTCATAATTCCATTTGAGGCTTTCTTTCTTTTTTAGAAAGATTTTATTTATTTTGAGTTTTATGATTTTTCTCCTATTCGTGCTTCCCTCCCCCCCTCCACCCCTCCAGAGAAGGCAGTTTGTTAGTCTTTACATTGTTTCCATGGTATACATTGATCTAAGTTGAATGTGATGAGAGAGAAGTCATATCCTTAAGGAAGAAACACAAAGTATAAGAGAACAAAATTACATAATAAGATAATGTTTTTTCCCCCTACCTTGAAGGTAATAGTCTTTGGTCATATTCAAACTCCACAATTCTTTCTCTGAATACAGATGGTATTCTCCATGGCAGATAGCCCAAAATTGTCCCTGAGTGTTGCACTGATGGAATGAGTAAGTCCATCAAGATTGATCATCACCCCCATGTTGCTGTTAGGGTATACAGTGGTTTTCTGGTTCTGCTCATCCCCCTCAGTAATTAGTTCATGCAAATCCTTCCAGGCTTCCCTGAATTCCCATCCCTGCTGGTTTCAAATAGAACAATAGTGTTCCATGCCATGCACATACCACAGTTTATTAAGCCTTCCCCAATTGAAGGACATTAAATTAATTTCCAATTCTTTGCAGCCACAAACAGGATTGCTATGAATATATTTGCACAAGTGTTTTTTACACTTTTTAATAATCTCTTCAGGGTATAGAATCAGTAGTGGTATTGCTGGATCAAAGGGTATGCACATTTTTGTTGCCCTTTGGACGTAATTCCAAATTGCTCTCCAGAAAGGTTGGATGAGTTCACAATTCCACCAACAATTCATTACTGTTCCAGATTTCCCACATCCCTCCAACATTGATCATTGTCTTTTTTGGTGTGTAAAACAATCTTTTTTCTTCAAGAATAATTATGAAACATGTACCAAAATAGATATAATGCAAGAGAGAGAGAGAATATGATAAGGGCACAGAAGTAGTTCCTAAAATTCTTAAGGAAATGTTAGTGAGAAATTGGCTTCAGCTAGAAGAAACAGGGAAGACTTTATACTTTAATATTTCCTGCAATAGAGAACTTTGGACTGTCAGGAGACAGTCCAAACCATTTGGAAAACACAAGATTAATATCCATTATGTGCAAAATATTTTACCAATGGAGAATCAAGTTCCTTGAGAACATTATATCAGTTATTAGAGAATTCTGCTTCTTATTGAAATACATTCTTCTTTCTTGATACTATCACTCATTGTTCTTAACTCTACCTCTTAGAAGTTCATAAGATAGGATTATTCCCTGTTCATGTAATTATCTACTGAATATTTGCAGATGGCAACTATGTTTTCACCATTTTCTCAGGATTAGACATGTATTTCTTTCTATTGATCTTTATGTGATAGGTTTGAAGGTTCCTAACCATCCTTACATTTTCTGGACAATTTCTCAATATGCTTCTTAAAATTTTCTTTTTCTTCAAATAGAGATGGAGAAGCTGCAATGTTTTGATGCATCTATTCAAACAAAGACTCTTAAATATCATCAGACTAAATATTGATTAAGCTTTCTTAAAAAGAAAGTACAATAAGTATCTTCATCCTGCCTCAGATTGTTTAAAAAGACATCTAGAAGTTGGAAAATGGCACTACCACCTTATAAGTCAATTTTTAGGATGACTAAACAAGATATAAACTTGACTTCTGGAAGCAGGAACCCTTCAGACATATCGAGAGTTAGTGGAACTCTTGTACTTAAGAATAAAGGCACTGGAGGACTGGAATAAAGCTTCAGAGAAGTCAGACATTTTTTGGCTTAAACATCATCTTAAAATTAAAAAGTCTCAGATCAGGGATGTCACAAGGGATTAGGAACTTTAAATCATTCTGATATGGTCATAGGTGGCATAGAAAATAGAGTGCTAGACATAGGCATCAGAAAGCTTTGAGATCAAATTCTGTCCCATACATTAACTAATCATATAATCTTGTGGAAAATATCTTGGATAAGTGACTTAACCTCTCTGGTCTACAATTTCTTCATCATAAATAAAGGAGCTGGACTTAATGATGTCTAAGTAACTTCGCATCTCTAAATCTTTTACCCTATAATCCTATAATAAAAACAACCAAGAAAAAACTCAATCACTTCAACAAGAATGTGGAAGGAGGGAGATTCTCTCTGGTACAAGTTTTAAATGTAGGAAGCAAGGAAGAAAATATGAATACACAGAAGAAAACACCAAAAATTATCAAGAAATGTTATAGTTCTAGAGAATCCCAAAAATTCCTGCAGAAGAAAATAGTAACTGCAACAATTGAAAACAGAGCTTTCAAGGAAGAAAGAATGACAATTCCTAGAAAGGAAGAGTTCATGAAAAAAAAAACTGAGGGGAAAATATATAAAATGTTATTTCAAAGGAAAAAATGATTTCTGAAAGAAATAATTGGAAGGAGAATGAATTTATTAGTATATAATATGATAAATCTTCCTCAAGAAATGTTCTTCTGGAAAACTAGAATGAACTCTTCCAAAATAGAAATAAATCAATGATTCAATGAAGCAATAAGAAATATTAGATTAAAACTAAAGTCTGGTTTAAAAAAAGGAGAAAATATAAAGTTTCTACTATCAAAACAAAACTAATCTGGAAAAGGAATCAAGGAGAGATAATCAAGAATCATTAGATTTAGATTGTTCTCTGACATGGGGAGAGGGGAGGGAAGGAAGAGGGGGAGAAACCCATGAAACTTAAAAGCTTTCCAAAGAATGAATTTTGAAAACTGTGTTTGCACATAACTGGAAAATAAAATAATATTTTATTAAAAAAATAAAAAAGATTCACTAGGTTACCTGAAAATATTTCCAAAAATCAAATCTTTATACCATATTTCATGAAATCATAACAAAGGCAAGGTAAATAAAGAAGAAATCCACCAGTAAAAATGGGGAAAAAATGAGCAACTCCCAGGAACATCATAAACCAAATCCAAAGCTGTCAGGTCAAAGAATTCCACAAGATTCCACAAGAAGTATCATATATGACTTAGAAGATAAAATTATATTGGACAGGAATTCTGAGAAATTCTTTTTTTTCTTTAAGTTTTATTAATATCTTTTGTTTTAACATCAGCCATTTTGCAATATTCCTCTCCCCATCCTCCAATCACAGTGAGACTTCCCATGTAACAAGTTAAGCAAAACCAATAGAGGTACATCTTCCACGCCATTTTATGCAACAGTCAAACACAAAGTACTCTAATTCAAGGAAAGAAGAGAAAAGCATTATGGCTTGTTCAATATTGCTTTATAAAAATGAGCTGTTTAAGATTCTTATTTTTTGGTGTAATTTGTGTATTTGTATGATAATCATTTTAAAAACTGAATTTAAAATCTTAATTTGACTGAAAACCTACAAATTCTCTCATGATTTACAATCATTTAGCCACTGCTCTGCTTAGCTGCCAACCTCTTATCTCTCTCCTCAGCAATTGTAAGACGGATACCCTTTCCTCTGGGAAGAGAGATCCAAGGCTTATTACCTTTGCCAATAACAAAAATGTTTGAAAGCCTAGTGGCAAAACTATTGCCATTGGCATCTTTTACATGAACAACATCAAAAGAGCCAGGATGTTTCTCCCTATTTGTAATCACACCAATTCGACCCAAGTTGGCTCCACCGGTCACCATACATAGGTTTCCAGTATCAAACTTAATGAAATCAGTGATTTTGCCAGCTTCTAAATCAATCTGAACTGTATCATTCACTTTGATGAGGGGATCTTGATAACGGATAGTATGGGCATCATGGGTCACCAGATGGGGAATACCCTTTGTACCCACAAAGATTTTTCTCACTTTGCATAACTTATATTTAGCGTCCTCAGCTGTGATACGATGAACAGCAAAGCATCCCTTTGTGTCATATACCAAACGGAAATGTTCCCCTGTCTTCTCAATGCTAATGACATCCATAAAACCAGCAGGATATGTGATATCAGTGCGGACCTTGTCATCAATCTTGATGAATCGCTGCATGTAGATCTTCTTTACTTCATCTCCAGTAAGGGCATACTTGAGCCTGTTTCTCAGGAAGATGATGAGGGGGAGACATTAGCTCAACTTGTGGGGACTTGTAGATGGTCTTGGAGCAAATACTCCTGTTAACTTATCCAGCATCCAGTGCTTTGGAGCTGCTACATGTTTCAGATGTTTCTTGGGACCACGAGCCATGGCTACACTAAATCTGGGATAAAGCAGGAAGTTTACTCGACTGCAGGTAGGGTCGGGGACTACTTAATGGCTGTGTTTGGCCATGTCACTTTAACCCTCTGGGTCTCGGCGCCTTCTCCAGAAGCACAACCAGCCGGTCCCAGGGCCGGGCGGCAAGAGCCAGAGAAATTCTTGAATAAAATAATGAAGACTGAATATAATCCTACTGTAAAATAGATCTTTCACAAAACAGAAGGTTTCTAAATATTCCTGATGAAAAAAAATAGAACTGTATTTATAGGAACTAAAATTATGGAAGAAAGGTAAATCAATGTAGGCTAACAAGGGGTCATGAGAAGGAAAAAATACACTAGAAAAGAAAGGAGAAAATATGAGGAATTTTTTGTTTCTAGAAAGCAGTAACATGAATATCAACATAAAGAAATGACAGAATGGAAACTACTTTAACTTCACTCTAACATGAATGTACATATATACATTCATTTTAAACTTCATATAGAAATATATTAAACTAAACAGAATACAGGGGAGCCAGAAAAACAGTAGAAGGCAGATTATAAAAGGGATATTTGGGGGGGGGGGGGAGAAAGAGTAAGAAACAGTGAACAGTCTGAAGAAGTAGAGAAGGAACATTGAAGTGCAGATCATATTATAGATCACAATCTTCTTTTACCACTACCTTTATTTAATAAAGATTGGGTTGGGGAAAAAGAGAGAAGAAAGAAGATAGGATGAAGGGAGTATAAAATTAATCTTAATTATGAAAATGAATGGAATGAACACACCTATAAAAAGAAAAAAAGATAGCAGGATTAGATGAATAAGATTAGATAGAAAAATTCATCAATAAGTTACAACTCAGGATCATACTTAAAAGTTAAAACCTGAAACCAGGTTTAAAAACCAGGCAGTTTTTAAAGGTTAAAAATAATATTATACCTCAGGTGAAATCATAAAATCAGACAGCAATAAAAATCTCAGATAAAGTCTCAGCAAAAATTGATATGGTGCAAAAAAGATAAGCAGTAAAAACCATATTTGGATTAATAACATCATAGACAATGAAATTATACTTATTCTCAATGTATTTCTACTTACTTAAAGGAAAAGTAAATTGAAATATGAAGAAAATAGAAAATAAGCTATAATGGTTGAATAATTGAATATATTCCTTTTCAGACTTAACATAACTAATAAAAATATAAATAAAGACTATATAGGGGATTGAACTCTAAACCAGGGGTTGAGTTCATATTCTACTTCAGATAAATACTGTGTGCTCATATATATATATAACCTAGGTCCATCTTATTTTCTTGTTTTGCAAAATGGGGATAATAATTGCCCCAACTTCAGAAAGTTGTTGTGAGGATGAAATGAACGTATTTATAAATTCCTTATAAACATTACAATGCTACAAAAATTCTAACTACTAATAATATTAACAACAATGATAACAGCAACAATAAAAGAAAGAACAAAAGAGAAAATAGGGATAATTAAAAGTGCTGATCCAAATTTTAGAAAAATGAAATATGACACCTCTGGCAATTACTTTAATGGAAACCACTCAAGGTTTATAATTTTTTCAGCTCTGCATGCAACTCTTAGAAAAATCTACCATACGCTAAGGCATGCAAACTCACAAACTAATGTTCAAAGACAGAAATATAAACACTATTTCTTAGTGACATAGTATGATAACAATTGTAATAAATAAAAATTCTTTGAAGAAAGGTCTTAAATTTATATGGAGCCTGGTTAATTTAATCCTAAATAACTGGTGGTCAAAAATAAATCTTAGGTATAATATATATTATTTGATGAAATTATCAAAACATCAAGAGAGAGAGGATAATATGTAAAGGAAAAATACCGATCCCTAAGGTACATCAATAAACACTTCTGACCAAATGCATACTGATCTATTAATCAATATTCCCCTCCCCCACTGGGGAATGATCCTGACCACATTTAATTATTTTATTCCTTCACAAAAGATATAAGTTAATAACAAAGATATTCACAAAGAAAAACCATATTTATATATTAGCAGCCTTTATTGTTGAAAACCAGATACACTACTGAATCTTCCCAATATATTAGAGTATTAAATATTATTATTAAAAACAAATAAAATCAACATACTTTTGAAAAGTAAATATACATATTATTGGGGGACAGGGAGAGATAGAAGGGAAGCAGATTGTTGTCTGTAAAATGAGAAAGCAAATAATATTATTATATAAACCAAGGATCCATACAGGCTTAAATTAAAATAAAATGATGGAAATATAACAGGAAAGTAAATCATGATATAATAAAGAAAGCAGGGGACTTGAAGTCACACACAATCAGAAAAGCTCAGAACTGGAAGGAATCTTAGAAAGTCCCTAGTTCAACCCATACCTAAACAAGAATAACAATGGAATTCAGACTTGATTGGAAGTGAGAAGATCTGTGTTCAACTTCTACCTCTAAAAACCATTTGACCTTTGGCAATTCACCTAACTTCACTGAACTTCAGGTTCCTCACTTATAAAATGACCAAGGTACCTTTTCAATTTTAGAATTATAATTCTGTACTCCTAGGAATTGACTTTTTCTTTTCTTTTCTTTTCTTTTTTTAGGAATTGACTTTTCATAAGAGCTACAGAAATACTGATTGAGTTTGAGTTTCCCATATGTAGGCACCCTAGGACCATACATTGTTATACTTTGACTTTCTTTTTGCCATGTCACTATAAAGTGGGTTATTATCCAGAACCCTTTCCATCCCTTCTGGAAATCATACTCAAATCTGCACTACTGTTCCTGGAAAGTATATGTCATCTGTTAATTGTTTTATGACTACTCACCACGCCTCTTACTTCCCAGATCAAAATAACTCTCAATGGCCCCTACTGTCCCATAAGTTATGCCATTCCCTAAGTTTCTTTTTTTTTTTTTTTAGGTTTTTGGCAAGGCAAATGGGGTTAAGTGGCTTGCCCAAGGCCACACAGCTAGGTAATTATTAAGTGTCTGAGACCAGATTTGAACCCAGCTACTCCTGACTCCAAGGCCGGTGCTTTATCCACTATGCCACCTAGCCGCCCCATCCTAAGTTTCTTTAGGATAGGGACTATTTTGCTTTTTGTATGTGTATCCCTCATAATTAGCATAATTATCTGGTTCATAATAAAACACATATTAATTTTTATACATTTTATTTAACTCAGTTTCTGAATAGAGAAATTAATCTATAAATAATAATGGCATGAGTCAACTGGAAACTGAAGAAGAAACAAATATTCTTTCAAGTTAAAATAAAAATCCAGCCCCATAGACACATAATAAAGATAGGTATAAGGAAGACAAAAATGTTAGAGCAAGAAAGTATGAGATAGGATTAGATTAGAAAATAAAAATTCCATTTTGAGAGCAGAGTTGAAGACATGAATTTAATCTAAAATGCTAAATGTTAAAATATAGGTGAAAATAGAGCTGTATTGATTGAAGTCATGCAGTAAATGAAGAAAGGAAATAAAGATGCATTACAAAGTACCACCGGTAACAAAAGAAATTGAGGTATATTGGTGGAAAGTAGAACAGAAAAATGAAAGCAAAAACAGTTAGAATGTTGAGAAATGAGAATGAAAGGGAGAAAGTAACAATTCACAAAAGTTCTCATTGAAAGATTTCATTACATCAATATCTACTTATTAGAAGTTGGACTACTCTTTCTCACTCTGACTCCTAATATGATTGTTCCCTTACTAGATGTGTGATTGTAGAGGGTGACTAATCTCATTGAACCTCAATTTCTTCTTCTGTAAAACAGGTATAATAATGCCTGCACAAACTATCTGTTGTAACTACATGTGTATTTGCATTATTATCTCAAAATAATTTCAATTCTTTACTAAACAAAAAAAGCTGATATAAATAGATTGTACACATGAGATTTTTTTTCCTTTTGTTTTTCATTTCTTTGGGATTTAGGCCTTATAGTAGTATTAATGATTTCTATTTTAAACTATCTACATCCATTCCACAATTATTTATTTTTCCCTCACCCTATTTTTTCTCATGTTTCTTTCCTTTTATTCACTCTTACACTTATTCTTGTAAAAGCAGGGTTTTTGGTTCTTTTTTGTTTTTCACTTGTGACTAGTTTCTTCCTGCACTTAACATCTGTTGTAAAATCCAGATGAAAGTCAGGTACATTCATAGTCTAATCTCTTCACCCCTTTTTCCAAGTCCATATGGAATTCTGATGCAGCTCAGTTATATGATGGGTATCCTCTTTCTCTCCTTTCTTTTCTAGTGAATTCTTTGGTCCTTCCCTGTTCTTCTTTTAATCTTGACCATGGAAAAAAAATCACAAAACTGCTCCTATCCCATCTGTCTTATTTACTCCTTCTATGTCCTTTGAAGACATTAGAGTTCTGAGAGGAAGCCTATTTATTTCCCCCCATGAGAATATGATGAAAACACTTTAATATCATAAGGTTCTTTTTAACTCATTCAATAATTTAAATTTCTATATTTCTCCTGACTCTTTTGTTTGTATTTTAAAATATCTACACAGCTTTGTTCTTTCATTAGTAATATTTGGGATCCCCTCCACATTTCATTAAGGGTATTTTTAACCCCTGTCAAGATCATATGATGTTTTACTGGGCAAGTTATTCTTGATTATGGTTTTCTCCTATAATAACATGTTTTAAATACTATTCTCCTTTCTTGTAGAAGCTTCTAGGTCTAGAGTTTTCTTGTCAGTTTCTGTGAGCTACTTGAACTCTTTCAGACTGATTGCAATATTAATTTTTTTCTTTAACCAGAAAGCTCAAGATTTTGATTTTGATATTTGTAATTTTTAATTTCAGGATTTTTTAAATATATGCCTAATCAATTCTGTCTATTTTTGCTGTGCCCTTCAGTTTTAATAGAATGATACTCCTTTCATTCTTTTTTTTTGACATATGGTTCCCTGACTTTCCTATTGATCAAGTTCTTAGTGCAAAGATTTTTAGATCATCTTTTCTTATACTGTTTCCCTGGTCAGTAATCATAACAGTAATTATTCATATTATTAAGAGTTAAATAAATGCAATTTATCATTATGTTGCTAATAACATAAATTATTTGAAAGTTAATTTACTAATTATAATAATGAATTAAATTATAAATTATTAGTAACAATTTGTAATAATTACCAATAATATTAGAAAATGAGTAATAATTACCAGCAATATTACAAATAATTTGTGGTTATTGCATGTTATTATTAATTAAATATTTTAATAATCAATATTAGTTCAATAATAACCATGTGTTTTTTCATACTCTTCTCCTCAATCTTTCAACTTTATTCTACTTTTTCATGATGAATACATTACCCAGTGTAATTTTTAAAATGACTGCTATCTGAGGAATGTTTTACACCTTCCTAGTCTGTGTATCATGGAAACTTTTGCTAATTTTGTGAATCCTAGTAACATCTATTTAAAATAATGTTTTTAAATCATCAAAAAAAATACATAGGATGGCAAAAGTAAGTAAAAGCCCCAGTGGATAGAGCACTGGATCTTCAATCAGGAAGAATAAAATTCAAATTCCATCTCAGACATATATGAGTTGTGTGACCCTGAACTAGTAACTAAACCTCTATTTGTCTCAATTTCCGCAACTATAAAATAGGGGACACTTCCAGCATTGCTGTAAGAACCAAGAGATTTATAAAAGCACTTAGCAAAGTCCCTGGTACATAACAGTAATTCCTTAATAGATACTTGTTTCCTTCCTTCCTCCCTTCCTTCCCAAGGAAACAAATTATATTGAAATATGATTATGATAATACTTTTTAAAAAACTTCATTGATGCCAGATTAAGAATCCCTGCTCTAGAGCTCTCATTTTGATTATATGCTCTTTTTACAAAGCAAAAACCCTTAATAAGGTACATTATAAATTGCAAATACAGTATACTATAAATTATAAAATGAATGATTTTGACTAAATTACATTAAAATTTTTTTCTCTAATAAAATCAATGCTCTAAAATTAGAAGGAAAGCAGAAAGTTGAGGAACAATCTTCACAACTAAGAGTTCTGATGAAGGGCTCATTTCTAAAATTATATAGAGAACTGCATCAAATGTATAAGGTTACAAGTCATTCCCAATTGATTAATGGTCAAAGGATATAAATAGACAGTTTTTTAAATGAAAAAATTAAAGTTATATATCAAATCATATGAAAAAATGCTCAAAATCATTATTGATTAGAGAAAAGCAAATTAAAACAACTATGAGGTATCACCTCTCACCTCTTGGATTGGCTAAGATGAGAGAAAGGAAAAATGATTAATGTTCGAGAGGTTGTGGGAGGATTGGGACATTAACGAATTGTTGGTGGAGTTGTGGATGGATCCAACCATTCTGAGGAGCAATATGGAACTATGTCCAAAGAACAATAAAAACTGTTCATTCCCTTTGACCCATAAATTCCAACTCTAGACCAGAAGAAATCATAAAAAATGGGAAAAGTCCCACATGTTCCAAAATTTTCATAGCAGCTCTTTATTGTCATGGCAAAGAATTCAAAATTGAAAGGATTCCCATCAATTGGGGAATGACTAAATAAGTTATCATACATGAATATTATGGAATATTATTATTCTATTAGAAACTATAAACAGTCATACTCTAGAGAAGCATGGGAGGAATTATAGAATCTGATGGTGAGCTAAAGGAACAGAACAAGAGAACAATGTACACATTAACAACATTGTGAGATCATCAACTTTGATGGAAGAAGCTCCTCTCAGAAGTTCAGAGAGCTAGGATAGCTGTATTAGCCCAGCTATGGACTATGCTATCCCCATCCAGAGGGAGAAAAACAAAAACTAAAATACCCTTCAGAATCTGATGAACACTTTATAAAAATTATCTTTTATGTCTCTTTCCCTTAATGCTAATTCCTCATACCAAAAATCACTAATCTGTAAACATATTTATCAAAAATCTGACTGTTCACTGCTGAGGGGAGAGGGTTGAGAAGGGAGGGTAGCGTAAAAGTATACATATATATATATATATATGCATATGAATGTTGAAAAATATTTCACAACATGTATTTGAAAAAATAAATATCTATTAAAAACACTTCTTGTTTCACTTTTTCTAGAAATTCTGGTGGAGCTTGTATCAAATAGTTGATTTTCTTTGAGACTTATTTTAGATGATAATGAATGATTATCTTCTAGACTTGTATTTTGAGCACCCAAGGTTCCTTAATATTTTTATACTGATATAGTCTTTTGTTTCCTCTTTCTTCCATCTTGTCTCCTGAATTAAGATATTGTATTAGTGACAGAATCCACACTTCATGAAGAAATAGTAGACTTTCTTTGATGTTATCTATAGTGTCTGGGTAATGAGCATTGTATTCATTAAATCCTGAAGAACTGTTGAAATTGAATAAGTTGAGCTCCCTACTAATTTCTTTTTTTCAAATAATTAGAATTAACCAGCCTACAATGAACCTTATTTTGAACTAAAAACATTTTTTCCTAGACAACTTTCCATAATAAATTAATTTTATATTGATCATAATTTGATCCATCCCAAATTTTCTAACTCAGTTTCCCTATTAATGATTATCCCTTTTTTGTCTTCATTTCCCTCTTCTTAGTCTTGTAAAGCTGTCTTGGATAATTGAAAGAAAGATTTCCCCAAGAATTGTGATTATGATCACTGATGGTTTCAAGGCACCATCCCACAGAGACAACATCATCAATCACTACACCAGTTTGTTAGCAGGGGGCTTTATTCCTTTTCTAAGGGTCTATGATGTTTGTTTTTCAACTTCAAACAAACTCTAAATAAACACAGGCTTGTTCCACAGTTAATGCTTTGAAGTTCTCCAAACCTCTCTTTCTATGATATATTCAAAAATAGCATTATTGTCCCTACACTGACATAAAAATCAATCATATAAAGGGCTATATTTATTTCTGATACAGTCCATAGAATCACTTAAAAATATTCAGTTCAATTAAGTCCTTATTAAAGGGATGAACATTCCACAAGTTAAATATTAATATTGTGAGTATGCTCAAATGAAAGAGGTAGCATAAAATTTAAAGAAGGAAACTGAAATCTTAAAAATAAATTCCATTAAAATTTGGGTAAAGCATCTTTTTCCTAGTTTTCCCAAAACTCTTGATAAGATTTATACTCTGTCTTCAGAAAAATAGGGTTCTTGAAATCATCTGAATCTGAAATAAGATTATGCTGAAACAATTTAAACAATAGCTAAATAAAAATTAACTCATTTTTATTAATTTAATTCTGGGGAGGATCTTCAGTCTTGTGAAGAAGAACTTGGATGTACAGCTTTTATTGTGGATAAAACTGCTATTTGCTATTATATTATTGAAGAACTACATTAAAAATAATGTATTATGATTGTGCAAATAAATGTATCTTTATGTTGTATATAAAGGAATAGAGACTGGACATGGAATTATGTTGATAATGCAGAACTCCACAGTGAAGATCTTCTCTACCAATGTAGAGCCCTGAGAAGCTAAATAATTTGCCTAGTGGCATATAATCAGTATTTGAGTTAGGATTTGAACCCAGTTCTTCCTATAGTGGAGGCTAGTACTCTTTCCACCAAACCATGAATTCGACCTTATCATTCACAAAGAACTTAAGGTAACCAGAGACAGTCAATTAATTTATTATGAATAGTTTTAATGAAAAAAAAGATTATTTTTATTTCATATGCATCTATAATTTTTCCTTCCCACTTCCTTCTTCCAAATTTAATAAAATAAAGAAAAGTAAAAGAAAACTCATCATAAACATGTAAAGACCATAGTCCATCAAAGGAAATTCTATCACTGGCCACATCAAAATTTTACCTATTTTACATTGTAAGTTTGATGAATAAAATCTGAAAGATCAATCATAAAAAGATTAAATCAATGGAATATTGATAACCATTTGTGGAACTTGAGCTTCAGTCACTACTTTGGGGTTTGTAATCTTTTTTTTTGAATCACAGACACCTTTTGCAATTTAGGGATTTCTAAAAAAAATGTTGGTTCTTTTAATGCATAAAATATAGAGCACTACAAAGGAAATGATTATATTAAAATAGAGCTTTCAAACAATTTTTTTTAGAAATAAAGGAAACCCAAGTTAAGAAGCTCTGTGTTTAGCTCTTTCCCAAAATCCAAATGCTCAGACAGCACACACATTAGATTGGATATCAGAAGGAGATCTAAACTATTTAAATAAAAGTAATTATTATATATCTTCTTCAGGAGTTCAATTTGTTTTATGTTTTATTATCCAATCAATTCTCAAAACATTCTATTAAAATGAGAAGCTGACCACTTTCATACTCATAGTACAGATATAACTAAAAGCAAAAAAATGGTTCTGTTGGGTTTCCAAGTTCGCATTACATTCCCTTTACACAGCTACATAATTTCTAATCAAGCCACAAAGCAAAAACAGAAAGTAGGAATAAGGAAGGGAAGGAGAAGAGAAAGGGGGAAATTGAGAAAGTAAAATGAAGGGATGAACTAAGAAGGAAAGATAGAAGGAAGGAAGAGAACTGCTAGAATTATTGTACTTGGATAATCAGGAATATCAAGGATTTGGTTTGAAGTTAAGTGAATTAGCCAGATATATTCCCTAAATTCCCACAAAAAAATGCTAGCTTTCTTTTTCATTTTATAAAGGATGTATCTTGTCAAGAGGACTGTGATAGAAATGAAACCTGGAACTATTTGTTTTGAGAATCTGTCTTCCACATACTGCTGATTTCTAATAATTTTGGCTCTTGAATATATTCTTCCTCATATCAAAACCAAGAAATGGCCATTTGTTTAAATAATGCCATTCAAGGGACTTAAGAAGAGAAAATTCAAGAATATTGTTCCATTTTCTAGGACTTTGAGATTTACACTGTTATTCTAACCTACACATTACCCCTGAATAATGACCAAAAATAATTAGGGCTAGTCCTTGTCCTTCCTGTTCTTCTTATTGGCTTTAAATACAAAGTCTTCAGGATTTGGGATAGGATGGAAGAAAGAGAGGCACTATTTACCAAACTGAAAAGGTCTCATTACAAATCACAAAGCTTCTGCATAACAGAGGATCAACAGCAGTAAAAGACATAATAGAAACATTCAATTGACCCCAGATTAAGCCAACACTCTAGCCAGTATACTTAGATTCTGTTACCAGGCTATGGTCAATTTAGAGTAAATTCCTCTAAAAAAAATCCCCTTCCTATCCCCAACTGTGGAATTTAACCCAGAGGACATATAGCTATATAAGATCTGCACAGAAAGGTAGGTTGAGTAGTCTCATCTGAAGATTAACCTCACTTTCACACACACACACACACACACACACACACATACACACACACACACACACACACACACACACACACACACACACACACACACACACACACACACACACACACACATATATATATATATAAAACCACTATATCACTTTCATATATATATAATATCATTTTTTTCTTTCAAACCTTCTATCTTATCAGAAAAAGAATGTTCTAGTGAAAATCTACTGATATACTCAGAGATTTATAACTGGGAGGGACTTTGGAGGTCATCTAATCCAATCTCACTTTTCAGAAAAGAAAAGGGATAGAGAAATGAAGGTTTCCCAAAGTCAGATGGGTAGCAAGTAGCCAAACTGAAATTTGAACTCAGGTCTTCTTAACTCCAAATCCAGTATTCTTTCTACCATCAGCTGTGTCTGGCACTGAAAAGATTCACGGCAGTATAATGGATAGAGGGTTGAATTTGGAGACAAGAAGATCAGCTATGTGACTGCACAAGTCCCTTTCGAACTACAATTCATCACTTGTAAAATTGTGTTTCTAATGGCTCTTTCCTTTCATGATTGTTGTTTAGATTAATTGAAGTGCTATACAATAAAGCCCTTTGCAAATAGTACAGGATAATGTCAATGCCAGCTATTATTATTGAAGAATGAAAAGTCTTCTAAACAAACATCAAACATACCTTTTCTGCTTTATAAACTATTCACACAATTAAAACATCAAACAATTTGAATTCAAGACACAAGTGATTAAAATTAAGCAATCAAATTAAAGATAGATTAGTATAAAGAAAAGAATCTTCCCAAGAAATAAAGGTCAGAGATGTGCAGGACTAAGGTCACAGTTCTGCTTTGACTTTCCTGAAATAGAAATAAAAATCCAGAAAATCTCATGCTTTCAGAACTTCTAGAACCTTTACACTTCTAAACTTCAGTCTGTGAGTTTGTAATCAAGCCTTCAGGTCATGCAATTGATTCAGTTGATGGTGATGATGATGATGGTGATGATGACAATGCATGACATTTATATACAACTTTAATGTATAGAAATGACATTCATTCCCCACTTTGATTGTAACAATCCCTTAACTTCTCTGAACCTATTTTCCTTATAAAAGAAGAACACATGCCCCACATGTGTTCTTCTTTTATAAGGAAAATAGATTCAGAGAAGTTAAGGGATTTGCCCAGTGTCACATAGTACTTGGGACAACATTTAAAGCTAGACTTTCTTGATTCCAAGTTTTGCGCTCTACTATATAACCACAGAATACATAATTCTTCTTTCCCAGCTAGAACTTCAATCCGTTAGCCTACTTCAATATGAGAGAGCCTAGATGTTTTCATTCAGTAATACAAGATAAATGCAAGGTATTTGATAGATGGCCAAGGCAATAACAGCTGGAGGAGGGAAGAATAAGGAAAAGTCTCAAGTATGTGATAGAGCTGAACTTTAAAGGAAACCAGAAATTCTAAAAGATAAATAGGAGAATAAGTGCATTCCAGGAATGGTAGGACAAACATTGAAAAGACATGGAAAGATGAGTGAGAAATTATAAAGAAGATAATTTGACTGGATTGTGAAGTGAATAAAGGGAATTTAATGCTGGAAAAGCATGTGGGAGCCAGGTTGTGAAAGGCTTCAAATGCCAACAGAGGAATTTTTGTTAGAACCTAGAAGGAATAGGAATCCACTGGAGGAGGTTATTAAAATATTCCACATTAGGGGCAGCTAGGTGGCACAGTGTATAGAGCAAAGGCCCTGGAGTCAGGAGGACCTGAGTTCAAATCCAGCCTCAGACACTTAATAATTACCTAGCTGTGTGACTTTGGGCAAGTCATTTAACCCTTGCAAAAACAGGGAAAAAAATCCACCTTAGAGGTGATGAAGACCTAGTTAAAATGGTTTCCATGCTGATTGAGAGAGGATTAGAAGATAAGAAGTAAAATAATTCAGATTATTTTTGGCAATTGAATGAATATATGTAACAAGAAGGAGCATTATAGTCAGAATAACTCAGAAGTTGTGAACATGGGTGAGTGAATAGTTGATGCACTTTTTTTTTAGATTTTTCAAGGCAATGGGGTTAAGTGGCTTGCCCAAAGTCACACAGCTAGGTAATTATTAAGTGTCTGAGGTTGGATTTGAACCCAGGTACTCTTGATTCCAAGGCCAGTGCTCTAGTCACTGTGCCACCTAGTCGCCCCAGTTGATGCACTTTCAAGAAATTTATGGAGGATTAGAAAATGAATTCAGTTTTTGGTCATATGCTTCTGTGTAAAAACAGACATGTTTTCCACTTACTTAAGTATGAATTTTACTGATGACCAGATTATGAATTCTTAAAAAATCAAAAGACTTTTTAAAAAGAGCAATTTTCCAATGATATATAAGACCAGTAAAATTCATAAATGCTTTTTTTTAAATTCTCAGAATATCCAAAGTGAAAATCACTTTTCCTTATCAATGATCATAAAGTGGACTCAGTATGGAACTCATAGGTCAAGTTTTGCTTCACAAAGTTGCACATGAAAGCAACCATCTCTTAAGAACAGAGAAGAAAAATTTGTGAGATAAGTGATTATACTTCAGGGAATGTAGAGTTCCTCATTGACTCATATAACAAGTCATTTGGAAAAGATATCCTAAGTTCATAAAATATGTCTAAGACCTCCATATCTGGAACTAATAACTACCCAACTCAATTCCCTTCTTTCTCATTATTAGTAAAAAATAAGCTCCTAGAGGACAGGTAACTGTGTTTATTTTAGTCCTTGTATCTCAAGTACCCAATAATTCCTGAAATATATTAGGTATTTAATAAATACCTGTTGAATTTAATTAAATTTTAACATTAGCTATTTTCATTTTTAAGTATGTCTTTTTAAGTGTTGATAATGAGGACTTGAGATACAATAATGCAAATTTCAGAAGAGAATGATAATATCATCTTTCCCACTATGATTTCTTTTTTATTGTCTTTAAGGATCAGATCTCTAAATCACAAATATACAAAGACAACTAATGAGAAATTAAGGAGCAACCAAATATCAAATGAAATATGTTTGGGCGAATACATATTTCACATAATTTAATGTAAACACCATAAAACCACATTTTAAAACCAACAGACTACATCACAGGCTGATTTGGAATAGATTCAAGGGGGAGGGGAGTAGGAGTAACTAAACCTGATTTACATTATTAATCACATAGGCAACATTTTGAGTTTACCCTATGTATACTAGGTTGCAGTGCCTCATTAAAACACCCTTTTCATCAGGATATCATGCTGTAAATCCAAAATCTACCTTCTAATACTTGAAAAAAAATTGACATTATAAGTATGTGTGTTTTCCCAAACTATGTTCTATCCTTCTCTGAACACAATGCTTCAGGCACAGGCAATCATAGGTTATAGTATTCATCTCATTTAGCCACTGTGGGAAGCAAGGTTTCTGAAAACTCAGCAGTGCAGGGACAGTTCCTTCTTATGGAGGTCAATAGAAGCAGTGGCTGTAAATCTGAGAGAAAAA
The DNA here is from genome assembly GCF_037893015.1 of Macrotis lagotis. Classification (NCBI taxonomy): domain Eukaryota; kingdom Metazoa; phylum Chordata; class Mammalia; order Peramelemorphia; family Peramelidae; genus Macrotis; species Macrotis lagotis. The sequence goes on along the minus strand of NC_133662.1, from coordinate 150,827,572 downwards.
TATGACCCAAAGGAGAGTCTTAATGACAAAGTGGCAAAAGAGAAACTTAATGAGCTCTATTTTTGACTTCATATGCAGAAGATGCTAATTGTGTGCCCTACTAGGGAACAAAAGGATATTAGCTTGCAACTACATATTATCCTTGAAAATTCTCTACTCCAACTAGAACTAAACTTTGCTCGAGGGGAGAATAGATAGGCATATTGCAAACTCTAGCTTTATTCATTTCAGGAAACAGTTAAGCATAAATCCAATTCTATTCTTCCCCACACCAATAGAAAATTGATATGACTCTACTTACTCTATTACCCCAATAGGAAAATTGAGCTGGCACTATTTACTCTGACCTCATTCTTTAGGGAAAATTTTTATTTTGGACAATATGGGTATGATATGCAATTGTTCCTAATTTTCCTGAAGTAACAAGTCCTACTCACTGGATAATTGTGAACTACAAAGTTTATTCTTCCCTGCCTTTCCCTTTTGCTTCTCTTTCACCATTTTTCTATGTTTGAATACCACATTAGCCTTTTCCATTAATTCCCTGTATTGTCTTTTGTGTCTAGGAGAAATAAAGGGTACATCAATCAAAGTTTTGGGGAGTTTGGGGGTAATGTCATATATCATTCCTTCCTGGATTACCTGGATTAACTCCATTTAAAGAAAAGTGCCAAGAAGAGGGCAATTAATTTGTCAATAAAAACTAATATCAGGTTTAGTAGAATGAAAAAAGAGTAAATATACTGGGAATAGATGTCCCTCCCAAATAATACAATGCACCATTTTGCAAATATCTTCTGTGCTTAAATACTGTTGAAAATCATACCACAGAGGCAACCACCTACTCTGAATTTATGTAAGGCTGTTTCTGTTGAGGTTAATTAAATCATCAAATATTTATTAAAAATTGATATTTCTAAATCAAAACTCAAAAGCAAAAACCAACTCTATACATCAAACTTCATCTCTATAAAACATATTATTTACAAATGATATTATAATACAATATCAATAAATTTAGAGACTAAAAAAAAGATAATGATAATGATAAGACAATATGTCAGTATTATTAGATGGCTAAAGCAGTGATGAGAGGTAAAATTATGTCCCTAAAAAGAGATATTAGCTCAATAGAAAAAAAATAGATTAATGACCCAAATAGGCATTAAAGTCAGAAAGTGACAAATAAATAACATGAAAAGGAGTACAGAGGTAATCTTGAAAATCAGAGGAGAAATAGATAAATTGGAAAGCAAAAGCTTACATATATTAAATAAACTAAAAGCTGGTTCTATGAAAAAAAGTTTACTAAGCAACTGGATTTTAAAGGAGGGGCAGAAAACAAATACACAAAAAAGAATAATGCAAAACAATAATAAAATCAGAATATATAAAAAAATTGTTCTATATCAATAAGACTGAGAACAAAGAAGAAATGTAAGGTTAATTTTCAAATACATAAAATACCCAAACTAAAAATTAAAAACTTTGACTATCAATCTCCAAAAGAAAAGAGAAAGAATTGCTATAAAGAGACACCCCCCCCCCAAAAAAAAGAACTAGTCAGTCTGGTTGGTCCAAAGAATAATTCTAAGAAAGGAATTTGTTTTTACTAAATAATTTTCCCCTTCTCTATGTAAAACATTTTAACATGCATTTTTATGAGTTCCCAATTTTCTTTTCCCTCCCTCCTTCTTTCTTTCCCCTCATCCCTCATTGAAAAAGTGAAAAAACTGAATATAGGTTGTACATGTGCAGACATACAAAACATATTTCAGAATAAGTCAAATTGTAAAAGAAAACACTGACAAAAAAATCCAAGAAAAACAGTTAATAAAAATATGCTTCAATCTCCATTCTGATTCTTTCTCTAGAGATACTCAGCAATTTTCTTCATAAGTCCTTTAGAATTTTTTTAGGTAATTATATTGCTGAGAATAGCTAAATTATTCACAAGTGATCATCAGGAAATATTGCTTGTACTATAAAAATGTTCTCCTAAATCTACTCATTTCATTTTGCATCAGTTCATATAAGTCTTTCAGTTTTTTTCTGAAAGCATCTTACTATAATTTCTTATAGCATAATAGTATTAAATCGCAATCATATACCACAATGTGTTTACCATTCTCCAATAGATGAAAATCACCTTAATTTCCAATTATTTGTTACTACTTAAAGAGTTAATGTAACTATTTTGTGCATATGTGTCCTTATCCTTTTTATTTTTTACAATGCAGACTTAATAGTGGTATTTCTGAGTCTATGCATGGTTTTACAGTCTATGGGACTGTATGTCCATATGTCTATGGGACATAGTTTCAAACTGTTCTGCAGAATGATTAAATCAGTTCACAGATCCACCAAAAAGCAATGCAAAGTATCTCAATTTTTCCACATTCTCTTCAACATTTTTTATTTTCCTTAACTGTCAGATTAGGTAATCAGATAGGTATGGGGGTTGTTTTAATATACATTACTTCAGTTGTTTTAATTCACATTTCTGTAATCAAGAACAATTAAGAACTTTTTTTTCCTTTGACTATGGACAGTTCTGATTACTTTTGATGAAAGCTGTCTATTAAAATCCTTTCATCATTTATCCATTGAATAATATTCCTTTTAAAAATAAATTTGGGGGCAGCTAGGTGGCGTAGTGGATAGAGCACTGGCCCCAGAGTCAGGAGGACCAGTTCAAATTCGAACTCAGATGCTTAATAATTGCCTAGCTGTGTGACTTTGGGCAAGTCATTTAACCACATTGCCTTATGTAAAAAATTTAAAAAATAAATTTGACTCATTTCTCTAAATATTTATGAGATGAGGTTTTTATCAGATAAACATGATAATTTTTCAGTTATAATTACTATTACTAATAATGATTACTATTATGCATTCTATTTTTCCTATTTATCCCATTTTCTTTCTCTCCTTTCACTCTATTGATCCTGAAAAGTATTTTGCTTCTAACTCTTGCTGCCCCTAATAGGTCCTACCTTCTATCAGCCTCCCCTTTTCTTATTCAGTTCCTCCTATTTTCTTGTAGACTAAGTTAGAATTCTTCATCGAAATAAGTGTGTATATTATTCTTGATTTCAGTCATTTCAGATGAGAACAAGATTTACTCACTCTTCCCCAACTACACAAACTTCCCTTCCACTGAAAAAGTACTTTCATGCCTCTTTTATAAGAAATTATTTAAACCATTTTACCTCTCTCCTCTTTTTCAGTCCATAATTTATTATTTATATTCCATCATATTCAATTCATACTTGTATATTCTGTCTATGTATGATCCTTCAAACTGCCCTAATAATGACAGAGTACTTGGGGGGTTATAATTATCATCATTCCATGTAGGAATATAAACAGCTTAACCTGACTGAATCCCTTATGATTTCTCTTTCCTGTTTACCTTTTCATGCTTGCTGAGCCTTGTATTTGAAAGTGATATCTATTCAACACTGAGTTTTTAATCAGGAATGCTTGAAATTCCTCTATTATCAATTTTCCTTTTGAAGAATTATACTCAGTTTTCCTGGATAGGTGATTCTTGTTTTAAGTGTGGCTCTTTTGCCTTCTACAAGGTCCTATAACAATCTCTTTCAGGAGGTAATCACTGGATTTTTTTTTCTATTTTATTTGCCCTCTGGTTCTAGAATATCAGGGTAATTTTCCTTGATAACTTCCAACAAGATAATTTCTGGGTTCCTTTTTTGATCATGACTTTCAGGTAGTCTAATAATTTTTAAATTATCTCTTCTCTATTCGTTTTCTAGGTTAGTTGTTTTCCTACAAGATAGTTCACATTTATTCTATTTTTATTCTTTAAATTCCATTTTATTGTTTCTTAATGTATCATGGAATTGTTAACTTCAAGCTGCCCAATTTTAATTCTTGAGGAATTATTTTCTTCACTGAGCTTTTGTACCTCCATTTCCATGTGATCAATTCTTTTTTTAAGAAGTTCTTATTTTCAGTGAATTTTTAGTGTGCATCTCTTCACTGGATTTTTGTACCTCTTTCTCAATATTCATTGTACTTCCTTCATCAAGTATGATTTTCTTTTGCATCATTATAATTTCTTTTGGTACCTTTTACTTCTATTGTTTAATTTTTTTTAGGTTTTTGCAAGGCAAACGGGGTCAAGTGGCTTGTTTTAATATACATTATATTACATATATAATAATAAGACAGCTGGGTAATTATTATGTGTCTGAGACCGGATTTGAACCCAGGTACTCCTGACTCCAGGGCCGGTGCTTTATCCACTATGCCACCTAGCCACCCCTATTGTTTAATTTTTAAAAATCCTTTTTGATCTATTTCAAAAATTCTCCTGGTCCTACATCCAAATTACCTTTTTCTTTGAGGCTTTATATACAGAATAGTTGACTTTGTTGTCTTCTTCTGAGTTTGTGTCTTGATTTTGTCTGGCACATTTTAACTTAGAGTCAGGGTTATTTTTGCCCATTTTTCTGCATATTTCTTTACTTTTAATTATATATTAAAGATGGGTTCTACTCCTGAGGTGCAGGGGACATTGTTTCAACCTTCAGAGTATTTTTGTACAGTCAGTAATTAAGGTCTTTTAATTCTTCTAAATGAACTAAAGAGACCTGTGCTAACCACTTTCCTGGTCTATGCTCTTTTCTAGCCCTGATCACATGCACTCTTATCAGCCCTGGGACTGTGAAAGCATCCCCAGTTCTCTGGAATCACAAGATCTAGCATGCTACTGCTACTGCTTGCCTTTGGATTACAACTCAGGACTGTGGCTCAGATGGGAATATAGGCAATGCAAAAAAGTCCTGTACCCAGTGCCAGGAAAAGGACCCTTGTGATCTCCCTCTGAAGTTGTTCAACCCCCTTCCAATTTGTGTACTGAGATTTCTAGAAGCAGCCACTGCCTCTGTTGATTCACTAGCACAGTCCATGTTCCATTCTCACACCAGTGTAATAGGCTTTTCCTGTTGATCTTCCAAGTTCTCTTGGACCATCCTCATTGGGTTTTGTTTTGAGTCATTTGTTTTCAGATAATTCTCAAAAGTGTTTGGAGGCGAATTTGGGGCTGCTTATGCAAGTTCCTGCCTTTCTTCCACCATTTTGGGTCTGCTCTCTACCTCTCCTCCCTGTCAACAAATTTAAAGAATTATTTATGCTTTACTTCACAAATTATTCTCAAGCACTAAGGGGAGAAAAGAATGTTACCAAATCACTTTTATGAGACAAATATAGTTGTAACATATAGATATGAAAGGATATAGCAAGAAAGAGAATTATAGAAAATATTATTAATTAATATAAATTTAAAGTTTTAAAACAAAATATTGGAAGAAACTAGAGTAATTTATCCCAGAAATCACTGATTATGTCAAAGTTTAATTTGCACTAATATACAAAGATAGTCTGACATTAGAAAACATATAATAAATTAATATAATTAATATAATAATTTAATATAATTAATATAATAATTTAATATAATTAATCATTAAATATACTCAAAATCACATAATTGTCTAATAAATAGAACATTATTTTATGCTTTAAATGCTACAAAATATAAGAAAAAAATATATCTTATTATGATTTAAAACTATCATTCTCATGCCTAAAGTGAATTTGTATGTGTGTGTGTGTGTGTGTGTGTGTATGTGTGTAAGGACTGGGAATATAATAGCAACCTTCCCAATAAATACAGGAATAAAACAAAAATGTTTCTTTTCCCACTATTATTTTACATTATAAAAATATAAGAAAAATAAAAATAACTAATGGAGACAATAACTTTAGCAAATTTATAGTCTATAAAATAAATTCTTAAAACTAATAGCATCTTGGGGTGGCTAGGTGGCGTAGTGGGGTGGCTAGGTGGCTTAGTGGATAAAGCACTGGCCTTGGAGTCAGGAGTACCTGGGTTCAAATCTGGTCTCAGACACTTAATAATTACCTAGCTGTGTGGCCTTGGGCAAGCCACTTAACTCCATTTGCCTTACAAAAACCTAAAAAAAAAAAAAAAAAAAAAAAAAACTAATAGCATCTCAATATAAAAATAATAAAATATAGAATGCAATAAGAGAAAGGAAGTATTTTCCATAGTAATTCCAAAATGGATGAAATCATTTGGAATCAATCTACTAATTCATATGAATATCATTAAAAAATAAAAATATCAGCTAAAATAGAAAAAGGAATGTCTCATGTTTATAGTTTTGCTATACCATTATAATTAAAATAAGAATGACACTAAAGTAAATTTTCAGGTTAAGGATCATGGCAATTCAACTACAAAAGGTATGCTTTACATAAAATAATAGCTATGGTTATGGTACCTAACATTTAAAGAACTTTAGGATTTGTGTAAACTACTTAAGAAATGTTTACAAATTTATAAATATTTATAAAAGCTTTGCTTCACAAACATTTCCTTATTTGATCCTAACAGCAGCCTGTAAGATAGGTATTATTTTATCCCAATATTACACATGAAAGAATTGAGGCAGATCAGGGTTAAATGACTTGCCCAGGGTCAAAGAGCTGCTATATGTCTGAAGCTACATTTGAACTCAGATCTTCCTGTCTCAAGTAATGTACTACCTAGCCACATCTAACTTAAGAAAAATAATTTTAAAAAACATTTGAAGGAACATAAGGTCTAGAAAATCAATAAAAATAAAAAAAGAGAAATGAAATAGAAATGGCACTACTAGACCTCCAACTATATTATAATGTTTGAAACAATCAAAATCATTCAGAACTGATTAAAAACTGCAAAGAAATAGATGAATAAAACAGATCTGTTGGTGGAGAATTAGAAACAGTCCACCAGACTGTTCACCACTGAGGAAGGGGAGGGGTGTGGGAAGGGAAGTTGGTAGGAAAAATGTGTAACTTACAAATATGCAAGTGGATGAATACTGAAAATCTTTCATAACATGTAATTGGAATAATGCAAAGGAATATCAAGCAAAAAATTTTAAAAGAGAATTAGAAACAATGGAAGTTAAGTCTAGGAAAGAAATCTCAATTTGATAATTGCTGGGAAAACTAGAAAGCTGTTTGGAATAAGTTTAATGGAAGCCAATCACTTCCAACATATTCCACAGAACATTTAAAATGAAAATGTGATTTGAATACTGAGGATCATGACATGTAATTTTGATTGAATAAAATTGAAAAGTTTTTGTATAAACATAATCAATACTGCTAGAACAAGAAGGGAAGTGATTGATTTATGATCTTTCATATCCAACAAATAGACAACTACCAGAAGTGAGTAATACCAAAAGTCATTTGTCAAAAAAAGAAGTCAAAATAAATAAACAAAAGATTCTCAAAAGAACTGAAAACTATTAACTATTTAGAAGAATGCTCCAAATAAGGTAATATGGAAAAACTGGGACACGCACTATTGGTGGAGAGCAGTTTAAAACTTTGCCCAAAGGTCAACAAAACTATGCATACCCTTTGATCCAGCAATATCTACTACTAGGTCTGTATTCCAAAGAAATCATGAAAAAAATTGTAAAAACGTGTTTATAGCAGTTCTTTTTATGTTGACAAAGAATTGGAAGTTGATGGGATGCCTATCAATTGAAGAATGGTTAAAGAAGTTTTTGTGTATGAAAATGATTTAATATCCTTTCTCTATAAGAAATCATGAGCATGAAGATTTCAGACTTACATGAACTGATGCTGAGTGAAGTGAACAGAAGTGGGAGAATATTATTTACATTAACAACAGCATTGCATGATGATCATTTAAGATAGCCTTGGGTCTTCTCAGCAATAGAGTGATCAAAGACAATTCCAAAACACTTGTGAACAAAATTCTATCTATATCCAGAGAAGAATTATGAAGTCTCACTTTTTAAAATTTATTTCTTTCTCTATTATGTTTTCCCCTTTTTATTCTGATTCTTCTTTCACAACATGAGTTCAATGGAAATATGTTTAACATGATTTTACATGTATAATCTATATAGAATGCTTGCTGTCTTAGTGAGGGGTTAGGTAATTGAGGAAGAAAGAAAAATGTGGAACTCAAAATATCACAAAAAAAAACCAAATGTTGAAAACTCTTTACATGAAATTGTAAAAATAAAATATGCAAAAAGAAACATTCAAATTAACTAAAATAAGAGAAATCCAAATCAAAACAATTCTAAGATTTCACCTCACACCCTGAAAATTGGCAAAGATGACAAAATACAGGAATATTCAGAGGGATTGTGGAAATACAAAAACATTAGTAATTTTGGAGGAGTTGTGACTTGAAACAGCCATCTGGAAAGTAACTTGTAATTAAGATGAGGTTACTAAGTTGATGCAACTAAGATGTTACTAAGATGAGGCAACATCTCAAAACTTAAGAGATAAAGCTAAAGCTGTTAATGTTAATATCATTGGGAACATTTTTATTTCTCAAAAAATTTTCATCAAAGAAGAGACAAAGTAGATCAATGAATTGGAAATGCAATAAAAAATTAAAATAAAAATTTCCAACTCTGTAGTTCAACTCCAAACTAAACATTCTGTTTTAAAATGTAATAATTTTATTTTTATCCATTTGCACATACACATTTCCAAGTTACAAAATTTCCCTCCACTCTTGCTTCCCACCCCCTCACCTCAGGATGAACAGTCAGGTTAGCATTTCACATACATATATTTTGTTAAACATATTCACAAATTAGTAATATTTGGCATGAGGAATTAGAATTAAGGGAAAGAGATACATGAGATAATTTTTATAAAGTGTTTATCAGATTTGGTAGGAGTGGTTTTTTTCAAACTAAACATTCTTAAAATTTTTTAAAAGATTATGAAAACTGGGGAACTGAACTTCATAAATAAAATTAGGAGCAATTTAAAAAGCCTTCACAAAATATCTTCTTTATTTAAGAGGAAAGAAAATTTTATATATCAAATTTTAAAGGTGCTATCATAATAAAAATTAAAGCATCAGAAAATATTTTGATGACTCATATGCTAACAAAAGTGACAACTAAGATGACTGAAGTGAATAGTTACAAAATTGTAAAATCCCCAGTTTAGAAAAACAGAAGATTGTACAAATTGTACAAATAATCTAATACCATAAAACAAAAAGTAAATGATCATCCATAATCAAAATATTTAGAAGTGGAACCCTCAAACAAACAAAAATAAATTAATTCCAATTTTTTAAAATTAATATTGTAGAAATAGTTAAAATATAGAACATTCTGGACCCCACCTATGATACAAATATTTTCATACATAAATAAATGACAGATAAAGTAAATAAGAAAACAACAGAACACTATTCCTAATGAGCATTAATGAAAAAAAATATTAAATGAAATGTGAATAGGCAAAGAAGATAAACAATGCCTTTAAAATATTATGCACTATAACCAGTATGGTTGTATACCAGGAACTAAAGATTGGTTCAATATTAAAAAAAACTATAAGCCTAAAAGTTTACATTACTAAAAAATAATAGAAGCCACATGATTTTTAGTAGATGTCAGAAACACTTTTGATAAAATATACACTACTTTCTGCCTAAAAAAGGAAAGCTGTGCAATAAATATTTTTTCTTTCTATGGCAAGTAGTATCTTTACTTATTTTTTTTTTTTGCAAGGCAAACAGGGTTAAGTGGCTTGCCCAAGGCCACACAGCTAGGTAATTATTAAGTGTCTGAGACCGGATTTGAACCCAGGTACTCCTGACTCCAGGGCCAGTGCTTTATCCACTACGTCACCTAGCAGCCCCTATCTTTATTTTTTTAATAAAGATTTTATTTATTTTGAGTTTTATAATTTTTCCCCTAATCTTGCTTCCCCCCCACACTCCCCACAGAAGGCAGTCTGTTAGTCTTTACATTGTTTCCACGGTATACATTGATCTAAGCTGAAGGTGATGAGAGAGAAATCATATCCTTAAGGAAGAAACATAAAAGTATAAAAAAATATAAAATATAAAAGATAGCAAAATTACATAATAAGATAACAGAGTTTTTTTTTCTAAATTCAAAGTAATAGTCTTTAGTCTTTGTTCAAATTCCACAATTCTTTCTCTGGATAGAGATGGTATTCTCCATTGCAGACAGCTGAAAATTGCCCCTGATTGTTGCCCTGATGGAATGAGCAAGTCCACCAAGGTTGATCATCACCCCCATGTTGCTGTTAGGGTGTACAAAGTTTTTCTGGTTCTGCTCATCTCCCTCAATATCAGTTCATGCAAATCCTTCCAGGTTTCCCTGAATTCCCATCCCTCCTGGTTTCTAATAGAACAATAGTGTACCATGACATACATATACCACAGTTTGGCCATTCCCCAATTGAAGGACATTCATTTAATTTCGAATTTGCTGCCACCACAAATAGGGCTGCTATGAATATTTTTGTACAAGTGATATTTTTACCCTTTTTCATAATCTCTTTAGGATATAGGCCCAGTAGAGATATTGCCGGATCAAAGGGTATGCAATTTTTTGTTGCCCTTTGGGCGTAATTCCAAACTGCTCTCCAGAAAGGTTGGATGAGTTCACAGTTCCACCAATAATGTATTAGTGTCCTAGATTTCCCACATCCCTTCCAACATTGATTATTGTCCTTTCCGGTCATATCAGCCAGTCTTAGAGTTGTGAGGTGGAACCTCAGAGATTCTTTAACTTGCATTTCTCTAATAAGTAGTGATTTAGAGCAATTTTTTGTAGGACTATGGATCGCTTTGATTTCTTCATCTGTAAATTGCCTTTGCATACCCGTTGACCATTTGTTAATTGGGGAATGGCTTATTATTTTGAAAATTTGACTGAGTTTTCTGTATATTTTAGAAATGAGTCCTTTGACAGAAATACTAATTGTAAAAATTTGTAGTTTACTACATTTCTTTTGATCTTGGTTACAGTGGTTTTTGTCAATGTAAAACTTTTTAATTTAATGTAATCAAAATTATCTAGTTTGTTTTTAATGATGTTCTCCATCTCTGCCTTGGTCATAAACTGCTTCCCTTTCCATAGATCTGACAGGTAAAGTACTCTTTGATCTTCTAGTTCGCCTGTAATATTGTTTTTTATGTCTAAATCCTGTTTCCATTTTGTTCTTATCTTGGTATAGAATGTGAAGTGGTGTTCTAATCTAAGTTTCTGCCATACTAACTTCCAATTTTCCCAACAGTTTTTATCAAAAAGAGAGGTTTTTATCCCAATAGCAGGACTCTTTGGGTTTATCAAACAGATTACTATAATTATTTCCTGTTATTGCACCTAGTCTATAGCACTGATCCACCACTCTGTTTCTTAGTCATTACCAGATAGTTTTGATGACTGATGCTTTATAATATAATTTTAGATCTGCTCAGGCTAATCCACCTTCTTTTGTACTTTTTTTCATTGAATCCCTGGAAATTCTTAACTTTTTAATTTCTCATATGAATTTACTTACAACTTTTTTCTAACTCATTAAAGTAACGGTTTTTGGAATTTCAATTGGGAGGGCACTAGGGAAGTAGTTTAGTTTTGGTAGAATTGTCATTTTTATTATATTATGTCAACCTATCCACAAACAGATGATGTTTGCCCAGTTATTTAAATCTGATTTTTATTTGTGCGAGAAGCGTTTTGTAATTGTTTTCAAAAAGTTTTTGAGTCTGCCTTGGCAGATAGACTCCCAGTGAACTCATCCAGTCTTTCTGGAGAGCAGTTTGGAATTATGCCCAAAGGTCACCAAAAATGCACATACCCTTTGATCCGGCAATACTACCACTGGGTCTATACTCTGAAGAGATTATGAAAAAGGGTAAAAATATCACTTGTACAAAAATATTCATAGCAGCCCTTTTTGTGGTTGGCAAAGAATTGGAAATGAAGTGAATGGGATTTCTCTTTCTAGCTCTTTCTACTGTGTCTTGCTGGTCATATATATAGAAATGTTGAAGATTTATGGGGGAGACTAGATAGAGCACCAGCTCTGGAGTCAGGAGTATCTGAATTCAAATCTGACCTCAGACACATAATAATTACCTAGCTGTCTGAACTTGGGCAAGCCACTTAACCCCATTGTCTTGCAAAAAAAAAAAAAACAGGAAAAAGGAGGATTTATGACAGTTTGTTTCATATCTTGCAACTTTGCTAAAGTTACTAATTATTTCTAGGAGGTTTTTAGATGATTTGGGGGAATTCTCAATATACCATCATGGCATCTGCAAAGAGTAAGAGTTTTGTCTCTTCCTTCCCAATTCTAATTCCTTCAATTTCTTTTCCTACTCATTTCTGAAGCTAATATTTCTAATACAATATTGAATAGTAGTGGTGATAATGGACATCCTTGTTTCACCCCTGATCTGATTGGAAATGCCTATAGCCTATCCCCATTACATATAATGTTTGCTGATGGTTTCAGATAGATATTGATTATTTTTCTAAGGAACAATGCATTTATTCCTACCCTCTCTAGTGTTTTTAGTAGGAATGGGTGTTGTATTTTAATCAAAAGCTTTTTCAGCATCTATTGATATGATCATATGATTTCTGATTGGTTTGTTATTGATATGATTAATTATACTATTCCTAATATTGAACCAAACCTACATTCCTGGGATGACTCCTACTTAATCATAGTGTATTATCCTATTGGTAACTTGTAATCATTTTGCTAAGATTTTATTTAGGATTTTTACATCTATATTCAACAGGGAGATACATTTATAATTTTCTTTCTCTGTTTTAACTCTTCCTGGTTTAGGTATCAGCACCATATTGGTGTCATAGAAAACCTAGGCAGAGTTCTGACTTCACCTATTTTTCCAAAGAGTTTATATAGAATTGGAGCCAATTGTTCCTGAAATGTTTGAATTCACTAGAGACTTTTCCTTAGGGAGTTCAATAATCGTTTGTTGAATTTCTTTTTCTGAGATAGGGTTGTTTAGGTATTTAATTTCCTCCTCATTTAAACTGGGCAATTTATATATTTTTTATAAATATTCATCCATTTCACTTAGATCATCAAATTTATTTGCATAAAGTTGGACAAAATAATTCCAAATTATTACTTTAATTTCCTCCTCAGTGGTGGTGAGTTCACCTTTTTTCATTTATGATACTAGCAATTTGGTTTTCTTCTTTATTTTTTTTAATCAAATTGACCAGAGGTTTATCAATTTTATTGATTTTTTTTCATAAAACCAACTCTTTGTTTTATTTATTACTTCAAAATTTTTCTTGCTTAATTTCTCCTTTAGTTTTTAGAATTTCTAGGCGGGGGGGGGGGCGGGGTTGTAAGGCAAATGGGGTTAAGTGGCTTGCCCAAGGCCACACAACTAGGTAATTATTAAGTGTCTGAGACCGGATTTGAACCCAGGTACTCCTGACTCCAGGGCCGGTGTTTATCCACTGAGCCACCTAGCCGCCCCTAGAATTTCTAATTTGGAATTTAATTGGGGATTTTTAATTTGTTCTTTCTCTAATTTTTTTAGTTGCATATTTAGCTCATTGATTTCTTCTTTCTCTAATTTATTCATGTAAGCATTTAAAGATATAATATATCCCCTGACTGCCAGCTTGAGTGAATCCCATTGGTTTTAGTATGTTGTTTCATTATTGTTATTATCTAGGATGAAATAATTCATCCTTTCTATAATTTGTTGCTTGATTCACCCATTCTTTAAAATGAAGTTATTTAGTTTTCAATTAGTTTGGGATCTATATCTCCCTGGCCCAATATTGCATGTGATTTTTATTGCACTATGATCTGAGAAAGATCTATTCACTATTTCTGCCTTTCTGCAATTGATTATTATATTTTTATGCCATATTATATGGTCAATTTTTGTGTAAGTGCCATGTACTGTGGAAAAGAAAGTATATTCCTATCTAACCCCATTCAGTTTCCTCCATCAGTCTATCATGCCTAGGTTTTCTAACAATCTGTTTACCTCCTTAACTTCCTTCTTGTTTAGAAGCTAGGCCTGTTCTCAGGCTCACCCTGTCCTGTGCTCCCGGCAGAGTCTGTTTTCTATGCCAGGCTGACCTACAATCTTGAAAGATAAACCTTGAGGCAGATGTTCTTCTACTAGCTTCTCTTTCTGGGTTTTGTGGATCGGATTTCTTTTAAGAGGTTAGTTTCATATTAAATATGAGGGAAGATGAGGAGACTTTAGCCTAGTGCCTATCTTCTCTCTGCCATCTTGGCATAAGTAGTATCCTTTAAAAATAACAACAACCAGAGCAAACATCATAAATAAAGGAGAAAGCTTTAGAAAAATTTCTACTAAGAATCAGGTAAAGCAAAGATATTTACCATCTATTACTACTGTTTGATGTGGTTTTCTAAAGTCTATCAGAACAATAAGAATAAAAAACAAATAATTTAGGGAATAAGCTTGAGCAAAAAGTGAAATCTATAACATTTTTACAAATATTTTGATATGTCTAAAAATCCAAAAGATTCAACTAAAATTAATTAAAACAGCTAATAACTTTAGCAAAGTTGTGGGCTACAAAATAATTTACATTTCATCAAAATTTCTCTGGTTTATCCAACAATACCCAGGAAAAAAAGAAAATTAAAAATTATATTTAAAATAATGGAATTTTTAGGAATCTATCTACCAAGAAACTCAAAGGAACTATATCAGTACAACTGCTAAATTCTCTATAATGAAAAATATTTAATGAATAGTGAAATATAAATTTCTCATGGTTTTTTTCTGCCAATAAAATAAAAATATGATGCAATTGAAATTAATAGCAATTAAATTACCAACATATTGGTTTGGAAAGTTGGAAAAAAAACAAAATTCCTCTAGAGGTACAGATGATGAGGAATCTCAAAGGAAAAATAAAGGAAGGAATCAGAGCTAAAATGTCAAATTTCAAGCTTTACTACAAAGCAATAACTTGGAACTAAAGTTTGATAAATCCAAAGAACTCAAAGCACATTGATAAATATTTGTACTTGACAAAATTAAGGGAAAAGACTGATTAACAATCATTCCAAAATTAAGTCTAACTTAACATCTTCTATCATAATTCTAGGGTGCACTACAAATAAATATATGATTTAGATGTAAAAGATTGCATTATAAGTAAATATGAGAGGGCGGCTAGGTGGCATAGTGGATAAAGCACCGGCCCTGGAGTCAGGAGTACCTGGGTACAAATCTGGTCTCAGACACTTAATAATTACCTAGCTGTGTGGCCTTGGGCAAGCCACTTAACCCCATTTGCCTTGCAAAAACCTAAAAAAAATAAGTAAATATGAGAAACCAAGAAGAAAATACCTTTTTTTTTCATTTATGTATAGGGATGAGTTTAGGATCAAACAAAATATGGAGATCTCCAAAAATAAATTGATTCAATAAACAATGAATTAAACATGATCAAAATAGAAACTGATAAAATATAGTATATAAAAATTGAAAAACTTTTAAACAAACAATATCAATACAGCAAAAATTGGTCTACCTATCCTGGAAAGCAATTGGTTAGCATACCCCAAGAGTCATTAAACAGTTCATGAATTTAAAATCAAGAAGACCATTGATAAATCAATATATCAAGGACCTATAGCTAAAATTATATTTGTAGTATTTTTTTTGTTACAGTAAAGTTCTGAAAGGAAACAGAGCTTGCCTATCAATTAGAGAATGCTTGAGTAAATCATGGCATATGAATATAAAGGAATATTACTTTGAAGAAAGTGATGGAAGGGATTGTTAAAAATAACTAGAAAAAGAAATGGTGGAAAGAAAAGAGAGTAGCAAGGCAAAGTGTAACTAAAATTTTAACCAAAAAAAAGAAAGAAAGAAAAGAAAAGGTCAATGAAGCATGTTTAAACATTAAAATAAGGAGACCAGAAAAGACAGCATGAATCATGGCCAAGAAGAACAGCTTTGGAAGTCACATGTTATATTTATTATATACTTTAGGAGAAAAGCAATCTGCACAAAATAGAGATTTGCAATTTTCTTTATGAGTCTCTTTTTCCTGTCCTACTATATATAAGAAATTACTCATTTTATTTAGTATTTGTTAATTTCCTAAATTTGATATGTGTTAAATTCTAAAATAAAGAATTTTTAAAAAATATTCTGTCCAGGGGCAGCTAGGTGGCACAGTGGATGGAGCACCAGCCCTGGGGTCACAAGTACTGAGTTCAAATGTGACCTCAGACATTTAATAATTACTTAGCTGTGTGACCTTGGGCAAGCCACTTAACTCCATTGCCTTGCAAAAAAAAACAACTAAAAATATATATTCTATCCAAATTCTCATGACTTTAGAATTCTGGAACTCCAGAAAATATCTGACATTTACCTATTAAGAGGGACTATTTTGTTAAATAACCAAATGAGGAGGGGTTATTATGGAACATGAAATAGTATATTGAAATGTAGTTATTTGAGGAAAAAATGTAAATTCTCACAATCATTACTCTTTCTCAGTAAGTACTTTAAAATGAACATTTTATTCAATGAAAAGGTAACTCAGAAACAAAAGCATATTCTCTGAAATAAGAGACACTAGTAATACTGATGGTTTTCATTGATGAAATACATTCCATAATTGCTCAATTCTTTTCTGTGTGACCATGACTATGTCTGTCATAACATAGTATTAAGGTGACTGAATCCTTTTATAAATTGGTGATGAATCTCTTGAAGATAAGCAGGTCATTTAAATGTTATTTTTAGAGAATGCTTAAAATAGTTTTTAATTGATCAAATATGACAGTTCTCTGGGAGTTAATTTTCTAAAATAGAGAGAAATTTGCAATTTTATTGCAAGAAATTATGAATATATACTCATCCTTACACACACTTATGCATAAATGGCCTACAAGAGTTCATTTTTTAACTTCAAATCTTCATGAATCACAAAAACGAATTACATGAAGAAAAGAGCCAAAACTGGCAAAAAAAAATCCCCTCCATAGCTTAAAATAACCACACTGATTATTTTCAATGTTTTCCCAAACTATTTTTATGACTTACACAAGGAAAAGCTAAGAAAAAGGAGAAAATTAAGAGTTATATAATTAACTTGCAAATATTTGCACAAATTCCAATTCTAACAAATATCAGGAGGGGACTATTATAGTCAACTATTCAACTTCTGGAAATATAGATTAATAGAAATAAAATAGTGAAAAAATATATATACATATATGCATATATAAATACATACACACACATAGAGAGAGAGAGAGGTTATGATGCATTACTAGTCTTAGTAATGTTTTTTAAATGGTAAGAACTGATTAAGAATATCCTGACATTTAATTTTCTGTGCTCTAATTAAATCTCTAGCCCTAAATCTTTGTAAAGAGAAAGAAAAGGAAAGTGTGTATGTATGTTTGCATGTATATATGTGTGTGTATACATATGTTTTTAAGAATATATACATTCCACCTAAAGTCAATGAACTGTATAACATCGATTAATTATTAGATAATTAGGCAATTACATCTAAGCAGATTTGTCTGCACTCCACTTAATGGATTATTTATTTTATTGGAGGATACTGATCTTATTAGAGGTTCTTAGCATCCCTAATAGATGCTGAGTTAAAAGGTCACTTTAAATAGGAAACAATATTCCAAAAGAGAAATAAAAAAGAGACATCTAACCAAATTAATATACTCAAACAGAAAGCTCTCTGATGAACTCAAATTTAAAATGCATATAAGAAAGGAGAGTCACATAACTAAGAATGAATATAGAAATGATCCATAGGCATATTGTTGGAAAGATGAAGTCAAGAATGACCTGAGCTTGGAAAAAATGCTAGCAACAACAATTGGGGAAAAAATTAAGCTATTGTCAGGGAAGAAAGAAGACAAAAAGAACAGAACTACTGAATTAATCAAATAATTAATAAATAAATACTCTGTTCTCCAGGTACTCTTCTAAGCACTAGAAATTAGGCAGTTACAAATCTAACATTTGTGAGACATTGGGTTTAATTTCTCTCAATTTTTAGTTTCAGTTTCCTCATATATAAAATTAATACTACTAGCATCTACCTCACAAGTTTATTGTGAAAATGAAATAAGTAAAGTGCATTGCAAATCTTAAAGCACTATATAAATGCTATTGCTATTATTATTCCTATTTGAAAACAGTCTCAAATAACAGAAGATAGTGAAAGGACAGATCTATTCAATCCTATTTTCTCTTATCTTAATTAATCATGGATATTAGCTTTCAAAAATAAGGAGAACACATAAATTTAGATCTAGAAGGGGTCATCTAAGGCCAAATCATCAAACCGATAAGGAACATGAGGAACAAGGAGAAAAAGCAACTTGCCCAGGGTCAAACAAATAGTAAGTGATCAAGGGAAAATTTGCAAAAATATCTTCCTGATTTTAAGACTAGCATTATCTCCACTATTCCTGGCTGCTTACTTGAAACTAAAGAGAAGTTGAATATGTTAAGAAAAACCTGTGGCATCCAATTCCTGAGATATAGGCAAATTGTATTTCAAATTACTGAAAAGATTTTCAGATATGATGTTAGGGGGAAAAATGACATTTAAGAAATCAGAGAATGGTGAGATACTATAAACCAAAGATGGATAAATACTGTCCATTTTTTATAATGACAAGATTGAATTCTAGAAAAATTCAGCCTGGTGAAATTGATTTCAATTATAAGCAAAATACAATGATTTACTAAAAAAAAAATTCTATTTTGTCATAACCCTTCTGTTAGATAATAAAATCCTTGAAGATGGGGATTCATCTTTTGAGAGGTGGAATCACAAAATGAAATGATTGTTGAACCAAAAGTGAGGAGGTTTGAGTTCTGGTCCCAATAGTAGCTGCATATAAAGTAGCATGGAATAGTACAAAAAAAGTGGTGGGTTGGGAATCAAAATATGTGAGTTCAAAATTCATCTCTGTCACAAACCACATGTTTGAGCTTAGGAATACTGATTCTCTTCCCTGAGCTTTAATCTGCTCGCTCATATAATAAAGGGTTTTAACTAGATAATATCTAAAAGTCCTGTTGCATTCAGTCTATGGTCCAATTATCCTTCCACAAGTCATTTAAGCTATTGAAATGTTGTTTCCTTATTGCAAAATAGGAAGGTTGGATTGGATGATATCCAAGATTCTTTCTGGGTCAATTAATCACTAAATCAAACAAAGAAATGTATTCGAACATTTATTAGAATTTTATTTATTAGACTATAAAGTCACTTCTTAACCTAGCATATACACATATTCATAAAGGAAATATATACTTTAATAAAGGTGTGAGTTCCTTGATGCTTGAGCCAACAATTCAGTGACCACCTATCATGGATATCAAAAAAGAAAAGTCCTGAATTGAATGAAGTTATTTCTAAAGTGCTTATACAATGCTAAGATTTTTTTTTCCTTTGAAAGCAAATGTAACAAGATGACTTACCTCCTCAGGCTAATAAAACACCATGTTTGTTCATAAGATCATAGATTGAGGACTGGAAGAGTCAACAGAAATCATCAAATGAAGCTAAAAGGATTATTTGTCACACAGGTAATAAATCAAAGAACAAGGATAAGGATTAAAACTGAGATCTTCTGTATTTCAGCTCTGGAGTTCTTTCTATTTTTATTGACCTCTTTGCTTGAATAAAGTATTCAAATGTGTTTTATAATCTCACAAACTATAATTTGAGGGTCAAATCTAACAACTAATCTTTGTATGGACAACAGACATAATGATGGTTTCGTTACATTTTAAAATTGTTTATTCCATTTCATTATTTTAAATATATTTTTTGTAATCAAAAGCCTTTCTTAGCTCTCAGCATTAAAGAAATGGGTGACTAATGTTTAGGCCCACTGGTTAAATTTTGTGACATTAGTCTGTAGTATAACGACTCTAGGACTAGATTCTAGATCTGAAGTAGAAAGAGCAAGAATGAAGTCAAAGAGTAACGGGGAGTTTGAAGACCTATATTTGAGTGTTGTCTTTACTATTAACAAGATCATTGTTTGTGATCTTGAAAAAAATCATTTAACCTTTTGGCTATCACTTTTTCCAACTATAAAATCAGAGCAGAGGATAAAAAAGTTTAAGAACTTATATCTTTGAAAAGTACTTTTGAAATCTTAAAGCACTACATAAATGCTAGCTTCATCATTATCATTTTTATCATCATTATTACTATTATTTATAATACTAGAAAAATTTCCCAAATTGCTGACTGTGACCATAGCTATGACATTTGTTTCATGAATATGCATATTTCAATACAACTTTGTTTACATTTATATATGTGAGTATGAAAATGAGACAGTATATATTAAATCCAAAATCTATAAAATCCAAAAGAAATTTATTAACATATTGACACAAAGTATCTAGTAATACTTCAAAAATCAATAGTTAGACCAACAACAGAATTGAAAGGAGATTAAAAAATATGAATTAAAAAATAATACTATAGTAACTTGGCAGAGGAGTTTAAACAATTTAAATAGACTGCTGCTGACTCTGGGTCATTTTGGTACTAGACTAAGAACAAGAAACAAACTGGCTACCCCCATGTCATAAAAAAGGCCCATCACCCTTAAAAGCTGTCAAACATGTTGATATTTCCTATTTCAAGTCCCTGCAAAAGAATCATAAGCATTCTCTTGCCAGATGTACTGCCAGATGTAAGATAGCCTAGTAATCTGAATAAAGAAAAGCAAAAGGAAATAGAAAATCGTAGTGGTGTAACCATTTGTTCTGATAAAAATTCAAGACATTTATGTTTATTTAAAGAGATGGAAATTGAAAGAATTTTCTCTTTTATTTTTTTTCCTTTTGAAGGAGTATTGAAGTGTGTTTACCTTGTTTTTCTCTTTCTCGTCATCTCTACTGCCCTTCCCCCTCAGGGGTGCTTTACAAACTGAGGTTTCCTCATGTTTCCAAGCTTTCAATTGTTCTCCCCCTCCCCCACGACATCACCATTCTGAAAGGTCTGTGGTTCCCAGAAAAACTATTTGAGGAAAAGTGAGTCCTGACAGGAATACAGCTCATCGGGTCATTTGTGGTTCCAAATAATTCAAACTGAACAAGGAAAATAAGTCACATGAGGAAACTTTTTAGTAATGTTTCAGTGTGATAGAGACATATGCAATTTACTGCTTAAAGAGATATTTATACAGATGGAGAAGAACTCACAGGAATGGTATAAAGAGACTTCCCTATACATTGAAACTCTCTTGTAAAGATTTCCCATGTACCATATTTATCAATTAAAGGCTGGCCTAATACACTAGTACATGCTGTTTCCCACTTATATCATTTCCTCACCGCCAATGTTCTCCCCTTCCCCCTTCCCAATTCTTTGAAAACTCTTATAAAGGGAACTGTGGTTTTTTTATTATGCTGGAATTCAAAAATCTGAATATTGCACTCAACCAAATTTTTTGAGATCAAAAGTTCAAAAGTTCAGCATATTACTTCATGAAATATACATCCTAAATGAAAACAGGAGAGAAATATAAATAGGAAATGAGAAATATAGCTGTGGAATTTTTTTTAGCATTAAGAAAAGAAAAAGAAGAAAAAAGACAGGATAGACCAGCCCTAACACTTGCCCCACATTCCTTCTCTTCCATTCCCAAAAATAAAACAAAAACAACTTTTCTTCTGTCATTTCTCATTTCTACTTTTCATAAATTAATCTTCTCATCTTCCCTTTGAAAGGGATTGCTCCTCTACCAATCTGCCAATCTTCTCCCCTCCTCACCGCCCCCCTCCCTCCTTCTATTCCAAGAAGCTCTTGGAATCATTGTTTGCAGAATCTACTTCAAAACTGAGCTCCTCGGAGTGTGATTCTCTTCTAGGTAGTGCCCCTCTGCATCTATGCAATTGTTTTGTTCTTTTAACATGTAGCTTCATTTATTTAACTTTTTTTGATATGTGATCATGCATTCACCCTCTCTTGGCTCCCTCTGTAGTACCCTAGAATTCCCAGAGTAGATATCCAAGCTCATTACATTTTTAACTAATAAATAAGTATTTTAGCAGTCCAGAATTAGACCCCCTAGGATGTAGGGAAGAGGGTGGTGGGAACTAGCAAAGCAACAGAACAAATAAAGAAATCAAAGAAGGTTTCTAAGTTAGTCACATATATTCAGGCATTATGATTTTTTTTGGCAGATTCATAGAGGAGGAAGGTAAAACTCCTTCCCATGACTACTCTTTCCACAAGTGGAAAGAGTATTGGAAGGAATCATTCCACATACTGGAAAAGAAGAGTCAAAAAGGCAGTTAGCTATCAAAGCAGAGAAGAGAGGACAACTTGAAAAATAAAATTACCGTAAATCATTGGGCACTTGGGGAAAGTTACAAAGGAAATAAAGAAGGAAGGTGTGAACATTTTTATAGTACATTTTTAAGTTGTCATTTAAAAACATCTGTTAGGAAGAGCTACATTTTCAAAACAGAGATACGACTGACAGTTGCAGATATAACTGGCCAAGATTCAAGGTGGGGATATAAATAATTAAACTTTTCCAAAGGTAAACTCTCTCAGGAGAGGCTACAACTCTGAATTTCCAGGTGAGTAAGAGGAAAAGTACTTCTATGAATTAAAAATCTGATTATGGGATAAAGAATAAGGAAAGGGGATCAATAGCTAGTAAAAGTCTGAGATTTTTGTCCTGTGAAATCTCTTTATAACTCTTTATTTCAATACAGTATGTTCTTGCCCAAAGGGAAAAAAAAATTACGAAGAATGAAGGCAGTATGTCAACAGAGAACTGCATTTGACTTTATTTGACCTGAACCTAAAAATGAGAATTCAAGTACTGTTGAAGAGGAATACTGAAAGAAGTCTAAATCTATAGCCCTCAGTTGAACAATAAACAATGAAAAGCCCTGGGACATTACTTTGAGACCAAATTGACATCAATAAACACAATAGGTACCATGATTTAACCAGTTATGAAACAGCTAATAGTAAAAAATCATCTCAGTAACATCTCAATCTTATCCACGAAGATATTATGAGAGACTTTCTTAAATGCCTTCCTGAAATCTAGGTATGTTTTAACATGACTTCTTAATTAATCCATGCTGTCTATTAATTATTGTTACTTCCCTTTCCAATTTTTAATAAATAATTCTTTAGAAGTTTTCTAGGAATCTGACATCAACTCAGTATCCTATATTTGAAGAGTATATTAATAGACTTTTGAACATCCATATGTCTAGGTCATCTTTTCTATTCGCCATCATTTTTCAAAGATCTCCAAGAGAATTATGAGAAAAATAAGAGTTCTGTTAGTAGTACTTTCATTTTGTTTCAATACTCTGGGAGGAAATTTTTCCTGATTTAGTGACTTGAACTCAATAAGGATAGTAAGGTACTATCTCACAAATCCTTATTTGAATTTCAAATTATCATTAATCATCTTTGCTTTATATATCTCCATTCACAAGTATTTATTAGGTGATTACAAAGGTGATGGGAATGCAAAATGAAAAGTTGAAAAATAGAGCCTATTAAGAAATTTACAACTGCCCACGGATACAATGTCCATACATACAGATTATATAGATACAGAAAATGCTCGCTCTCTCTCTCTCTCTCTCTCTCTCTCTCTCTCACACACACACACACACACACACACACACACACCCATACACACACATACTCATACACTCTCGACAGTCTCTGGACACACAATCTAACTCCCTCCTTCCCACTTTCCATATATATATATATATATATATATATATATATATATATATATATATATATATACACACACACATATATGTATATATATACATACATACATGTGTGTATGTGTATGTATATGTTTATGTATATGTATGACTTTGGGAGGTCAAAGTGAAGAAGGATGTACATTATGAAGACAGAGTCTTAAGATGTAGTATTATATGTGAAGAACATCAAGAAAATATTTTGTCTCAAATGTAGGCTATGTGAAGAGGAGTACCTTTCCAAGACTGGCAAAGTAGGTTGAACAAAGGTTATAAAGGGCTTTAAGAGTTTGTGTTTTTTCCTAGAAGTTGTCTATAAATGATGGAGTTTTATTCTGTAGGAAAATGACATAAAAAAAGAAAATTATGTGGTTAGAATTGTGACTTACAAAAATTTAGTATATCAGTTTTATGAAAAATAAACTAGAAAAAGGAAAAAGTTTAGTTGGAGACTACAATGATGGGAATATTGCAATGGTGCAGGCAAGAAGCAAAAATGGTCTAAATTAGGTAAGTGACCACATGAAAATGGAAAAAGGGTTAGATATAAATCTTGTGGCAAAAGAATTAAAAAGATTTAGAAAAGGATTGGATGTATGAGGTGAAACTGGATAAGAAGTCTAAGATGACTCCCAGAATGCAAGGTGATCTCAAGAACCATTGTTTAAGGGAATTTGGAAGAGGGAAGTATTCTGTGGAAAGAATAGTGACAACAGTAATAAAAATCCACATAAATATAATGCTTTAAAGTTTACTTGTAATATTTTTCCTCCTCATTTCCATTTCTTGGCTTCCTTAACTTTCTTCAGGTATCAGCTAAAACTTCATGTTCTTCAAGATGCCTTTCCCAAACTTCATTAATGCTAGTGACTTCCCTCTGAGATTACCTCTAATCTATCCTGTTTATTCATAGTCACTTGTATGTTATCTCCCCTACTGTGAGGCAGCTAGGGGGTAAAGTGGTTAGAATGCTGAAACTGAAATCAGGAAGACCTAAGTTCAAAATGTGACCTCAGATACTTATAGCCTTGGGCAAGTCACTTAACCACTGTCTGCCTCAAGTTCTTCACGATAAAATGGGTATGAGAGATAAAATGGGTATGAGAGCATATACATTACAGGGATTTGAGTCTTAAATGAAATAGTGCCTGAAACATAGTAGATGCTTCAAAAATGCTTGGTCCCTTCCCTTCTTATCCCCTCTCCCCAACTCCTGGCTGCATTAAACTGTTGTTCTGTTTTGTTGCTGATTTTTTTTATTCCCTTCTTTAAGTACACTGACTGGCACATGGTATAAGTGCTTAATAAATACTTGTTAATTTTTTGAGTTAAAAATGGTTTTATGTACATTCTCTCATTTGATCATTTGATAATGATTCCTGTGTTAGACATGTTGAGTTTGAGATGCCTAGGGGATAAACAATTCTAAAGATCATTACTTTTGGTAGAGAAAATAATGTCAATCAAGAGATAAAAAAAATCCTGATCTCTATCTGTACTTTTGTCGTTGCTATTGTTTTTAATCATTAATCACAATGTTTCTTAGTGGCATGATCATCTATCTTTGCTCTTCCTGTTGTACTCAATAGTTTCCCAAATTTTAATTTTTGTAAGTTTTTAATTATTATAACACATTTAGTTCATTTTTATCGCTTTCTTATATGTAAGCTAGTACACAAGAGTTACTTCATCTGTCAATAAACTAAAATTGCTGAAAAATGATTCAGTGACCTTTGTAGTAGATGTTAATTAATTTTATTAATTGTGAAGTGAAAGAATCTTTGTGTGTCCAAGAGTGGCATAAATGTTGTTTTATTTTCACTAACTTTCTTACAGGGAAGAATTGCCATTCAAAGCAATTATTCAATAAATACTTATTACATAAATGAATCTCAAAAGCTACATGTTCAGCACTGACCTTCCTCTTGTGATTCAGTCCCATTGTCATTTCAATACTATCTTTAATTTATCAACCAGTGACATAGTGGGAGTGTTGTCCATCCGTATAAATATGATTCTAAACATTTAATGCCTAAAATTTTCGATAATCTTGGACCCTCAGTTTCCTCATATATAAAATGGAGACAATAGCTGTACTAATTACTTCACAGATTAGTCATGATCCTCAGATAAAATTACATAAATATTTTGTATACATAAGATCATTACATAATTTTATTAGTAGTAATTTCATTAGCATTTTTATAAATTAATGCAGACAAAAAAGTCTCAAGTCAAATATTCCTCTGATATTATTTTATATATTGTGCTCAAAATAACTGCTTCTGAAAATGAATAAAAAATTTGGGGAATAAATTTCACCTTCACTAATTTATGGTTCCTTTATGGTATCTTTAGCTCAATTCAGTTATCAGACAGGATGACAAGACAGATGATAGATAGATAGATAGAAAGATAGATAGATAGATAGATAGATAGATAGATAGATAGACAGATGTACATAATGTGTCCATATTTATACATTATATGTATATAAATATTACATTATATATGGATATTGTGTGTATGTATATATTTTTGACATCCTCCCTGATTTTGGAATTGTGCCTTCAGTGGTCTTACAGGCTATGACAAATGTGTGCATTGTGTTTAACATTATTACATAATAGTCATTACCTGTATAAGTAATTTGGGACTAATGGAAAAGAAAGTTAACCATGGGTTAGAAAAAAAACATAAGAGAGAATTAAAAAGTGAACATAGTGTTCATTCAGATTCTGTAGTTTTGAGTTTTTTTTCATCTGAGTGTGGATGGTGTTACATATAACAGGTCTCCCAGAGTTGTCCTAGCTATCTGATATGCTGAGAGGATTCACATCCATAAAAGGTGATCAGCTCACAATGATGTTGTTAATGTGTACAATGTTCTCCTGGTTTTTCCACCTTCACTCAGCATCAGTTCTTGTAATTCTTTCCATGCTTCTCTAGAGTCCAACCATTCATGGTTTCTTAAAGAACAATCGTATTTAATAATGTTCATATATATAACTTGCTCAGTCATTCCTCAGTGGATGGGCATTCCCTCAATTTCTGCTACAAGTATTTTCACACGTGTTTTTTCCCTGTTTTTAATGATTTCTTTTGTATATAGTCATAGTATTGGTATTGCTGGGTCAAAGGAAATAATAAGTTTCATTGTTCTTTGGGCAAAGTTCTACATTGCTTTCCAGAATAGTTAGATTACTTCACAACTCCACCAACAATTCATTAATGTCCCAATCTTCCCACAACCTCTCCAGTATTGATAATTTTTCCTCTTTTTTGGCATCTTAGTCAATCTGATAGGTATGAGGAGTACCTCACTGTTATTTTAATTTTCATTTCTCTAAACAGGAATGACTTGGAGCATTTTTTTCATGTGATTATATTTACCTTGAATTTCTTTGACAATTATCTGTTCATATATTTTGACCTTTTTATCAATTAGGGAATGACTTTGGAGTCTTTTAAATTTGATTCAGTTCTCTATATTTTAGAAATGAGACATTTATCAGAACACCTAATAGTGAAAATTGTTTCCCAGTTTTCTGTTTTCCTTCTAATCTTGGTAGAATTGGTTTTATGTGTATAAAACTTTTAAATTTAATATAATCAAAACCATTCATTTTGTATTTTATAACTCTATTTCTTACTTGATCATAAATTTCTCCCCTTTCAATAGTTATAACAGATAGAATAATTCTTGATCTGTTAATTGGTCTATGGTATCACCCTTAATATTTAAATTCTGTACCCATTTTGAACTTACTTTGGAATAGGATGTGAGATGTGAGTCTATGCCTACTTTTTGCCATTTTAATTTCTAGTTTTACAAGCAGTTTTGTGAAAGAGTGAGTTCTTATTCCAAAACAATAGATTACTATAGCCATTTACTTGTGTTTCTTGTGTACCTATTCTAATCCAGAGCTCCACTACTCTATTTCTTAACCAGTACAAGGTAGCTTTAATGACTGACACTCTGTAGTATACTTTTAGATCTGGTACAGCTAAGCCCCTTTGGTTTACAATTGTTTTCCATCAATTCCCTTGTTATTCTTAATCCTTTTGTTGCTCCAGATGAATTTTGTTCCTGTTTACTCTAGATCTCTAAAATAGTCATTTGATAGTTTGGGGTGGCCTTTAATAAGCAATTCAATTTGAATAGAATTATCAATTTTATTATATTAAGCTTGACCTAACCATGAATAATTGACATTTTTCCATTTGTTTAGATCTGGCCTTATTTGTGTAAAAAGTGTTTTGTAATTATGTTCATACAGCTTCTGGGTTTGTCTTGGGAGGTATATTCCTAAGTATTTTATGTTTTCTACAATTACTTTAAATGGAATTTCTCTATCTCTCGCACTTGAGCTTTGTCATTCATATATAGAAATGCTGATGATCTATGTGGGTTTATTTTATATCCTGCTACTTTGCTGAAGCTGGTAATTATTTCAAGCAGTTTTTGAAGATGATTTTCCTCAGGTTCACTAAGTACACCATCATATCATCTGCAAAATGCAAAAGTTTTGTTTTCTCATTGCCAATTCTGATTCTTTCAATTTCTATTTCTTCTCTTATTGCTAAAGCTGCCATTTATAATACTATATTGAATAGAAAAGGTAATAATGGGTATCTTTGTTTCATCCCTGATCTTCCTGGAAATGCTCCTAGTTTATCTCCATTGCATATTATATTTGTTGATTGTGTTAGAAAGATACTATTTATTATTTTAAGGAAAACTCCACTTATTCCTTTATTCTCTAGTGTCAGTAATAGGAAAGGATATTGTATTTAGTCAAAGGCTTTTTCAGAATCTATTGAGATAATCATGTGATTTCTGTTGGCTTTGTTACTGATAGACTAAATTATGTTGAGTGTTTTACAAATATTGAACCATTTCTGTCTACCTGGTATAAATCCCACCTGTTCACATGTCTTATCCTGATAATAACTTGCTGTAATCTCTTTGTTAAAATTTTATTTAAGATTTTTGCACCAATATTCATTAGGAAAATGATTGATAATTGTTTTCTTTGTCTATTTTCATTCTTCCTGGTTTAGGTATCAGTATCACAGGAATTTTCAGAATGCCTTCTAATTTTTTAAGTAGCTAATGTAGAATTAAAATGCATTACTCCTTAATTTTTTGGTAGAATTCACTTGTAAATCTATTTGAACCTGGAGACTTTTTCTTAAGGAGTTTATTCATGATTTCTTTAATTTCTTTTTCTGAAATAAGTATTTTATTTCCTCTTTTGTTAATCTGAGTAGTTTGCATTTTGTAAATAATGATCCATTTCACTCACATTGTCACAAATAGCTCTCCTTGTTTATTGTGAATTTACCTTTCCATTTTAGATAATGGTAATTTCATATTTTTTCAATCAGATATTCATAAAAACAACTCTTAATTATATTTATTATAACAATAATTTTCTTGTTTTCAGTTTTATTAATCATTCCATTGATTTTCAAAATTTCCAATTTGGTATTTAACTGGGTATTTTTAATTTGTTCTTTTTCTAGCTTTTTAAATTGCATACCCAATTCATTGATCTCCTCTTTGTCTATTTAATTCATTTAAGATTTTGGAGATATAAAATTTCCCCTGAAAACTTTGATTGCATCCCATAAATTTTGGGATGATGTCTCATTGTTATCATTTTCTTGAATGAAATGGTTTATTATTTCTATGATTTGCTGTTTGATTCAATACAAATTAAGTTATTTAGTTTCTAATTAATTGTCAATATATCTATCCATCTATGATCCTTTATTATATGAATTTTTCTGCATCATGATCTGAAAAGTATACATTTATTATTTTTTCTTTTCTATATTTGATTTTGAGGTTTTCATGCCCCAGTACATGGTTAATTTTGTAAAGTACCTTGTACTGCAGAGAAAAGCTATATCATTTTCCAATCCCATTCAGTTTTCTACAAATTTAAATTTTCTAAGATTTTATTCACTTATCTTCCTTCTTGTTTATTTTGTGGTCAGATTTATCTAATTCTGAAAGAGGGAGGTTGAGATACACTACTATTACAATTTTGCTGTCTGTTTCCTTGTAATTCATTCAGCTTCTCTAAGAATTTGGAAGTTATATCACTAGGAGCACATATGTTTAATAATTACATAACTTCATTACATGTACTTCATTACCTATGGTACCTTTTAAGAAGATGTATTTTTCTTCCTTATCCTTTTGAATGAGAAATATTTCTGCTTTTGCATTGTCTGAAATAAGGATAGCTATATCTTATTTTTTAAATTTCACTGAAGCATAATATGTATATATATAAACACATATATGTATATATACATATATATGTGCCCTATATGTATCTCTCTGATTCAAATGTATTTCTTGTAAACAACATATTGTAGAATTGTTTTTTTAATCCATTCTGCTATCTAATTCCGTTTTATGAGATAGTTCATACCATTTACATTTACAGTTAACATCACAAATTCTGTGTTTTCCTCCATGCTATCTTTCCCTATTTGAACTTTTCTATTTACTTTCCACCTATGTCACTTTTTCCTTTAACTTTAAAATTTTAACTTTAAGTTTATTTTCACTTTTACCTTCACCTTCCCTTTAATCATATCCCTTCTTCCCTTTTCTCCCCCCTCCATTTCCCTGAAGAGTAGGATAGATTTTCAAATCCAATTGGAAATGTATGTTATTCCCTCTCTGAGTCAAATCTATTGGGTAGGATTTACACAGTGTTCACACCTTTCCTCTACTATAATAGGGCTCTGTGCCTCTTTACCTGGTGTTATTTATCAATTAATGTTTAGGTTCCTCCTAGTAAAGTCCTTCTTTTTGTATTGCTAGTTTAACCCTCTCTTGAACTTACATCCCCTTTGTGAAAATATGCTAATTTTATCTGATTTGATAGAAGTACTAATCTCAAAGGTTGCTTGCTTGATTGATAAGCAGCATTGCCTCAGAGTCACTAAGTAGTCTTCCCTGTTCTAGTCACAAATACACTATGTATTGATAATGAAATACACTGTAGTAAATGATAATCACTTTATACCTTACTCCCTTTTCAAATATCCTCCATGGACACACAGTTCTCAAGAGTCAAAGAATCAAGCAAAGTCAAATCATTTCATGAACCATTTATATTCTTTTCCCCAATACATTCCCTCCAATTGTAGCCAAACCACAGCAAAATATCTTCATGGTGTTTTCATGTCCAGTCCTCTAAGTATACTTTCTCTTGGGGGGGGGGGGCTCAAAAAGCTCACAAAATGAGTAGACTTTGGATGATACTTTGGTTTATAAGGATTGTGTGTCTTTGGTGGGTACTTGAAAAGGGGGCAAGGAAAGATGATTATAATTTGATATAATTTAAGACTCTTGAAAATTGTACTTCTAATGAAAAAGAAGAGGGGCAGGTACTTAGTGATTTTTGAGGCAATGCTGCTTTTCAAATTATCAATCAATCAATCAATCTGTGATGCTACTTTGATAACACTTTGAGTTTATCAAGTAATCAATTGTTCAATTGATTAATCAATGATTGAGCCATGATTGACTTGATACCTGATTAATAGTACCTGAGTGATAAATAACACCAGGTAAAGAGGCACAAAGATTTATCATTTTAGAAGGAAAGATGGGATGGTGTGACCACCGAATAAATTCTATTCAATAGATTTGGCCCAGAGAGGGAATAGGTTACATTTGAACTTGAGTGTAAAAATCTACCCTGGGGGGGGGGGGGCAGGGAAAGGGAAAGATGAGGGAAGAAGGGACTGATGAAAGGGAAGGTGAAAGTATAAATGAAAATTAACTAAAAGTTAAATTTTAAAAGAAAAGTTAAAAGGGAAAGGGGAGTACAACATTGGTGAGGAGAAATAAAAGGAAAGGAAAGAGAAAAATTCAAAGGGGAAAGATAGCATAGAAGAAAATACAGATTTAGTCTCTTAACTGTAAATGTGAGTGGAATGAATAGTGCATAAAACAGAAGCAGATAGCAGAATGGATTAAAAATAAGAATCCTTCAATATGTTGTTTAAGGAAACACATTTGAAGTATGCATATATATGCAGAGTAAAGGTAAAAGGATGGAGCAAAATATAATATGCTTCAGTTAAAGTAAAAAAAAATTAAGGGAGTCATCCTCATCTCAGAAAAGGCAAGAGCAAAAGTAGATCTCATTAAAATGCATATAGAAGGAAACTACATCTTCTTAAAAGGCACCATAGGTAATAAAGTTGTCATTATTAAACATGTATGCACCTAGTGGTATAGCATTCAAATTCCTAGAGGAAAAGTTGAGTGAATTACAAGGAGACATAGACAGCAAAACTTTAATAATGGGGGACCTCAACTTGGCTCTCTCAGAACTAGATAAATCTAAAAATAAAATTAATAAAAAGGAAGTTAAGAAGATGAATGAAATCTTAGAAAACCTGGATATGCTAGACCTCTGAAGAAAACTGAATGGGAAAGAATATTCTTTTTTTTTCCTGTAGTACATAGCACCTATAGCAAAATTGACCATATGCTAGGGTAAATAAACCTCTTCTACTTTTTTTTTTTAGTAAATAAACCTCTAACCAAACACAGAAAGACAGAAATAATAGATGCATACTTCTCAGGCCATGATGTAATAAAAATTACATGTAATAAAGTGTCATAGAAAGATCAATAATTTTAAATAATGAGTGGATCAAACAACAAATCATAGAAATAATAATTATATTAAGAAAATGAAAATGATGAGACATCATAACAAAATTTATAAAATGCAGTCAGGCAGTTTTGAGGGGAAACTTTATATCTCTAAATGCTTACATGAATAAAATAGAGAAAGAGGAGATAAATGAATTGGATATGCAACTAAAAAAAGCTAGGAAAAGAACAAATTAAAGATTCCCCAATAAACATCAAATTAGAAATTCTAAAAATCAAAGGAGAGATTATTAAAATTTAAAGCAAGAAAACCATTGATCCAATAAATAAAACTAAGAGTTGGTTTTATGAAAAAGAAAATAAAGTAGGTAAAACTTTGGTTAATCTGATTCAAAAAAAAAGGAAAGAAGGCAACCAAATTACCAGTATCAAAAATGAAAAGGGTGAACAAACCACCAATGAGGAGGAAATTAAAGGGATAATTCAGAGCTACTTTGCCCAACTGAATGCCGAAAAATTTGAGAATCTGAATTAAATGGATATTTACAAAAATACAAACTGCCCAGATTAACAGAATAGGAAATGACATATTCAAATAATCTAACTTCAGAAAAAGAAATTGAAGAAAACAAATAAAGTCCCTAAAAAATATTTCCAGGTCCAGATGTATTTACAAGTGAATACTACCAAACATTTAAGGAACAATTAATTCTTATTCATATAAACTATTTTTTTTAAAAATAAAAGTTCTACCAAATTCCCTTTATGACACCAACATGGTGCTGATACATAAACCAGAAAGAATCAAAACAGACAAAGAAAATTATAAACCAATCTCCCTAATGAACATTGATGCAAAAATCTTAAATAAAATTTTAGCAATGAAATTACAGCAATTTATTACTAGAATAATATGCCGTGATCAGATGGAATTTATACCAGGTAGGCAGGGATGGTTCAACATTAGGAAAACATTTAACATAATTGAACATATCAATAGCAAAATCATCAGAAGTCTTATGCTTATCACAATAGATGCTAAAAAAGCCTTTGATAAAATATAATATCATTCTTATTAAAAACAGAAAGTTTTAGAATAAGGGAGTTTTCCTTAAAATAAGAAGTAATATCTATCTAAAACTACCAAAAATATTATATGTAATGGGGATAAACTTGGAACATTTCCAATTAAATCAGGGGTGAAACAGGTATGCCCATTATTACCATTACTATTCAATATAATTTTTAAAATGTTAGCTCTTGTAATAAGAGAAGAAAAAGAAATTGAAGGAATCAGATTTAGCAATGAAGAAACAATTCTTTGCAGATGATATGACTCCTTGAAACAACAACTTTAGCAAAGTGGTAGGATATAAAATAAACCCACATATATCATCAGCATTTCTATATAAATGAACAATAAATTCCAAGAACAATAGAAAGAAAGAGAAACTTCATTTAAAGCAACTGTATACAACATAAAATACTTGGGAATCTACCTCTGATGACCGATCTAGAAAGCATATGAACACAATTATAAAGTACGTTTCACCCAAATAAAGACAGATCTAAATATTGGAAACATGTCAATTGCTCATGGTTATGTTGAGCTAATATAATAAAGATGATAATTCTGTCAAATTAAATTACTTATTCAGTGCCATACCAGTCAAACTACCAAATAATTTTATCAAGCTAGAAAAAATAACAAAATTCATCTGAAGGAACAAAAGTTAAAGAATAGCAAGTTAACTGATGAAAAAAAAAAAAGTAAAAGAAGGTGGCCTAGCTCTACCAGATCTAACACTATACTATAAAACAGCAGTCATCAAAACTGCCAGGTACTGGTTGAGAAATAGAGTAATGGATCAGTGGATTAGGATAGGTTCAAAAGAAACAGGAGTAAATGACTACAGTAATCTACTGTTTAACAAACTAAAATACATTACCTTCTGAGATAAGAACTCACTATTTGGCAAAACTTGTTGGAAAAATTGGAAAATAGTATAGCAAAAACTAGGCATAGACCCACATCTCATACCCCATACCAAAATAAGGTCAAAACATAAAGGATGACACCATAGATAAATTAAGTACAAGAAATACTTTATCTCTCTGATCTTTGGTAAAGAGACAAATTTATGATCAAACAAGAAATAGAACACATTATAAAATGCAAAATGAATGATTTTGGTTGTATTAAATTATAAATTTTTGCATTAATAAATCAATGCTGTCAAAATTAGAAGGAAAGCAGAAAGTTGGGAAATAATCTTCACAACTAGGAGTTCTGATAAGGTCTCATTTCTTAAATGTATAGAGAACTGCATCAAATATATAAGGTTTCAAATCATTCCCCAAATGATAAATGGTCAAATCTTCAAATGAAAAAAGTCAAAGCCACATATAATCATATAAAAAATGCTCCAAATCATTATTGATTAAAGAAATGCCACGAAGTATCATCTCACACATATCAGATTGGCTAAAATGACAAAAAGGAAATATGATCAATTTTGGAGAGGATGTTGAAGAATTGGGAGATTGATGTATTGCTAATGGAATTGTGAATGGATCCAATCGTTCTGGAGAGCAATATGGAACTGAGCTCAAAGAACAATAAAACTATTCATACTCTTTGATCCAGCAATTTCACTTCTAAGCCCATATCCACAAAAAGTCATTAAAAAATGGAAAAGTCTCACATGTTCCAAAATATTCATAGCAGCTCTTTTTGTTGTGGCAAAGAATAGAAAATTGAGGGGATGCCCACCAATTATAGAATGGCTAAGCTAGTTATGATACATGAATACAATGGATATTATTGTTCCATAAGAAATCATAAATGGTCTGACTATAGAGAAGCATGGAATGACTTACAGGATCTGATGCTGAGTAAAGAGAACAGAATCAAGAGAACAATGTACATATTAACAACAACATTGTGAGATGATCAACCTTAATGGAGGTAGCTCCTCTCAGCAGTTCAGAGAGCTAGTATAACCGTATTAAACCAACTATAGACAACGCTATGTCCATACAGAGAAAGAAAAACAAAACAACACAAAACAAGACCAAAAACAGAATCCTTCAGAATCTGATGAATACTCTATAAAAAAAATCTCTTATGTCTCTTTCCCTTAATCCTAATTCTTCATACCAAAAATGACTAATCTGTAAATATGTATAATTTTAACCTGAGGGGGAAGTTGGGAAGGGAGGGGAGAAGGAAATTTTACAACTTAAAAAATCTACACATGCATATGGATGAATGTTGAAAAACTTTCATAATAGGCATTTGTAAAAACAAAATATCAATAAAAATAATAATTTTAAAAAGAACTGTTCCTCTCCACACCCTCCTACCAGTTCTACTCTCTTAGCATTGCGAACTTTTATCTAAGGGTGGGAAACTCCTCTCAGCAGTTCAGAGAGCTAGAACAACCACATAGACAGGCCATGGACAACGCTATCCCCCATCCAGAGGAAGAAAAATAAAATAAAACAAAAAATCCTTCATAATCTGAGGAAAACTACATTTAATTAAAAAATTATCTCATGTATTTCTTTCCCTTAATCCTAATTCCTATACCAAAAATAGCTAACCTGTAGACATGCTTAACACAAATGTATAAATACAATATTAACTTGACTGTTCACCACTGAGTAGAGGGTGGGAAGGGAAGGTAGAAACAAAATTTTGTAACTTAGAAATATACACAGGCATATGGAGGAATGTTGAAAAACTTTCATAACATATATTAGGAAAAGTAAAACATAAATAAAAAGGAAAACTTTCATAGCATGTAATTTGAAAAACAAAATATGAATTGACACATTCTCCTTCTCTACAGTACTTTAACCATTGTCCTAGAGTCCTCCCCAACCAAAGTATCAGGTACACTCTCTCCCACTGTCCCTTTAGCACCCTAAGCAAGGCACTAAAAACCTCTTTAAATAAATTATGAATGAAGGCAAGATCAAGTCCTAATCTCTTTATGCCCAACCCTTTTAAGTTGCCCATGTTATACTATAAAACTCTACGTATCTAGTAAAGTAAGGTCATTTCTGATTTAATTAAGTATAGAGCCTCTAAGTACTCTAAGTATTGATACCCTGAAGGTCTCTCTTAAGAACTTTAGCATTGATTATAAGGCATGGGAGAAATCTGGCACAGGACTTCGAAACACAGTATGCCCTCATTGAGAAATTGCAGCTCAAAGGAAACATGAGATACATAAGTTTAGAGTAAACATCCAAGGAGTTCACCTGGACTTTTTGTGCCTGACCTGTGGTAGAGCATTCTGAGCTCATATTGGTCTGATCAACCACAGACAGATGCAGTGAAACTTCTCTCAAATATAGTGTAGTCATTTTTGTCTTCTTTAATAATGAAGGACAAGAGCCAACAACACTCATATCTTCTAAGTACGATCCCTTCAACTATATCAATCTATTAACTATCCTAAGAGAAATAAAATTCTCAAGAGGTACAACTGTTATCTTCCCTTGTAAGTTTGTATTTAATTTAATGTTCTTGACAAGCATTTGTTTTCCCCCATACCTTTTCTTGCATCTCTTGAGTCTTATATTTGAAGATTGAATTCTCTATTTAGTTCTGGTCTTTTATCAGGAAATTTTGGAAGTCCTCTATTTCATTGAATATCCATCTTTCCCCTGATAGAATATGCTGAGTTTTACAGGATAGTAAATTCTTGCTTATAATCTAATGTCCTTTGCCCTCCAAAATATCATACTCCAGGCCCTACAATCCTTTAATAATGAACCTGATAAGTCCTGTGTAATTTTTATTGTCCTTCCTTTGAATTTAAATTGCTTCTTTTTAAGGGGCAGCTAGGTATCTCAGTGAATAGAGTACCAGCCCTGGAGTCAGGAAAACTTGAGTTTAAACCCAGCCTCAGATATTTATAATTGCCTAGCTGTGTGACCTTGGGCAAATCGCTTTGCAAAATAATAATAACAAATTGCTTCTTTTTTGGCTACTAGCAGTATTTTCTCCTTTATTCAAGAATTCTGGAATTTGGTTATGATTTTCCTCGGAGTTTTTATCCTGAGGTCTCTTTCTAGAGGTGTTCTGTGTATTATTTTAAGGTCTATTTTGCCTTCTTGATCCAGTATATTTTTTATGATAATTTCCAGGCAGTCTCTATTTTTGCTCTAGGATTTCTGTTAGTCCAATAATTCATAAATATCTGCCTTGGATCTATTTTCTAGGTCATTAATTTTTCCTAAAAGGTACTTTGTATGTTTTCTTCCATTTTTTGAGCCTTGATTTTGTTTGATGGAATCTTGATGTCTCAAAGATTCATTAGTTTCTATTTGTCCAGTTCTCATTTTTAGGGCTTCATTTTCTTCAGTTAGCTGTTGTGTTTCCTTTTCCAATTGGTTAATTTTACTTTCTACTGGGTTGCATTCCCTTTCCAGTTAGATAATTTAAGTTTTAGATAAGTTGCATACCTTTTCTAGTTGGTCAATTTTATTTTTGAAGTATTACATTCTTTTTCCACTTTGGTGATTTTTACTTTTAAAGGAGTTGATTTCTTTAATAATTTTTTCATAATTTTCCTGCACTGCTTTCATTCATTTCTTTTTTTCCCCTTTTTTCTTCTTCATCTCTTCTTTGGTTTTTTGAAATCTTTTTTAAACTCTTCTATGAGGTTTTTTATATTTGAGTTCAACTCACAGAATCCTTTGAGACTTCCCATGTATGGAAATTTGTGACTGCTTTTTCCTTCTGAGATGATATTTGGTCATCTCTATCTGAATATTAACTTTCTATGGTTAATGCGCTTTTTTGGTTTTTTGCTCATTTTGATTGTTAAGCTCTGCTTCTGGGACAAAGGGAGTATAGTCCCAAGGTTTTGTGCAGGTGTTGGGGTCTGATCCCTGTCTTATTGCTTGCCAAGATGTTGCCTATGCAGGCCAGGCATTCCCTATGGAGAGACTTGTTTCCTCCTTTATTTCCAGATTCTGCCTATACAGTGATTTGTCCCCAACCCAGTCCTGTTTGTTGGCCCAATGTTCCCAGGATTCAGATGCTATCTGGGGATGAGACCCTTCCTGCTGGTCTTTTATCTAACTTCCAGTACCTGGGAAACACTGTGACTGGAAGCCTCCACTAGTTTTCCCACTCTCCTGTCTAGGTGGGCTTTATTTCCCCTTTTCCCCCAGAAGAGGCAGACCTTCAATCCTCTATGATGTCTACAGTTGAAAACTTATTTTGATCCTTTTTTTTGGTGGGATCTGTAGCTTTAATGTCTGTTTAGAGGGATTATTTAACATGGTGTAGGAAAAGCATGCTCACTTCATTACTGCCATCTTGGCTCTGCCCTGGAAGCATTTTCCCAATCAACCAACCCTTCTATTTCTTAAGAAAAAAACAAAACAAAACAAAACAAAAACAAAAACAGTCTTCTGTCTGAATCATTTGTCTGACTCTTTTTTAAAAAAAGTGTGGGGTTTAAATGAAAAATACTCAGAGAGAGTCTTCTGATTCCATTCTTAAGCCCTAATCATTTCACAAGTTCCATTTGTAGGGAAAAAATATTTTCAGTTTCATTCAACGAATTAAATGGCACCTAAGATCAGTTTTTGTTTCTACTGCAATGATGTCTCTTTGTTTCAGAAATATTTCAATGATTTTTAACCTTTTTACTAGCCGCTTTGATAATATTTATTAATTTCCTTTCTCCTTTTTAAAATGAAAGTGTTCATCTTTCTATAGCTATGTTAAAGTAAAAAAAAATTATTTTTTTTTACTCTAGAAGGTGGGATTTTATTTTATTTTTTTAATTTATTTTTTATTCTCATTTTGTACAAATTTTTTTTACATTAATAAAAATATTCTTGTTTACAAGTAAACAAAATACCCCCTCCTGCTCCCCCATGAATATAGATAGACTTGCTTGGGTGAAAAAAGTAAAGGGGAGAGAAAAAAATTAAAATTAAAAAAAATAATAGCAATAATTGTAGGTATGGCCAGGTGGCACAATGGATGAAGCACCAGCCCTGGAACCACGAGCACCTGAGCCCATATCCAGCCTCGTAAACACAACAATCACCCAGCCATGTGACATGCAAGCCACCCGATCCCCACTGCCCTGCAAAAACCAAAAAGAAGAAGGAAAAAAAAAGACCCAAAATAAAATAAAATAATAATAATAGTAGGGGTGGCTGGGTGGCAGACAGAGCATTGGCCCTTGAGCCAGGAGCACCTGGATCCGAATCCAGCCCCAGACACCCAAAGATCACCCTGCTATGTGGCCCCAGGCAGGCCACCCAGCTCCACTTGCCCTGCACCCTCCCACAAATAATAATAACAAAAAATGTGCTTCAGTCTTTGTTTCAACACCAACAACTCTGTCATGGGTGATTCACATTCTTTATGATAAGTCCATCACAAAAGTTACTTCCATATTTTTCCACCATTGCCATTGCTGATCGCAACTCCCTCCTTTCTTATTTCTCCACTACCATGTACTCTATTTTCTCTCTCCTTTCACTCTGACTCTGCTGTAGGGTCCTTGACTGACTCAGCAGACAGATCCCTGGTCCTGGGGCCAAGAAGAACTGAGCCCCCATACCACCCCTTAGGCTCAGAATCCACCTGGCCCTATGGTCCTGGACAGGCCTTCTAATCCCAGCCCCTTGCAAGAAGTAAGAAAGAAAATGTGTTATATGTGACCACTCTCCCCCCATGGTCCATCCTCTCCTCCTTTATTCACATCCTCACCCCTTCCCCCTGCTCCCCCCTCCTTCTTACTCCAGATGTCTATACCCCATTGAGTGTATATGCTGTTTCCTCTCCTAGCCATCTCTGATGAGAGCAAAGGTTCCCTCATTCCCCCTTGCCTCCCCCCTTCCATATCATTGCAATAGCTCATTGTAATAAAAAAAATCTTATTATGTGAAATATCTTGGACTATTCCCCCTCTCCTTTTTCTTTCTCCCATTCCATTTCCCTTTTTTTTCTATTGACTCCATTTTTATACCATATTTTGTCTTCGAATTCAGCTTTCTCCTGTGCTTCAACTATAAAAGCTCTCTCTACCTGCTCTGTTAACTGAGAAGGTTAATATGAGTATTATCAGTGTCATTTTTCTATGCAGGAATGCATGCAGTTCATCCTCATTAAGTCCCCCATATTTCCCCCCCTCTCCTCCAATCTCCATGCTTCACCTGAGTCCTGTATCTGAAGATCAAACCTTCTGTTCAGCTCTGGCCATTCCAAAAGGAACCTTTGAAATTCCCCTGGTTCATTGACAATCCATCTTTTTCCCTGGAAGAGGACATTCAGCCTTGCTGGGTAGTTCATTCTTGGCTGCATTCTAAGCTCTTTTGCCTTCCAGTATATTGTATTCCAAGCCCTACGAGCTTCCAATGTAGTTGCTGCTAAGTCCTGTGTGATCGTGACTACAGCTCCACGATATTTGAACTGTGTCCTTCTGGCTGCTTGTAATATTTTCCCTTTGACTTGGGAGTTCTGGAACTTGGCTATAATATTCCTGGGGGTTGGTTTTTTGGGATCTCTTTCTCTAGGGAATCGGTGTATTCTCTCCATTTCTATTTTGCCCTCTGCTTCTAGAATATCAGGGCAATTTTCCTGTAGTAATTCTTTGAAAATAATGTCAATGCTCTTTTCCTGATCATGACTTTCAGGTATTCCAATAATTTTTAAATTATCTTTCCTAAGTCTGTTTTCCATATCAGTTGCTTTTTCAATGAGATATTTCACATTTTCTTCTAATTTTTCATTTTTTTGGTTTTGAAGTATTGATTCCTGATTTCTGGTAAATTCATCAATCTCCCTGAATTCTATTCTTTGTCTGAAGGATTTGTTCTCCTCAGAGAGGTTTCTTATCTCTTTTTCCATCTGGCCAATTTTGCTTTTTAAAGCATTCTTCTCCTCAATAACTTTTTGAACTGTTTTATCCATTTGCCCTAAGCTGGTTTTTAGCATGCTATTTTCTTCAGCATTTTTTTTTTGGATTTCCTTGACTAAGCTGCTGACTTCCTTTTCATGTTTTTCCTGCATCTCTCTCCTTTCTTTTCCCAGTTTTTCTTCCAACTCCCTCATTTGATTTTCAAAGTCTTTTCTGAGCTCTGTCATAGCCTGAGCCCAATTTCTGTTTTTCTTGGAGTCTTTAGATGCAGGAGCTTGTGCTTCCTCATCTTCAGACTGAGTATTTTGATCCTTCTTGGGCTCATTTGCAAAATATTTCTCAATAGTCTTCTTTTTGTTTCTCTGCTTGCTCATTTTCCCAGCCTGGGCCTGGTTTGGGGTGCTTCCTGAGCTTTTGGGACATTCCCACAAGGGTCTCAGTGTGTGAGGCTCTGTCCTCCCTCCTGGTGTGTGAATGACTATAAGCACCCCTCTCTGCCACAGGGCTGAGGTGGGGGGGACATGCCATTCTATTGGGGGGGGGGGCTAGCCTGCGATCAGGATCTGAATGTGGTCAGAGCCCCAGAGTCCTGTTCCAGGGGCAGAGGACCGAGGTAGCAGTTCCTCTTCACTCCCCTCCCTCACCTCAATGGGCTCATGCCCTGGGGACTCCTGCTTATGGGCACAGCTTGCTTCTGTTTCCTGGTCTGGGCTGCAGAAAGACCAAGCTGCTCCCTGTGTGCCCCAAGGGCTGGGCTCCACGTGCTCTCTCTGGCAGAGGTCCCCTGCTGTTCCCCCACTTTGTGCTAGGTACTCCCCGGGGTGCAGCTCTGGAGACTCCCCCACTGCTTTGAGCCGTGGCTCCCAGTGCCCTAGTGCTGCTTCCGGGAGGCTGAAGTTCTTTGGCTCTGGCGGGCCACCCCTCTGGCAGGCCGCCTCTCCAACCCCGGAGAGCAGAGTCTTTCTGTTCTTTTCCAGGTTACCTTGAGTAGGAGAACTGCCTCACTGGGTCCCTTTGTGGGTTCTGTCTCTCGAAAGTTTAGTTAGAGTCCTTAGTTTATGAGTTTTTATCAGAGAGCTCCTAAGACTCAATCCCTTCTTGTAGCCATCTTCAAACTCAATTATTAATATAGTAAAGATTTCTGTTAGAATACTTTCTAAACTTGTTATATATTTTACATTTAAGAAAGCAAAGGTTATGACTTTCATCATTAAAATATTAATTGCTTTAAATATGATTTTCTCATTTTATGATGCTAGTATACATATCTGCACATAGAGTCATGACTCTTTGAGATATTTATGTTGAATGCATCTTGCCTAAAGGAAATGAAGAAAGGTATTTCTGAGTATCACCTTAATCCACTGATTCAACTGACCTCTTCATGAATCAATCAATCAATCAATAATCATTCAATAAATCTGAAGTCTCTATTTCTCCTTGATATTTAGGAAATTTACATTTATTGAGTTCAAATGACATCTTGATAGTATTAGAGAAATGTTTCATGAGCTGGAGAAAGGATTTAATAAAATTTTCAGTAGAGTCATACAGTTTGATACCATCTGTGTGTGTGTGTGTGTGTGTGTGTGTGTGTGTGTGTGTGTGTGTGTGTATGAAATAAAGTGCTTTGGTACAATGCTATATTAAATTTAAAAGTCATTCACAGTTTTTCTATTTAAAAGAGATGATAATTGATTTAAGGCTAGGCAGTATCATTAGAATCTTACATAAACTTTCTCCTTAGAAGATGTCATCTTTAATATCAATTGTTATTGACCTCATTATGTTGATGTCATGTTTAGAGAAGAGAACAGTTTTCCAAAAGAATAGCAAGTGCTCCACTGTTCTCAGTATTTTTATTCTTATTTTATGTTTGTTGTAGATGAATAGGCAAGTACTTCAAGTCTAAAGCCTTTTAATCATCAGCAAATACAATATACATATTTTGGTACTTTAAGTTAGTTTGTTTAATAAGAACTAAATTGATAACAATTGACCCTGTACATCTTTGGTATATGTATTACTTCTTTGTGCAAAGAATATGAAGTCTTGCTTCCTATGGCCTTCAAATCTAGTCTGTAGTACCCATAATATTATTGTTATAGTTAATATTATTAACTTTTATAAAAAACTTTAAGAATCACAAATATTTAATATATTTGATCCTCACAACAACCTAGTGAGACTTGCTAATTTTACAAATGAGGAAATCATGTCTAAATTAATAAGTGATTTGCCCAGGGTTACATCATTAGTAAGTGTCTGAGGGAATATTTGAACTCAGGTCTTCCTGGCTGGAATATATCAAAACCTGCTTTCCACCACTCCTCAATTATACTGTCTTTTCACATTATATATGACCTTATCATATTTCTTATCATCTGTCATTTGAAATACAATACTATTCAAATCTATAACTCTTGAGCCCCCACTTGATGATTATGGTAGAAACACTAATACTTTCATTCAAGTAATAAAGCAAGCTAAATAACAAAGGAAATAAATTAGTTTGCACAGTACCAATACACAGATGGCTGCTGCTTCCTCACAGTCCCTGCTGCAACAGGTGAATCATCTCTCAGTCTCCAAGACAACCCAATCATGAGAATGAAAAAGTTCATTTCAAGTTATAGCTGTGTATATGAGGATGCTAGAGAGTATCCACAAATGGTTTCTGTTCAGTCATCTGTCTTCTAGTCTCAAAGAAGCAGATAATGTGCCTTCTTCCCTTCGACCTTCAAACATCAAAATCACATTAGCTCTGCTTTTTCTTTTACATCCCTGGCTCTAGCTATGAATACCTGTGTCACAGCTGCTGTCCCAGAGCTTCTGGATGACCCTTCTTCAGTTCATTTCTTCTCCCGTCTCTCTAAGCAGCTGCATCCCCACATCACACAGCACCCTCTTGCACCACCTCCCACCTAGATCCCTTATTCTTTTAAATTGAAGATAATGAAAGATGCAGAACTCAGGCAAGAGTTTCTGAATATTTTTTCCAAAAATAGATGTATCATCTGATACCCTTTACATTTCTGTTGAAATAAATTCTGTACTTTTAACTTATCTCAATTTGACTGATACTTTGAAGTTCATCTCAGAACCACCACCCCCCAGACCCATGAATCATTCTCTGTCATTCAGTCTACATTGATTTTTTACTTCTTTAAGTTTCCTTTTCATAGAACGATAGATAAAGGGCTCACAGGCACCCTAGAGAACATCTATTCTGCTAGCATTAAACTTAGAAAAAAATAGGGACCACTAAGCTTCTAAAGATCCTACATATTGGCTTAGAAAACAATAAATTAATATCATATATTTTATTTATTTTTTAGATACTTCCTAATTACATTTTAATCTGATTCCAGTTGAACTCAGAAATTTTGGGCGAGATGCAACCTATTGTTCAGAG
Source organism: Macrotis lagotis (assembly GCF_037893015.1). Taxonomy (NCBI): domain Eukaryota; kingdom Metazoa; phylum Chordata; class Mammalia; order Peramelemorphia; family Peramelidae; genus Macrotis; species Macrotis lagotis. The sequence continues at coordinate 150,782,882 of NC_133662.1, read as the reverse complement.
GCTTGACATCTTTTATTCAGTCCAATCTCCTCGATAAGGAATCCAAAACTCAGAAATATTAAGACATTTTCCTAAAATCACATAAGTCAAAAATGATAGAGCAGAATTTGAACCCACACCTTCTGCTCCAAATTCAGTGAATTTGCACAATACTAAACTGATTGTTATTTATTAACTGATATTACTGATATTGCTGATTATTACTGATAAATGTGTCCTTTATTTTTAAAGACAACAGGAAGCATGAGAATACTCTAAAGCCATTGTCATCATCAGGATCATTGCCAATCAATGTATCCTGACCATATGAATCAATTACTTTGCCTCCATTATGGTGCTAACACAATTACTCTCATTGTCGGTGCTACACAGTTTTTCTATCAACTGTTACCTTGAGTTCCATGTAAAAGCTTTTTTTTTTGCTCCTCAAATAGATTTAACATTCCTTCAAGGCAAGGATCATGCTGTTTTACCTTTTTTCTGACCCATAGTATTACCTACAACCATGAGTGATTAAGAACCTATTGTATACCTAGTCTTATGTTAAATAAATTATATAGGGTATATTAGAAAAGGAGAAGATCCCTATTTCCACCCTCAAATACTTTAAATTCTGTTAGGATTGCAAATTTGTTCATTTAGAAATCAGATATAAGAGTTAAAATGTCAGCATGAAGTCACTACTACTCCTTTCTGTAATGGAATACAGAGCTGATTAAAGGAATCATTCATATTTCATGCATTGGTTTAACTCTATTTTCAGTACAACCACATGAGCCTACTTCAATATGTTTGTCTTAGATTTTGAGTTATAAGAGAATATGGATTATGTGTGCAAAGAGGTGTTTTGTTAATGAAATTGCTGGAAGGTGTTGATGGGTAAGTCCTTCTTTCCCTCTGGTGTTTCCTTATCAAAATTTATCTTAGAAAGGAAAACATTTCTTATGATTAAGTCTATTTATAATACTAATACAAGGTAACAAATAAGTATACATACATACACACACACACACACACACACACACACACACACACACACACACACACACACTTCCAAATAGTTTCCTACAATAGAATGATTACTGTGTTCTGGTGTCAAGAGACAGGGATTATAAAGACACCTTTGTCCTAGGTCTCTTTTTAACCCTAGTTTCTACACTGCCAGATGAAGTACTTCACTTTCACAGTGACTTGAAAATGTTATTCTTTCTAAGTTAGTGCAGAGGATTATTTTCAAAACACCAGACAAGATCTGATAGATTTTTTTCACCTTCAAAATGTCTATAAATGTATCAATCTAGTAATGGTATGATTATCTAAAGACTCTTATTTGTAGATATTATTATGCTAATTGTATACATTCATACCTGGGATGCTAAACATCCCCAGAAAAATTCTACGGTATAGAAACACAAAGAAAATCAAATTAAATTAATCTAGACTTCCACACAAGAAGAAACAAAATGAATGAAAAACATATATATGTAATATATATATATAGGTACTTTGGTGGACTAAGAGGTAGGTTAACAAATGCATAGATGAAGATGGTGCCGAATCACATTTCAAGATTTTTTTTAAATAGTAAATTCAATAATCCTAAACCCTTCTCTATGAAAAAATATTCTTTTAATACTAATATTTTTCTATTGATAATGCAATACTTTAATGACTTCATGGTTTTTTGCAAGGCAATGGTGTTAAGAGGCTTGCCCAAGGACACATAGCTAGGTAATTATTAAGTGTCTGAGACTAGATTTGAACTCAGGTCCTCTGGACTCCAGTGCTGGTGCTCTATCCACTGTACCACCCAGTTGCCCCTCATGATTTTCTAAAGACAAATTTTAAAAGACTTTAAATGAAAAAAATAAAGGAACTTCTGTTTTAACATAGAGATGATTTAAAAAAATCTCTGGAGATTTGAGAACTCAAAGGACTCAAACCTGTGTTTTAGAAATATGTGGTTAGCTTTGTGAAGGATAGATTGGAGAGAAGAAAGCCTGGATGGAGATTACTGAAATGGTTCAGGTGTAATGTAATATGAGCCTAAATACAATGGTAGCCATATCAAATCATTTACATTTAAAAATTGGTTAAATGGAGATGATTAGGAAAGAGCCAAGTCAGTGAAGTGTGAATATGAACTCACCTGAACTCTCCCAATCCCCTCCAAATAACTTTAAAACAATGCCTCAAATCAAATTCTGGAGAATCAGGGTGAACAAAAGGTTAGAGTGAAACAACTTTTTAGACTAGGACAACTTAGAACATAAGTAGGAATTGTCTGTTACACAAGACAGTGGTTGAACCCAGAGTACAGCTTAGGTCACCATAATGCAATCACTCAAGCAGGAGACCTTGAAGGCAGGTACAACAGCAGAAGCAGCAGCTTTAAGAACTTTTAGACCTCAAATAGTAAGGGAGTTGGAAGACTAGTTTGAAAGAGATTCCAGGGAACTCTTGATGGTTCAGGACTCTGTTGCTTTGTCCATACAGAATTCTAGGTCACAGCTTCCAAACACAAAGGAGCACCAACACTTGTCATCTCAGAAAAGCTGAAGGCTAAGTCAGTTCCAGAACCAAAAGGAGCTACAGCACGTGTAACCCTAGGGGAACAGGAGCTTTGGTCACAGTTCCAGGGAAGAAAATAACAGTAGCACTTGTGGTTGTAGAAGAGTAAAGAACCTGTTCTAGTATCAACTTGAGTTCTAGAACCTGTTACTACAGGGGGAAAATTTCCATTCATGAGTAAAGATCAGAGAAGAAGGAAGGAAAACAATGGCAACAATTCCTCTTAGATGATAGCACCTTGAAAACACCAAAAACAGATAGAACTCCAGAATTAGTTCTGAAAACAACAGCACAAAAGTCATGAAGTTGATCTTAGATTCAGAATCCAGTTTTCATGGTAGTATTTTTTTCTCCAAATTACATATCAATACAATTTTTAACCTTCATTTACAAGACTTTGAGTTACAAATTTTCCTCTTTCTACCATTGTTTTTTTCTAAGGATCTGTCATATTTATCTTCTAATATTTCATTCACTTATTAGTTTCTTTTTATTTTTGGGTTGGATTTATCAAGTTTTGAAAGGGGACAATTGATGATGCAACTTATTATCGTTTTACTGTCTATTCCTTCCTGTCATGCATTTAATTCTACCTTTAGAACCTGAATACACACTTGAACAAAAATATTCATAGTAGCTCTATTTGTGGCAGCAAAGAATTGGAAATCAAGTGAATGTTCATCAATTGGGAATTGGCTGAACAAATTGTGGTATATGTATGTGATAGAACACTATTGTTCTATTAGAAACCCGGAGGGAGGGGATTTCAGAGAAGCCTGGAACGACTGACATGAATTGATGTTGAATGAGATGAGCAGAACCAAAAGAACATTGTACACACTAACAGCAACATGGATATGGTTATCAATCTTAATGGACTTGCTCATTCCATCAATGTAATAATCAGGGACAATTTTAGGGTATCTGTGTCAAAGATATCATCTGTATCCAGAGAAAGAACTGTAGAGTTTAAACAAAGACCAAAGACAATTACCTTCAATTTTAAAAAATTGTCTTGTTTACTACATAATTTTGCTATCTCCAATATTTTATTTTTTCCTCAAGGACATGATTTTTCTCTCAACACACTCAATTTTGATCAATGTATAGCATGGAAACAATGTAAAGATTATCAGATTGACTAGAGATTGAGGGAAAAGAGGGTGGGGAAAATTGTAAACTTCAAAATAATACAAAAATGTTAGGTAGAAACTATTGTATATAATTTCAAAACAAATAAAATATTTATAAAAGAATCTGAATAACAAACCACTGTGTGCATATATGTTTAACATTATATTATGTTATTGTCTATGGTACTTTTTAGCAAAATGTAGTTTCCTTCTTTATCTCTTTTAATTAGGTCTATTTTTTGCTTTAGGACTTCAGCTAAAGCATAATATATTCTGTTTCAGTCTCTTACCTTTACTTTGTGTTCCTCTGTTTCAAATGTGTTTCTTGTAAACAACATATTGTAAGATTTTAATTTTTTAACCTACTCTCTGCATCCTTTTTATGGGATAGTTCATTCCATTAACATTCATAGTTACAGTTACAGTATATTTTCCTCCATCATATTTTTCCTCTTGTTTATCCTCTCTCCTTTCACTCATTCCCTCTTTGATAGTATTTTGATATTCTCTACCACCTTCCAAGGTTTCTCCTTTCTTTTGACAGTTCCCATGTCCCTATAGTTCATTTCCTCCCTCCATGTTTTCATATCAGGTATGACAGTTTTTGATATTAAACCAATTGTGTATATTATTCCTCCTCTAAGTCAATATTGATGAAAGTAAGGTTCAAGTGATACCTATCACCAAGTTTCCCATCTTCCTATTTACTTGAATAGATTTATCATGCCTCTTCATATGAAACAATTTACCCCTTCTACATCTCACTTCCTTCTGCTCCTACTACATTACTCTGCCTCATCCTTAATTGCTTTTCTCATTCTCTCAAATTTGCCTTATATCTGTACCCCCTCCATGTATATTCCTTCCAGCTGCACTATCAGTTGTACAATTATTAAGAATTAAAGAGTATCACCTTCCCACTGGGGGTTGTAAACAGATCAGCTCCACTGAATCCTTGTGGGTTTTTTCCCCATTTTTCTCTTTTTAGATTTCTCTTGGGTCTTGATAGTGAAAATCAAATTTATTGTTTACTTCTAGTCTTTATTAAAGCTTGAAATCCTCCTATTTCATGTAATGAGCAATTTTTTCCCTTTAAGTATTATTATACTTAAAAATGTGTGGAGTAAATGATTTTTGATTATAAGCCCTGATTCTTTGCTTTCTGGAATATCTTGTTCCATGAACTCCAGTCTTTTAATGTCACAGCTATTATGTCCTATGTATTACTGATTCTGACTTCCCAATATCTGGATTGTTGTTTGTGGCCAGTTGCAGTATTTTTCCTTGACATGATAGTTCTGAAGTTTGGCTATAATATTCCTTCGAGTTTAATCTTAGAATCTCTTTTCTGAAGTGATCAGTACATTCTGTACATATCTATTTTGCCTTCTGATTCCAGGATATCAGGACAGTTTTCCTTGATAATTTCTTGAAAGATAGTTGTCCAGGTTCTCCTTTAGATGATGGCTTTCAGGTGGTCCAGTGATTCTGACATTCTCTCTTCTGGATCTATTTTTCCAGGTCAGTTTTTTTCTCTTTATAAATTTCATTCTATTTTTTCATTCTTGTGAATTTGTTTGGTTGATTCTCTGTGTCTCATAGGGTCATTAGCTTCCACTTACCCAATTCTAACTAGTTTTTGTACTTCCTTTTCCATTTAGCCATTTGTAAATTTTAAGGAGTTGTTTTCTTCAGTGGATTTTTTATACCTCTTTTTCCAATTGGTCAACACTTAATTTTAAAGCAGCTGTTTTCTTTTTCTAAGCTGTTGACTCTCTTTTCTCTTGCATAACTCATTTCTTTTCCCAATTTCTCTTACACCTCTCTTATATGATTTTTAAGTTCCTTTTTGAGTTCTTCCATGAGTTCTTTCTGGATTTAAGACCACTTCCCATTTTTTGTTTGTGGTTTTATCACTATTGTTTTCACTTTCTATACTCTGTTGAGTTTGCATCTTGATATTCCCTGGCAATGGTCAGATTCTATTTATTTTCGGTTTTTACTCATCTATTTTTAGTCTTTTTTTTCCCTTTGTTTTAAAGTTGAGCACTGCTTCTACTTTCTAAGCTTTTTTATGCCTGGGGCTGTGGTTTCTGATGATTTACCTGGTGTTGAACTGATGTTGCTCTGAAATCCATGTTAGACTCTCATGTCTGGTGTTGCAATGAGGGAGTAGGATTGGAGTAACTGACAATATTGAAGGGCTTAGACATCTGGCAGCCTAAATGGTGGTAAGACAAGATCCTAGAACCAGTGTATGGTATGTGGTGAGGCCAGTAGGATGCTTCTGCAGTTCTCTAGGACTACATTGTAGCATGTGGCAGTCTGGGCATTGAAGGTCTGGTCATTGAAGGTTGCCTCTTGTGAGATTCAAATAAATTAACAACTGGTTCACCAAACAACATAAAAGTAGGTATCCAGGTTCTGCCAAACTGGTGCAAACTAGCTGAATCCCAGCACTGATTACAATGAAGCACACTGTAGTTCTCAGACCTAAAGTTCAACCCATTTCTCTGGTTATACTGAAGTATGTCAAGAGTCATGAGATTGATATTCGTCTGCCACAATAACTTAGCACAGTAGATAGAGCACTGGCCTTAGGGTCAAGAGAACAGGAGTTCAAATCCAGTCTCAGACACTTGTGTGACTTTGGTCAAATAACTTAACCCCGATTGCCTCACTTCCAAGCTATCTCCAATCATACTGATTCTGTCCACTGGACCCAGATGGTTCTGGAGGAGACCTTGAGGCTGATAAACTTAGCATAATACCCCCTCACTCCATCCAATTCATGTGCTTATCATGGCATCACCTACCTTCCTGATGTTATATTCTCAAGAATGAAGGACAAACATCAATTTGCTAGCTACATCATCCTGACGCTCAGGATCTGAGGTGGGCTACGCTACCAGCTTACTTGAATGCTTCCTGTCCTGAACTGTGCTTCCCTTTTACCCAAGTGAGACAGAACTTTCCTGCTGATATTTCAAGTTTCTTGGGCTAAAAGTTTGTTTTGTCCTATCTTTTTACTTGGTCTACTCCTCCCAAGATCTTTTTTGGTACACTATATTGTAATTGCTTTAAGGCAAATTTGTTGCTTATTCCACTATTTTGGTTCCCTGAAGTCTATCTCCTACAGATTTTAACATAAAGTTAAAAATAAACAAATAGGAAAATGAGCAAACAATAATATTTAATTTTAGCATTAAACCTTTACTAAGGTGACAAGGAAGATCAAGATACAAACTCAAAATAAAACAATGATGTCAAAACAGGGACAAGCAAAACATCAAAGGAAAAATGAAAATTGAACACAAGACTACAAGAATCTTTGGAAGGACTCAAAACAGGATTTTTAAAAATTAAATGGGAGGAGATGAAAAATCAGTAAATAAATAAGAGTGATACCCCCAAAATGTGAGAAAAGTCAACAACTTGACAAGAGAGGAACTGAAGAAGAAAAAAAATTTAAGAACAGAAATGGTCAAATGGTAAAAGAAGCACAAAAATGCACTGAAGAGAAAATATTAAAAGGCAGAATTGACCAAATGGGGAAAAAGTACAAAAATTCACTGAAGAGAACTCCTTAAAAAGTTGATTAGGCAAGTAGAACCTAATGACTCCATGAAACACCAAGAAAAACTCACTATAAATAAAAAAGAATGAAAAATAGAAAAATGTGAAATATATCATCAGAAAAACAACCTGTAAAATGGATGAAGGGGAGAAAATTTATGAATTATTGGCTTACTCAAAGTCATGATAAAAAAAAGAAGCTAGATATCAAAGTTCAAGAAGTTATAAAGGAAAAATGCTCAAATATCTTATATCCAGAGGGTAAAATTGATACTAAATAATCTACTGATCACTTTCTGAAAGAGATAAAGCAAAAACTCCCAGGAATGTTATTAATATATTTGAGTTCCCATGTCAAGGAGAAATTTTTGCAAGCATCCATTCAGTATTACCCCAAAGTTAGCAGTTTAGAAGGATATGCTAGAAGACAAACTAGAATTATAACCAAGAATGACCTAGCTAGCAAAACCAAGTATAATTTTTCAGGAGGAAATGAATATTAAATGAAATAGGGGATTTTATTAACAAGCATTCTTTTTTTTGGTTGGGTTTTTTTTTTTGCAAGGCAAATGGGGTTAAGTGGCTTGCCCAAGGCCACACAGCTAGGTAATTATTAAGTGTCTGAGGTCTGATTTGAACTCAGGTACTCCTGATTCCAGGGCCAGTGCTCTATCCACTGCTCCACCTAGCTGCTCAACAAAGAAAAAGCTGCTCAAAAAAGAAAAGAGCTGAATAAAAATGTTTGACTTTTAAATATAAGAATTAAAAGAAGTATAAAAAGGTAAACATTAAAGAATTTAAGAGATCCAATAATGTAAAATTATTTGCATTCCTATATGGGAAGATGATACATGTAACTTGAAAGAATTTTATGATTATTAAGGTAGATAGAACAAATATAGAAGTTTTGGGTGTGAGCTGACTATGATGGGATGATTTTAAAAATAAAATTAAAAGTTGAGAAAGAAGATGCCCTGGGAGATGAAGAAAAAGAGAATAATGGGGAAACTATCTCATCTAAAAGAGGCATGAAAGGAAAGACAGAAATTCAGGCAATGCCTGAATATCAGATTCATTGGAATTTGCACAAAAATGAAAGTACATATCTCAGTTGGGTATAGAACTCTTGTCCTATAGAGAAATAGGAGGGGGGAAGTTAAGAGAGAAGGCTGATAGAAGGGAGGTAGTGATAAGAAGGAGAACAGACTTCTGAGAAGGAATAAAGGAAATGAGAGAGAAAAGAATAAACAGGAAGAATAATAATCATAGCTATGGATATGAATAGGATGAATTTACATTTAAAACAGAAGCAGATAGAAGAATGAATTAGAAATGAAAATTCAACAGTATGTTGTATACAAAAAAGAAACCTGAAATAGAAAGACATAAACAGAATAAAAACAAGGGGTTGGAAGAGAATCTATATTATGTTTTACCTGAAGTAAATATATATATAGTTAGCAACTATGATCTCAGACATAGCAAAAGCAAATATAGCCTTAATTTTTAAAAAGATAAACAGGAAAAACTCTATTTTGCTAAAAGTTACCATAAACAATGAGGTAATATCAATACAAATATATTTGAGGCAAGTGGCATAGCATCCAAATTCATAAAGGAAAAGTTAAATTAATTATGAAAAAAGAGACAATAAAACTATATTAGTAAGGGACCTCAATCTTTCACTCTTAGAATTAGATAAATCTAACTATAAAATAAATAAGAAAGAAGTTAAGGGGAGGAATATGATCTCAGAAAAGTTAGATATGATAAACCTCTGAAGAAAACTGAATGGGAATAGAAAATAGTATACCATTTTCTCAGCTATACATGAAATTAACAAAAAAAAATGACCCTGAATCTATGGCATTAAAAACTTCACAAGCAAATGCAGAAAAGCAGAAATATTAAATTTATCCTTTTCAGATCATAATGCATTGAAAATTACATTAAATCAAGGGAAGTAGAAAATAGATTAAAAATTAATTGGAAACAAATAAGCTAATCCTAAATAATGAATGGGTCAAAGAATAGATCATAGAAACAATCAATAATTCATTAAAGAAAATGATAATAATGAAACAATGTATGAAATATTTTGGGATGCAGCCAAATCAATAGTAAATAGAAATTTTATGTCTCTAAATGTCTATATCAATAAAACAGAGATCAATGAATTAGACATGCAATTTTAAAAATGTACAAAAAAGAACAGATTAAATATGTCCAATTAAACACCAGATTAGATATCCTAAAGTCAAAGAATAGATTAATAAAATTGAAAGAAAAACCTTTGAATTAATAAAGTTAGAAAAATGGTTTTATGGGAGAAAACAATAAAATAGTAAACCACTGGTAAATTTGATTTTAAAAAAATCAAATTAACAGTTTCAAAAATAAAAAGAATGAAATGAGCACGAATGAAGATGAAATTAAAAAAGACTAGGAGCATTTTGCTCAAATGAATCTAACAATCTAATTGAAATGGATGAATAGTCATAAAAATATAAATTTCTCAGATTAACAGAAGAAATAGAATACTAAAATAGTCTTATCTTAGGAAAATAAGTTGAAAATGCTATCAATGAGCTCCCTAAGAAGAAAAAAATCCCCAAATGAATTCTATAAAACATTTAAAGAATATACAAAATTTGAGGGGTGGGGAGAGGAAACAAAGGATTCCTATGAAGTTTCTTTAATGAAACAAAGATGACTTTTATACTTAATCTAAAAAAATCAAAAATAGAGAAAAAACTATATATGGCTTTATCTTATGATTATTTAATGGAAAAATTTTAAATATACATTAACAAATAAATTACAGCAATATATGCCAAAGAGCAGGATGGGTTCTGTATTAGGAAAGGTATCAACACAATTGAACATATCAGTAACCCCCCCCAAAAAATAATAAAGTTAATAATGAAGTTTATCATAAGATTATCTCAATAGACATAGAAAAAAGTCTTAAAATACAATTCTCATTTCTATTAAAACATTTGAAAGCACAGGAATATATTAAGCTTTCCTTAAAACATTGAATAGCATCTATCATAAAACCATGAGCAAGCATCATCAATAATAATGGGCATAAACTGGAAGCTTTCATAATAAGATGATGGAAGCAAGAAAACCCATTATCACCACTATTATTCCTAGAAATGCTAGTTATAGAAATAAAAAATGAAAAATAAATTGAAGGCATTAGTATAAGCTGGAGGAAATAAAAATATCATTTTTTGCAGATGATTTAATGGTATACTTAAATTATCCTAGAGGACTGAAAAATTAGTTGAAATAATTAAGTTTTTCAGTTAAGTTGCAGGATATAACAAAAACCATCATATATCGCCATTATTTCTCTATATTTGCAAAAAATTTAACAATAAAAGATAACAAAAGAAATTCCATTTAAAATAAGTACAGATAATATAAAATACTTCGGAGTTTATCTGCCAAGGAACAAGCAGAAACTATGTAAACACAATTACAAAATATTTTTCACATTAATAAATCCAGATTGAAACAACTGAAGAATATTAATTGCTCATGAACCATCAAGCCAATATGATAAAAATGACAGTTCTAGGTGAATTGATTTACTTAGTCAGTATCATACCAATAAAGTTACCAAAAACTATTTTGTTGAACTAGAAAAAATAAAAACAAAATTCATCTGGAAGAACAAGAGGTCAAAATATCAAGGGAATCTAATAAAAAAATGAAGGAAAGTGACCTAATCATATAATATTTCAAAATGTATTTCAAGGTATGAATAATGAAAACAAGCCGGTACTAGCTGAAAAATTGACAAGTTGGATCAGTGGAATACATTAGGGACACTATAGTATGTATATATATATATAGCAGCAAATGATCAAAATAAGCTAATCTCTGATAAACCAAAAGATTCAATCTTTTGGGAAAAGAACTCACCATTTGACAAAAATTGCTGGTAAAATTAGAAAACAGTTTGGCAGAAACTAGATATAGACCAACATCTCATACTGTACACCAAAGTAAGATCAAAATTAGCTAGATTTAACTAATGAGTTAGATATAACAAAATGAGTTAAATATAAAGTGTGATGTCAGAAGCAAATTAGGGGAGTATGAAAAATTTTACTTGTCAAACATATGGATAATTAGTACATTAGTACATGATTTAGACATAAACTGTGATATCAGAAGCAAATTTGGGGATTATCAAAAATTTTACTGGTCAGATAGATAAGAAAAGAGATTATGATAAAACGAAGTAATAGAAACTCCCAGGAAGTAACATGAATAAGTTCTTTTTCACATAAACAAAACCAAAGCAGTCGAAATTAACCAAAAAACAGCAAAGGGGGGGGGGGGGATTGTCAGTAAGTTTTCCTAATAAAGGCATCATTTCTCAAATATATAGAGAACTGAGTGAACTTTATAAGAATAAGTCATTCTCCAAATGATCAAAAATATGAACAGGAAGTTTTCAAAAGAAGATACCAAAGCTATCTTTAGTCATATGAGAAAAATGCTTTAAATGACTAATAGAGAAATGCAAATTAAAACAGCTCTGAGGTACTACCACATATCTAACAAATTGGTTAATATGACAGAAATAGAAAATGACAAATGTTGCAGAGAATGTGGAAATTGGGATAAAAGTGCATTGAAAGTGGAATTTTGAATTTTTTCAGTCACTCTGGAGAGCAATTTAAAATTGTGTCCAAAAGTATATAAAATTCTAAATACCCTATGACCCAGTAAGACCATTACTACATCTGTATCTCAAAGAGAGCAAAGAAAAGCTAAAAAGAGCTTGGGTGTCTAAAAATGTCATAGCAGCTCTTTTTCTGATGACAAAGAATTGGAAATTGTGTAATTATCCATTAATTGAATGGCTGAAGAAGTTGTGGTGTATAATTTTGATGGAGTACTATTGTGCTTTATTGAGCAGGATAATTTCATAAAAACCTAGGAAGACTTAAATGAACTCTTGCTAAGTGAAGTGGGAAGAACCTGAAGACTACTGTACACAGTAATAAGAATATCATACAATAGTCAATTGAATGACCTGGCTATTCTTGTTAATACAACAATCTGACAATTCTGAGGTACTTAAATGAAAACTGCCATCCACCCACAGAGAAGGAACTCATGGAATCTGAATGCTTATCAAAACATGTTGTGTTGTTTTGTTTTGTTTTACTTTATTTTTCTTTGAAGCATGACTAATATAAAATGCTTTGCATGACTTTACATGTATAATATTTTCAAATTGCTTACCTTTTCAAGAAGGAGAAAATTGAAAGAAAGAATTTGGAATTCAAATTTTTAAATTAACAAAATTGTTTTACATTGAATTGAGAAATATTTCATGAAATCAGTAAAAATATATTGCGAAGAAAAATTGGGTAATCTTCTTCATGCCCCTGCCCCATTTTCCTTTTCCATTATTGATATTTAAAAAAGAGGGGGACAAAATAGAAATTTGAGGCATGTCATATTTTCCCTTCATCTTATATCTGCCAAAGAATTCATCTCCTTTGGTCAATGTTTTAACAAGGAACCACACTCTTTATAACTAGTCTTGGGATAGCATGCATGCTCTATTATCAGGACCTACCTTGAATTTTTACAAATATGAGATTAGCTTCCAGAACTTTTGTTCTCTGACATCACTTTTAAGGACATAGAGTGACATCTTGTATGGTTCTGACTTTTTTGGAGGAATTCCACGAATTCTATGTCATAATATACACAATGCGGTATGCTATGGATATTGTACAATTCATAATATCCTTCAATGCCAGAAGAATAAAAATAATGAATAATCCAAAGGTCAATGGAAATATATGTATATATATATGGATATAAATATGCTACAGTTATCTCTATTTGATAAATACAAAAAAGTTACTTCAAAGATATGCTTGACTGGAAAAGAAAGTGGATTGGTGAGTGAGAATAAAATGCAAACATGACAGCCCAGATTTTTTTTACACCTTTACCTTAGAGATATAATTCTAGACAAATAAGAAGAGCTCCTTCACATTGGATGGTATCTTTCTAAAATATATATGTAAAGATATAGGTTAGAATTAAACTGAATGAGAAGTTGTGAAAGTTGGTGGTGGTGGTGGTGAAATATATAATAACACTTGTAGTAATATATAGTCAACAAAGTATCTAATCATTATCATTCTCTTTTGACTCTGGATTCCATGAAAATATATCTTTTGAAGCTACAAAAAGTAAAATAGTCTATCACACCAAAGAAAGAGGATGAAAGTAGCTGGAACAGAAAGACCTGGGTTCAAATTTTTCCTCAGACACATTAGCTCTGTAATACTGAGGATATTGCCTATCTTCTCTATGCCTTAGTTTTTTTTATCTGTAAAGTAGGAGTAATAGAAGTATCTCTCTCAAAGAATTGTTGTTAGGATCAAATAAAATAGAAAATGCTTATAAAGTATTGTGAATGCTTTGTTAAACTTAAAGAACCATACGAAAAGAAAACGTTTATTTATTTTTGTATTTATTTATATTATTAGTCAACTTATGAAAAACTTACCTTTGAAATTTTATGTCAATCCAAAATTCATCTACAAATAAGGAAAAGGGTCTGTGTATATTTGTGTCTATGCCTGTACTTCATCTTATGCTATTTCCAGGAGAAACATGATCTTTCCCTTTTTAAATCTATCAAAGGATTAATGTATAGTTTATTCTTTCCTTACCCAGGTTTTAGTCACAAAAAAGAGGCAACTATTTGAAAACTAAATGCATTTCAGTGATTAGTTGGGGAGAAAAACTACATGGAACTCTCCATTTATAAGGGAAATGGAATAAATATTAGTTGAAATGAGTTGAATCACATTGAATTGAACTGAGTGATGATAATTTTCCATATTGCACTGGTTAGAGTGCTATTTTATTGTTAGTACAATAGTTTATTTAGACAGTGAAGGAAAACAATTCCAAATATATCCATTGCATTTTCATTTGGGCCAATTTTTGAACTAAGGCAATTTGTCAATTTTGGAAAACTCAGGTTAATGGTTAATTCCCATGTACCTCTTCATTTCCTGAATACAGACAGCATTAAAAGCAACCGCATATTATAAGAGAGGCAGTTTGTGTTTATTCTGGTGTTTACATTTATAGTCCAAAGAGTGCTGGAGATATCCCAAGAAATTCCAGTCTTGGGAAATGTCCAGCCAAATTCAAGACCTGAGAGGTTTAGATTTCAGTGGAGATAAGAATCCAAATGGGGATAATTCTCCAAGTCAAACCTCTCACATGTTTGTGGTTCACCCACGAATTTTTTTAACACTTGAGCTTCCAAAGTCAGGCCTCCATAAATAATGGCAATGATTAAAATTAGAATCATGAAAGCTACTATACACATCTGAGAACATGCTTTTTTCTGGAAAATAATGGGGAGTTAGGAGGGTGGGAATAATAAAAAGATCATAGTGGGCAAGTCAGCAAAAGTGAGTTCTAGTTCAAGTCCACAAACTGGCCAAGTCTTAGTGGACAATTCATTTAATTCTTTATATTTATTTCAGTGTGAATCAGGTGTAAAGACCCCATTGTAAATGTACAAAGAAATAAACAGATGTGAGAAATATGTATGTTTGTGTATGCATATATACATATATATATACATATATATATATATATGATTACATCAATCTACGAGTATCGATTAAGTGACTGTGGCAGACACTATAGCAAGTGTTAGAGTTATAAATCCACTTCTTAATTAACTGGAATTTTAGGTGCAGTTGATATAGTGGATAAAGTGGAAGACATACAGAAAATAAGGAAGGAAGGAAGGAAGGAAGGAAGGAAGGAAGGAAGGAAGGAAGGAAGGAAGGAAGGAAGGAAGGAAGGAAGGAAGGAAGGAAGGGAGGAAGGAAGGAAGGAAGGAAGAAAAAGACAGAGAAAGAAGGAAGGAGAAAAAGAATAAGAAAAGGAGAGAGAGAGAATGAATGAGAATAAGGGAGAGAGAGAGGAAAGAAAGAAAGAAAGAAAGAAAGAAAGAAAGAAAGAAAGAAAGAAAGAAAGAAAGAAAGAAAGAAAGAAAGAAAGAAAGAAAGAAAGAAAGAAAGAAAGAAAGAAAGAAAGAGAAAGAAAGAAGAATATGCTATGGAGAAGATACCTTGAAAAGAATTCTTGAGATATTTGACTATTATCCTAAGAGGGCTGAATCTTGGAACTGTATTTAAAAAGATGAGGTCAGAAGTTTCTGTTGATGTCACAGATGATCTGTATAAAATCTTTCTTCTTCACTATGAAAAATTGTTGAAATATTTAACTATATCTTTGGAATTTTTGTTAAAGTCTTAATAAATTTTGTAACAAGAAATACTGGTGTTTATTTAAAACTAATGAATAGGGAATTTAATGCTGAATTAAAATTAAGCAAAAGTTTGTAAAATGATTTCTCTCTTTTACTGAATAATGAGAGCTCAAAATTGATTGATTTGAAAGATAGTACATTTCTATTTAATTATGAGAAAATATCAGAATATACTGCCTCCTCCCTTGATTGCCATAGAGCTCAGAATGAAGTAGGTCAAGAAGAAGACTTAGAAGGAAGAGTTTTGTTATAATTATGAACAAAAATAATAGACTCTGCAATCCATTCAAATATCACATATAGAGATTATGGTGCCTCTAATCCTGATATTTATAAGTATGTATGTATGTATGTATGCATGTATATTGTTTGTGACAATATTATGAACTGGAAAGTATAATGGGAGCACTGAAAAATATCAGTGCTTGAGATAATATTGCTTGTTTCTTGTGCTGCTTCTTTTATAGAATAAAATGAAACCTAACTCAAAGTGAAATTGAAGACTTTGCCAATAGCCTACAGTAAAAACTTTTTTTCTGTTCTTGTTGGGCTGGCATCATGACTAGACTTCTTTCCTCTTCAGTAAATCACTGTCTAAAAAAAGGAAATCTCTAGAAGTGCACCATTGGGATCCTTCTCTTGGCAAAATGGTTGACCTCAGATCATGCTTCAAAGCACTTCCCAACACATATCTGACATTGCCAAGTGTTGACATCCTAGGAGAGGAGTCAGTTAAGAAGTTTAGACTGAATGATATGTGCTGCTCATTCAAGGTTACTTGAAGATATACATGTGCAATTATCTTTACTGTTCTCATACAGTACTGTGTTTACACTCACACATAGACACACACACATATTTAAGAACATCTCTATTTTACATTTGCGTTTTGAGGGAGAAAGGTGTGAGGAAATAATTCAAGGAAATTAGCAAAAAAAAAAAACCCAGTCGGGTAGTTTCTGGAACCTCTTTTTCTCTCGTCTTATTTTTCCTTAGCAAGGTTGTTGAAGTTCAACAGTGATTTCTTTAATTAAGAGAGAAAACAGAAGAAAATGAGAAGGAATAGTAAATAGTTCTCTCTACTGCCTAAGGGGTTAGTTACAAAGTAAACATTTCATAGACAGGGCCAGCATCTCCCATAATGAGACTGCTCTGGCTAGCAAAACAGCAACTCAAGTCCCTCATCAAGGGCATTCACTTGGAAAAATTAAGTGACCCACTTGTTTTGACTAAAGAGAATCTTCGCAGTGGCTTTTTAGCAATCACCTAAAGCAATTTTTGAGATGTCCTTCTACTTACCATTGCCTTTTTTCTCCCCTACACACACACACACACACACACACACACACACACACACACACACACACACACACACACACACACACACCCTCTTTTAAAGGAGAAGTGAGAAGAGTCGATAGGTTGAGATTTGGTGAGGGAAATAAAGAAGGAAATTTCTATCAACCTCTTTTTCCCTTATCCAAACCAAAGATAGAAAAAAGGAAGCTTATGAATATTTGCCAAATATGGCTCAAGGTTCCTGGAGGGAAGTTGCTAAGTAGATAGATAGATAGATAGATAGATAGATAGATAGATAGAGGTAGGTAGATAGAGATACACATGTGTATATGTACATATATGGATATATGCTAAAATATAAATAAGGGACAATGTTTTTGATAAGAAAGGAACTATCTAGTAAAAATCCTCAGAAATACTAACCTTCCTTCTTGTCAATGCTGCCCAATCTAAATATTTGGCATGTATTGGAAAGCATCATGACCTACTATAATAAGATCAGTACTAAAATGCAATAAAAACTCAGTTTCAAAAGGATGAATAATATAAAGTATTATTTCTATTAAGTCAATAAGGAGATTAAAGTTAGTGACTAGGCAAAAAGGGGGCTAGATTAAAAAACATGACTTTTACCTCAGGTATTTCCAGGGAAAATAAAATAACCTGGGTCATGTTTCAAGTGGTTAAGGAGTAAGTTGGAAGCATTAACTCTCCAACTATTTGTACTTTTTAGCTATAAGCGGAGCCATGAACTTGTTTCTTCATTTTTCAACTGAAGTTGTCTTTCACTGAAGTAAAATTAGCCAAGACTCTTGAGTTTTACCCTCCTGAAGTGGAGTTTCTCTTCCTTGTGGCCTCCCTTCCTCTTTCTCTATGTATTCTTTCACTCTAGGGAGGCATATTCTGATCAGTTTTACCCTTCAATTTCATTACAAAAGAAAAATAAGCATTGGTAAAATTGGCTCATAGTAAAATGACAAAATTATGATCTGGTTTCACTTATCATTCAAAGACAAAATACCAGTCTGCACTACCAGCAAGAAGGAATCCCAGTTCCATTTCAATTAAACAGGTGTCCAGAGTGTCCTGGAATACTCATGCCTTTACACCATGCTATCCACCTCCCCCTGAACTGGAATGAATGCCCTTGCTTCTCCTTGAATTTATTCAAACCTTACCATTTTTTAAAAAGCCAATTCAAATATCACTTCCACCATAGAGTCTTCTCTAACTAACTACTCCCAATTTATCTCTCCTTTCCTTTAGGGCACTTCACAGTTTAGAACTTAATTGTTCTTGACTTGTTTTATCTCTATTAATCTTATTTCCCCAATTGAAATAAAGGCTGCCTGAAAGCCAGGAATCATTGTTTACTTCAAGAGCACTTATTTTGGTATTGGGAACCCAGTAGGTCTATAATAATTACTATATCAAGGATTCTTAACTATTTATGTCAGGGAACTCACAAGGATATTTTAAAATAGGATTATAAAGGAATATAAATAACATACGATTACAGAGGAAACAAATTATATTAACAAACAGCTATTGAAACATTTTTTCAAAAGTTCACAGGGTAATTAATGGACTTGCTCATACCAACAGGGTGACAATCAGGCATAATTTTGGTGTATCTGTGACGGAGAATGCCATCTATACCCTGAAAAAAGAATTGTGCAGTTTGAACAAAGACCAAGGATTATTACCTTTAATTTAAAATAAAGTTGATTTATGTAATTCTGCTATATCTCATACTATATGTTTCTCCCTTAAGGATATGATTTTTCTCTCATCACATTCAACTTAGATCAATACATACTATGGAAATGATGTAAAGACTAGCAAACTGCCTTCTGTGGGGGGTGGGGGGAGGGAAGCAAGATTGGAGGGAAATTATAAAACTCAAAATAAAACCTTTCTAAAATTAAAAATAAATTAAAAATAAATTAAAAGTTCACAAGGTTAAAAAGACCTGTATTGGATGAGTAACGGATCTATTCATAGCTCTGACATTAAATAAGCTACATAACACACACACACACATACATACCTGCATTTCTCCCCCTGTTTTTTTTTTGTTTCCTTCCTGTGAGGAAGGGCTCACTCTACTCACCTGTTATAAATATACCTCCTTGAATAGCCTCCAAGTACAGCAAAATCAAAATGTAGGTGGGTATTGCCCCCCAATATATATATATATATATATATATATATATGTTTGTGTGTATGTGTGTGTGTGTGTGTGTATTATATTTACAGAGATTAGCATTCCAGATTTTCTTAAACTAAGGTTTATAGGTGATTCCATTTATATTCCTACCAGGCCACCTCACAGAAAGGACTCGGCATTCTTGGGTATGTGCTGCTCTGGGAGGAAGACAGAGAATTTGAATAGTGACTGTTTTCACCTGTCAGACTGATTGGTTCTAGCACCCAGGTCTAATTGAAGTTAAAGATAGAAGAGCAGTGAGTAAACCTGTAATATTGACACAATGTAATAGTTTGAAGCTGAGAAAAGACTATAACAAAGAAGGGCCAAAGACACTGTTGTTCAAAAATTATATTCCCCCAGAGACCATAATACTTCTGCAATGTGTAGTTTAATCCTAAAGAGTGGTAAAGCAATCAAATGCAATGAAATATCAAGAAGTGTCAAGTCATTGAGCCCTTGAGCAGTATACAGTACAAGGAAGTTGAGGAAAACCACATAATAGGGTTTCAACAACTGATTAAACACATGACTTTCATGTTTAAGTTGTCCCCTAGGACTTTCTGGTTTATAGTTAGTCTGATAGATAAATGTCTTGATCTTTTCCTGACCATCATTAGCTATGTGTCCTTTGATCTATAGCTGATTATAACATACTTGCTCTCAAACACCAAGTTTTGCATCCTGACTTCACACATTTAGAATCAATTTCCTTACAATAATCCCCAAAGATGTACTTTGCTATCGTTATAAATTCTCCATAACATTATATTTTCAAATATCAGCAAATCCAAAGATAAGGGGTTAGGGCCTAATAAATATAGCTCTGAATTGCTCCATCATTTCAGGAGGAAAACAATGAAAGAGAATATGAAGGAGCTCAAGTAATACCTCACAATAATGCACATTATCGGGAACAATTAAGTGTTCTAAAAAAAAATGAAGGTTTCAATGTGAGAGGGAGGTGGAGAGAGGAAGTAGGAAAGGAATCTGAAAAGGCTGAGGGGGAAACCTGATCCATGTCAGCTAGTAGGAGGGTAAAAGAATGTCGCACAGAGGAAGAAGGGGGAGGGTATGAAGACCACTGCACATTTGGAGGAAAAAAATCATCTTAAGACTCTTCCTTTTTTTTAAATTTTTTTTTAGGTTTTTGCAAGGCAAATGGGGTTAAGTGGCTTGCCCAAGGCCAAACAGCTAGGTAATTATTAAGTGTCCGGGACCAGATTTGAACCCCAGGTACTCCTGACTCCAGGGCTGGTGCTTTATCCACTGCGCTACCAACTGCCCCAAAACTCTTCCTGATGCTACTTCCACCTAAGATCATTCTGTCCTGATTGAAGAGTCAACCAGGATAAATATACATGACCCATATGTAGTTGCTCTCAGATCCCAAATCCATTCTTTATATTCCATACAATCATTTATTCTATCCATCTCTTTGTCATCCTCCTTAACACTATGGATATACAATACACAAATACACACACACACACACACACACACACACACCCCTACACACACACATATACACATAGTCAAACACCATTCCCATCCTCACACATGTACATGAACTTCCCACCTCCTGTTCTGAACACAGTAATCAAAACTATACAACCAATTTTTTTTTTTTCTGGAAAGAGAATGTCAATTCACTTTCCTAAGGCTCCATTCACCATCCCTGACACTTGCTGATATGTTTCTCTAGTTCCCACTTTCTCAAATGTGTTGTCCCCATTTATGAAGTTAAGGTCCCTGAGGAGACAAACAGCACTGCTTTTGCTTGGTGTGATGGATCAAATAAAGGAAAAAACTCACCTCATAAATTTACTAATTATGTGCCTCTGGGCAAATCACTTAACTTGTATCATCCCCAATTTCTTTATCTATAAAATAATAGCATTATTATGGAGATATTAATAGCACTTATTTTGCAGAGATATGGTAAGTATTTGATGAGATAATATATGTTAAAAACATAAAGAGCATAAGCTAAAGTGTCAATAAATATTAACTATTACTACTGTTGTATTTGTGTCATTAAACAAACTATGACTCTACTTTCTCTAGCATTTAGCACAGTGTTTGGCATTTAATAAATGCTTTTTGTTCATTCATGCATGCATACATTGAGAAGGATATTGCCTGAACTCAAGGGAATGATGAAGTAGATATGTAGAAGCTGCCAAGTGAGAAGTCATCCAGGAATGATCAGAAGAGAAAAATCAGTCAGTGACTCACTACTCAGAAGTTATTAGGCAAATAAAGACATCTATTGTCTTCTTAGGATATATCCAAGACACAACAGAGAATTATCCAAAACTGATAAAAATGATTGACTACTATCTGCTTCTGGTGGGCAGAAATGGTTCTTACTACCACAAGTAACCTAGAAAATGTTCCTAAAGAATGTAAAATCTTAAGGTAAGAAGCTAAAGAATTTAGGGGCACAGGTCATATTTTTATCCCTGCTTCCCCATTGATGGCAACGAATGCAAAAGAGAAAAATAAAATTGAACTGACTGGGAGTTGGTGTCTCAAGTATAAATTTGGATTTGGGAACTATGGCTTAAAAGTCATCTTAGAGGGTATAGCAACCGCTAGGAAATTCAATCAATAGACTTGGAATAGAAAGAAAAAATTTTAAATCCTGTCTCTGTCACTATCTTAGCTGCATGATCCTGGGAAAGTCATTTAACCTCTTTCCACATCAGTTTCCTCATCTGTAAAATGAGAGTAATAACAACTATCTCACAAAGTCATTGTGTGATTCAAATGAAATAGCATGTAAAGTGTTTTGAAAATTTGAAAGTGCTATAGGTATGTGAATATTAACATAATCATCATTAAATAATAATAATCTAGGGGATGGAATCAATCTAAGACATAATAATGTATTTCTCTGGTACCTTGTAAATCTATTTGTATTTAAGATGAAAAGGATGAAGAAGGGAGAAAACTATCTATATATCCACAAAGCTAACAAGATATCACAGAGAGTAGTTAAAATTCAGGAAGAAAAAAATAGACATATTTTAGACATATCTTGTTAGCATTTAGGCATATAGAATTTAGACACAGAATTTCACAGGACATTTAGACATATAGAAATTCACAGGAAATAAAATAGAAGAAAACGAGGTAGTAGTTAAAATCCACAGTCTCTTATATCTATACATCAATGTACAAAGGTTGAGCAACAACCTAAAAAAATTAACAAGGAGGCAAATTTGACCTTAAAGTTAATCCAAAGACTATCTCCATGCTTGGAATGTTCTCCCTCTGTGTCTCTGCCTTCTAGCTTCATTTTAAGATTCAGTTAAATTATGACCAAGCAAGAATTTAGAGCACATTATAAACTGCAAAATGAATGATTTTGACTATATACAATTTTAAAAAGTTTTTACACTAATAAAATCAATGCTGCCAAAATTAGTGGGAAAGCAGAAAGCTGAGAAACAATGTTCACAACTAGGAATTCTGATAAAGGTCTCACTTCTTAAATATATATAGAGAGAATTGCATCAAATTTATAAGACCACAAGCCATTCCCCAATTTATAAATGGTCAAAGGATATGAACACATAGTTTTCAAATGAAGAAATTAAAGCTACATATAATCATATGAAAAAAATGCTCCAAATCACTATTGATTAGAGAAATGCAAATTAAAACAATAATGAGGTATCAACTCACACCTATTAGATTAGTCAAGATGAGAAAAAGGGAAGATGATCAATGTTGGAGAGGTTGTAGGAGGATTGGGATATTGATGCATTGCTGGTGGAGTTGTGAATGGATCCAACCATTCTGGCGAGTAATATGGAATTATGCCCAAAGAGCAATAAAACTGCTCATACCCTTTGATCCAGCAATTCCAATTCTAGGTCTATATTCAAAAGAAATGACTAAAATAGGAAAATATTCATAGTAGTTCTTTTTTGTAGTGGCAAAGAATTGGAAATTGAGGGGATGCCCATCAATTGGAGAATAGCTAAACAAGTTATGGTATACAAATATTATGAAACACTATTGTTCTATAAGAAAATACAAAGGGTCAGACTCTAGAGAAGCATGGAATGACTTGGGATCTAATGTTGAGTGATGGGGAGTAGAACCAAGAGAACAATATACACATCAACATTATGAGATGAACAACCTTGATGGAAGCAGCTCCTCTCGGCAGTCCAGAGAGCTAGGACAACTCTATTTGACTGGTTATGGACTATATTATCCCCAACCAAAGGAAGAAAAACAAAACAAAACACAAAGGGGAAAAAAAACCCTTCCACATCTGATGAACACTTTTTAAAAAATTATCTCATATATCTCTTTCCCTTAATCCTAATTCCTCATGCAAAAAATTACTAATTTGTAAACATGTTTAACAAAATATGTATGTAAAATGCTAACCTGACTATTCCCTGCTGAAGGGAGTGGGGTGGGAAGGGTGGGTGAAAGGAAATTTTGTAACTTAGAAATATGCATGTACATAGGGATGAAAATAAATACTCCAAGTCTCACTTTTTCAAAGAAGTCTTTCTCTGTCTTTCTTAGTCTTAGTGCCTTCCCTCTAAAATTATGTCCAATTTGCCCTCTGTGTATCCTGTTTGTATATCACTGATTTCATATTGTCTCACTAATTAGATTATCAGGTCCTTGAGGTGAGGAAATGGTTTTTATCTTGCTTTATATCCCAACACATAACATGGTGTCTGGCATATATTAGGTACTTAGTAGGCTTGTTGACTGGCCTGATTTCTTGGTTGGTGAGGGGAAAACAAAACAAAACAAAACAAAAACAAAAAAACATGAGTGGAATAGCTTCCTGGATGGGTCTATCTTCTTTAAAAGAAACAAGCTAGGTTAAGGGCAACCATATGGAAATACAAGGTAAAGTTATTTCTGTCCTGGGGTTTATACTACAGGATGATAAAGGGATCTCTAATTTCTTTACATTTCATGTAAGGAAATCCAATAATGGTTTAGAGCAGTGGTGTCAAACTCAGACAGAAATGGGGACTATTAAGCTATGCATAAGGATTCCTTATGCACATTGATAGAAAACCACACATCAGTATTAGATATATTTTACTGTATTTTTTTATCTTGTGAAATATTTGTTAAATACATTTTAAACTGGTTCAAGTCATATTTGGGAGTATTATGAACCTAAGGTTCATGTCTTTGACATTTCTAGTACAGGCAACTGAGTAAATACAAATGAAGGAAGAAAGAGGAATAACTTTGTCCTTGGAGTACACTGCAGAAAACCTGGACAAAAGAAGAAAAACATAAGACATTTGGAAAACAACAACCTGATACAGAACAAGTTAGGGGTTTTTTTTTGTTATTGTTGTTTTTTCATTTTGAGGTGTTTTTTTTGCACATTTTCTACCATCCTCCCTTCCTCCTCTCTCCACTTGACTGAAAATAGTCTGTTAACAGTTGTACATGTACAATTTGTTTAACA
The DNA here is from genome assembly GCF_037893015.1 of Macrotis lagotis. Classification (NCBI taxonomy): domain Eukaryota; kingdom Metazoa; phylum Chordata; class Mammalia; order Peramelemorphia; family Peramelidae; genus Macrotis; species Macrotis lagotis. The sequence goes on along the minus strand of NC_133662.1, from coordinate 150,758,271 downwards.
TTTTTACTATTAGTCATTTTGTATAAGAGGAATTAGAACTAAGAGAAAATAAAGAAAACAATGAGATAGGAAGGAAAAACATAAGAGAAGTTTTTAAAAAATCAACATAGTATACATTCAGATTCTGTGGGGTTATTTTTTATATTTTTCCCTTCTGGATGTGGATTGCATTGTCCATAATAAGTCTCTCAGTGTTGTCCTTGATCTCTGAACTGCTGAGAAGAGCTGCATTCAACATAGTTGATCATCTCACAATGTTGTGGTTAAGGTGTATAATGTTCTTTTGATTCTGCTTCCTTTGTTCAGCATCCGTTAATGTAATTCATATTTCTCTAATGACCACTCCTGGTTTCTTATGGAACAATAGTACTCCAAATCATTCATATATATACATATATAACTTGTTTAGCCATTTCCCAATTGATGGACCTCAATTTCCAAATTTATACCAACAAGATATAGTTGTAATGGGGAATTTCAGGTAACAAGGTACTTTTTGGAGTACTCTTTCTTTTCTCTCTCACTCTCGCTCTCGCTCGCTCTCTCTCTCTCTCTCTCTCTCTCTCTCTCTCTCTCTCTCTCTGTTCTGTAAATTGTCTCTGTAATGAGGGTAGATTGCCTTGGATTGTATAGAGATATACCCTGCCTGATTTCAGTCTAAGCAGCCATATGGAAACACAAGATGAAGTTATTTCTGTCCTAGATAACAATGAGGTTTGTGCTGCAGGATGATAATGGGATCTCTAATTGTCTAAAGAGCAAATGACCTGGTGACTTGGAGACTGCTGAGCCAGCAATGAATGTGTATACAAAAGAGATGCCCAGTTCATATCATAACTCTATTTCTCTTCCTCTCTCTCTCTCTCCTCTCTTTTTCTGTTTCTTTCTGTCCATGTAACTTTCTACTTGTGTCTACATCTGTCTCTGTATGTGTCTCTCTCTGTCTCTCTCTTTCTTTTTCCTCCCTCTTTTCATCTTTCTCCTCTTCCTTAGCTTTGAAGTGGGGTGGGGGGAAAGGGAGAAGCTGTTTGAATTACCTCCCTAGAATCAGGTGGTGGTGAGAACATTTGCTCAATCTCCCACTCATCCTAATGGCATTTACAAGTATATACCAGCTTTAGCAATCCTATGGCTAGGAAGAAGGTGTTCTTTTGTGTTTGTCCTTCCTGATCTTAGAAGTATTAGTATTCTGAGATAAGAATGTCCAAGAAATACTGTGAGTTCAGGAGTCAGCTGACTTATCAAAGGTTTACTGGCAATTGGAACTGAATAGCAGCTGAGGAATCCAAGTGAGAGTGGTTGATGGCAGCATCTGTATCAGGAGTCAGACATTATGAAGACAAATAGATAAGAAGCCATTATCAACATGGTTTCAAGGATGTGGACCTCTTATCTCAAAATTTAAGCTGAATGTCAGGAAATAAGAAGGAAAAAAACTTCCTAACGATTAGAGTTATCTAAAGGTGAAATGATTTGCTTCAGGAGATAGTGAGTTCCCCCTAATTGAGGGTCTTTAAGTAGAAAATAATGATTTTACTATATGATGCAGTGAAGGATTTCTCTTTCAGGTATGGGTTGAACAATATGACCAATGAGTCCCTTCTAACTGCAATTCTGATTGTTGGAACTTCCTGGAGTTCATCTACAAAACAACCTATTTCAGGATGGCAAATAGAGCTGTGATTACCCTGGTACAGGGAAGTCCCTCTGTCAATACAGGAATTCTCTGTAATGTAAGGAAATTCTCTGCAACTGATAATCTCATTGAGTTTCCTAAAGCAATGAGAGGTTGGTTAATGGACTTGTCTGGGATCGCATAGCCAATTTGGGACACAGATAAGTCTTCCTGGCTCTAAAATTAGCTTTTTTAATCTACTCAAACAATAAAGTTGGGAAATGAAAAAAAAATTAAATTAACAGATGATTCAGAATCATCAAAATCATACAAGTACTGATGGTCCATGCTGTAAAATATGCTACAGAGAGGTTTATTTCTTTTGGTACTACCAACACCATTAACCACTGGATATACTCTAGGCATTCTCCTTTTATGTCAAATTGGGAACTGTATTAGATCATATAATAACAGAAATACTTATAAAATGTTAGATTATTAGAACTAGATTGAACTTAGAGATCATCTAGGGACTAGGCTAATAGTGGTTTTAAGATGAGGAAATTGAAGCCCAGTCAAAGGACAGTCATTTTCAAGGATACCCAACAAATACATGGCAGAGTAAGTATACATAACTATAGTCTTCTGACTCATAGCCCAACACACTGTGACAAACTACATCATAACACTTTGCTGTATTAAATATGTAAGGGAAGGATATAATGTTCTTTTCCTCTTTCTACCCATGTTCTTAAGTGGTTAAGTTGTCAATGAACATGAAGCCAAGTAGCCATGGTTTTAATTGATTGTTATGCTGACCAGTCTAATGCTGATTGAAAGTTCAACCATCCATTAACAAGGCACTGCATGTCTTCAACAAGAGAAGAGCCAGAGCAGTAGTCTGAGTTTGCAAAACATAAGCTTCTGCTCAGGAAATTCAGAAGCAATAGCAGAGCTACCAAATCCTCAAATTGTGTTAAATTAAATTGAATTGAATTGCTAGTTAGTGTCTCCCTCACCACCTCATAAGTAAGTGGGATGGAAGAAGGAAGACTTTGCCCCCAGGGCAAAGATGTCCTCTAATACCCCACTGTAGCTATGACCCTATATGATAGTACAGACTCAAGTGACATTAGTTTACCTGCAGAGTAAACAGTATTCCAGATGTGTTACAGTGGGGTTCAGAGAAGGTTATGGTTTTGTTCTTAACCAGCATCCATAGCAGCAGTAGAAGCAGCCAAATTAGAAAAATTTGAGGGCTAATTGGAAATAGTAGTCTTAAAGGTGTTGGGGGGGGTGTCTTTTTTGTTGTTGTTGTTCAGTGTTTCTAATAGTTTCTTAGCCTTTTTGCATCTGCAACTGCAAAGACATTCATCCACATGTGTTTCTAAACATAAGTAATCTCCATAAACTACACTATAAATCTATAGTGGTTAAATGTGAGGGTTTCTGTTTTGTTGTTATAGATCTTAATCCCCCATGGGCAGCATCTCTCATTCCACCAGAAGAGAGGGGGGTGCAAGAATCACCCAAATCAGCCAAGTGCTTTCCCCAAGTGGGAGAGAGTCAAACCTGAGTTCCACCAAGGGATGACAACAGCAAGAATGGGAAACAAAGACTCTCCCAAGCTTGCCATAAAACAAGTCTAGTCAGAGCTTGCCTACTGTTAGTCACCAAAGTAGTGATAGGAAAAAAGTTTCAAATGCATAGGAGTATGGATCCTTCTCTGTATGTGACTTTCATAGCCTGCAGGCAAGTAAGGAGGGGGAAAATGAAAATTCACATCAACCCCTCTCATTGCCAGCTTTTTTCTGTAAAGCTGACTATTGGGATGCCAGCAATAGAGCAAGTCACTATTTATTCTAGAGGCACAATAACAAAATCAAGATAGGAGTAATAAGTTTCACAGATTATCTATTTGAGAGCGATAAAGTCTGCCTAATTATGAAACAATAATCTGTTACATCTTATAAATAAATGGGAAGAGAGCAGTGACTGGTAGCATCTCTGCCCCAAGTATCAAAATAGTTTGATAGGAAGCAAAGCAAGATGATAAAGAAAGAAATTGGGAAAGAACCCTTCAGAGGAATAGCAGGAGAGGCAGGCTAAAGTGCTGAGTTTGGAGTCAGAAAGTTATTATCTGAATTATGCCTCAGACACTTAGTAATCGTTTAGTCCTGATCAAGTCACTCTTTCTCACTTTCAGTTTGTTCATCTCTAAAGTGGGATTAATACTCACACCAAACTCACAAGTTTGTAAGGATCCAATGAGAGAATGTAGTGTCTGTAAAGGTGTAACTGCTGAAAAATGTAGGCTCTTTGAAGGAAGAGACAGTCTTCTTCTTTTTTTGTATATTCCAGAGTCTAGTACATAGTCAGTGTTTATTAATTGTTTGTTAGTATTGTAAATAGAGTATTGAATTTGAAATCAAGAAGACCTCAGTCCAAATTTCAACTAGCTGTGTGTGACTCTGGGAAAGTCACTTAATCTCTCTTAAGTTCCATCATTTGCAAAATGGGACAAGCAATGCTTACCTCATGGAGCTATTATGAAGCTCAAATGAGATAATACACACATATAAATATATATATATATATATATATATTAAATAAAACATATAAAAATTTTGCAAACTTTAATGCACTTTATAAATATTATTGGCTGATAAAGCTCTTTGTGTGTGTATATAAACATTTTATTATGTTATAAAATTAAATATATTGATATATGTAATATTATATATTTTATATTATAAAATTTAAAAATTAAAATTATAAAAATAAGAGCCACCATTATTAATGAAGTCTATTTTATTACTGAAAAAGTTGCTATATTTGTTGCAGACTCAAAAGTAACACCAAATACATTCCGAATTATCCAACTTGACTATCTACATTTATCAAATGAACCAGTAATTGGCATATCCATCCACTTTACTTTGAGACATATAAATACATCTGCAGCCAAAGATTCATCAACTCTGTTTACAATATCAGTAGCCTGACATTATAATCTCTCTTCAGGAGCAATAATAATGGATTATTGGCTGTCCCAAGTCAACTCATACAAGACTCTATTCCAGTCTTATAAATGGGGCAAAGACAAAGCTATAGAGAAGAGCACATGTTCCTTCCTGATATATTATTGTGTCATTGCGCCCCCAAATAATTTGCAAGTTACTGGGACTTTGGTTCTACTGCCATTTCTGCCACTTACTTGTATGATGACTTTGAGTAAATCCTTTTATTTTTTTTCAAGATCTTAGTATATTCAACTGTAAAATAAGAGAATTAAATAGAATCACTAGATAAATCTGAGGATTAGTATTAACATTCTATGCAGAAAAAAATAAGCATTTATTAAGAATCTTCTATGTGTTAGCTATGAACTAACAAATATCTCATTTGTTTTTCACAAAATTTACAAATGAGAAAACTAAGGCAGAATAAAGTGAGTTGCTCAGTCATATAATATCTGAGACCAGATTTGAACTTAGATCTTCCTGGCTCCAGGCCTAGTGCTCTGTCCATTATGATTATAGAGTTTCACAACCTAAATTAAGAAGCTATCATTCCCGGAGCAGTGACTGATAGGATAGATGGTCACTGATAGGTCATCAGGAAAGCCTCATTCCCAGTTATTCTATCAGAAAGTGAGCTTGTTAGAAGAACCCATTTCCAAGAGGCAGTATGCCATCCATGAAGTTAAAGTTGGAAGAACTGGTTTGAATCCTGCCCTGTGGACCTGGGCAAATCAACTAACTCCTTCAAACCTCAGTTACTTTATCTTGAAATGGGCTTAATAATAGCACTTACCTTAGAGGACTGCTAAGAGGTTCCTACAATGTGATCAGTGTAAAGAATTTTACCAACACTCAAGGTCTATATAAAGATATTAGTTATCACCAGGATTATTAAATCACTGCCTTCACTTCTTCCTCTTCTTCCCTCCCCTGCTCTCTCTTTCCTTCCATTTTCTTTTACTCCTTCCACATAAGAACGTAGGGTTTAAGGGCTAGATTTCTTTCTGAAGGACCTAGCCTTAAATCCAAATCACTCCAGCTCTCTTTGGTTTGTCAACTATAGGTCTCAACCTCCCACCCCACTTAGTCATTGTTTGAGCCCTGATAGCTCAGTAAGAATGTAAATAGTAATAGTTTCTGTTTGGGCCAGAAACTCAGAGGGTCTTCCCTTCCCAGATTGATTTTTTAAATTTTTTTTTAATTTTTTTTTTTTACTAAAAGAGACCGATCAATGCCGTATTTCTTATTTAAACTTCATCTCTAAATATGTGTTACCTCAGTCAAACTGAGACCTGGGAAAGACCTTAGGTTAAAAAGACCAAGGTCCCTCACTGCATCTGGACCATCTCCAAGATCCATATCTTGGCACTGGGTCTCAGATGATTCTTAAGTTCACTTGCAAGTCATGGCATCACCTTCCTGATGTCATTGGATGTTTGTCCTTCATTCTTGCAGAAGACCTTGACATCAGGGGAAATGCCATTAAAAAGCATATGAATTGGATATGAGAGAGGAAGTGCTATGCTAAGTCACCAGCCTCACTCTCTTCAATAGCCAGATATGAATCAAGACAACTGGTGATGGCCCTGGGTGTGAGGAAATTAGGGTTAAGTGACTTGCCCAAGGTGACACAGTTAATAAGTGCCAAGGGTCTGAGGTTATATTCCAACTCCTATCCTCCTATCCAAAGCCAGTGTCTATCCACTAAGTCCCCAAGCTGCACCGTCCCCCACCAATGTCATGGTTCTGATGTCATAGTCCTCTTCCATAAGGAAGGGCAAACAACAACATCCTCTTTGAATATATCAGAAACAGGTAAATTAGTTTACCAGATGCATTTTTTAATATGAGAGCTATCATATATAAATATGATTAAATAATAGATGTGCACACAAACTTTTGACATGTGACTGCTTCATAAATGCTACCTAAAGATAAAGGCATAGGAGAATTCTGAACCTAAAGACAAAAAGATAGGAATACAAATCCAGCATCAGAAACTTAATAGCTGTAGGATCATGGGTAAGTCACTTAACCCTCTGCCTGTTTCCTTCAGTTGTAAAATAAAGATAAAACACCTAATTTACAGAGTAGTTGTGAGGATCAAAGGAGAAAATATTTTTAAAGTTATTAGCACAGTGCCTGGGTACATAGTAGGTGCTTAATAATCATTTGGGTCTTTTGTTTATTTGGCCTTTTTCCTAACTAGAGAACACTGATGGAATAGTTTTAAGGAAGAGGCAAGTAGGAGTCTGTTGGGAGCAATGAGATCCAGGTTGGATGTCTCAATTTGGGGGAATGATAGACATATCCAGGGCATGTATAACATGATGATACTACGTGACTTAGAAATCACAAACCTTACTGGGACTGAGGTGATGGCATTTAGTTCTGGAAAGGAAAAGCACAGAAAGGACAAAAACTTCAGATAATAGAGATGGAATTCTCCATCACAGTTTAGTCTAGAGGTAGCCTAGCCTGAAGCTCCACAAAGTCCTCATCCCTGTAGTGTTTAATAAATGTTCATTCCCTCTCTCTATCATCTGTCATCCAATTAACTGTTAAGCTATCACACATTTCACTATTTTTGTGTTGACCTAATAACTATTCTTGTTTTGTCCTAAACAAACCATATTCATCTAATGATAAAACAATGTTGTTTTATAATATATTTCTTATTGACCTCTTTGCATCCCAGATTAGTCTAAATCCTCCCAGGAGTGAAAGATCATTGCAGATCCAGGAATTGTAAATTGAGTACCATTGCTATAACATCTAGTATACTTCTTATTTTGCATTTGTTCAGCTATTTATTGACCCCTTAGGGCTAAATCTTTTCCCAGTCAATCGGAGCCAACATGAAAAATTAAGATCCACGTCCCCCAACCCCTTCATCCTGAACAATGGATTGAAACATGAACTGTCAGAGGTTGCCACTTTGGTAATAATTGTGTGCACCCTTTTGTTGGGTTAATAACAGTCAAGTGCACAAAATCTGTCAAGAGAAAAAACCCTAAAGGTCTCTTTTATGAGATGCTCTGAGGTCTCAGAAGTTTCCATTCTTTTCAGCTTCAGAATGACACACAAGGTTGGGGGATAGGGGGAGGGGTGCGATTCACTTTGCCTTATTGTTAGCTTTGAGAGACGATATCATTTACTATGCCACCTTTGTGTCTCTCTGAGAGTCAGATAACCTATTTAGAGTTCCTAACACTTTTTGTTGGACAATCTGGACCTTTCAAGCATGCTGTAACTCCTTGGCACTCACTTTACCAGTTATAATGCTCAAGTTTCATATGGTGCTTGGAAGAGTTGCTTAAAAGCGAATAAACAAACAAAAAAATTGAAAAAACACTGATGGCAACAGGGCACTGGTCAAGCAAAGGAAAAATTTCAACTCTGTTCCTGGGTTTCTTTCAGTGTTTTGCTAACCCTCCACCTCTCTTTCTAGAGACCCCTTGCCTTATTTTTTCTCCCTGATTGCACTAGATTTATTGCTCCAGTAAATTTCTGTAAAGGGGGGAGGGGGTTTGAAGGGAAAGAAGGTACTTGAATACCCTGAAGATTGCCAGCATTAGATCACCTGACTACTTGGCACTTTTCACAACAAAAACATTCCTGAGAGTTCAATTGTATTTGCCAGCACTAATCTGGGGTTAGAGACATGCTAGGGAAACAAAACAAAACAAAACAAAAAAGCATATACCCTGCCTTCTCTGAAGAATATGAAGTTAGGAGAAAATTCTAACAGAGGGCCACAGATCTCTCAAAAATGTTCTGAGTAGAGACAAATGTACAGCCAGACTGGTGCTTACACCTCTGCCGGTTAGAAATAGCCGAAAGAGAGGCCACTTCATCAAGATGAACCAAGTCATATTATTACAAATACAATTGCATTATTCATTGCACTTTATTGTTATCATGACTTTATTATATTTAATTATTCATTACCATTTTTCTCCATTATTGCTGTTATTGATAATACTCTTTTTTTACCCTGTAATAAAACCACTTCCCTTCATCAGTCACTGTTTATTTTCTGTCCTTGCTGTCTCCATGGTGCAAGGTGCATAATTGTTTTTCATTCCTCAGCACCCTGCAAGGAAAGAGAAGGGAAGAAAGATGGAGAGGGGGTGATTTACCCCTATGGTTTTGCACATCAGATACAGTGCCTGCTAGCCTGGTGCATACTATATCTTCCACCGACCTTCTCAACCAAAAATGCTCATCATTTACAGTACAGACAGTTTATCAGCAAAGAGAAAGGGAACCTGAAGAGGAGGGACCCCCAACAATTCACATTAAACTGTTACAAGTCATAAAACGTCTATGCCCAATGGCAAGCTATAAAGTGGAATGGATAAAGTTTTTTAAATTTATACCATTACCAGATTAAATTCTACTCCCCTCAAATTTCTGTCCAGTGAAAATCATCTGGCTGTCACACAAAAAAGATTTGTTTTTCTTTTGGTGGTTGCATATGAAGTCAATTGAGAATTGGGTTTTGGGTTTGGTTTGGTTTTGTTGGATTTTTGCAAGGCAATGAGGTTAAGTGACTTGCCCAAGGTCATACATCTAAGTTACTATTAAAAGTGTCTGAGGCTGGGGTGGCTAGGTGGCACAGTGGATAGATCACCGGCCCTGGATTCAGGAATTCAGGAGTACCTGAGTTCAAATCCGACTTCAGACACTTAATTATTACCTAGCTGTGTGGCCTTGGGCAAACCACTTAATCCCATTTGCCTTGCAAAAAAAAAAAAAAAAACAGACAAAAAATAAACTAAAAAAAAAAGTGTCTGAGACTGTATTTGAGCTCAGATCCTCCTGACTCTAGGGTCAGTGCTCTATCCACTGCACCACCTAGCTGCCCTGAGAATTATAGAAGTTTAAAGTCAGATGGAGTACATAATTGATATATTCCATAAAATACAGAGAGACCTTCAGTTGGCGTCAGGAGAAAATAAGTGACCTGCTCAAGGTAACATAGCAAGTAAGTGACAGAACCAGAGAGCTTGAGCCTAAAGAGCTCCTACTACAATATTAGTAGTTCTGCTCGCAGCACAATATTATTTTTGTCAGAAGACCTTCACATGCACATGTAAGGCAACTTTCACATAATTTCACAGATATTTGCTCTTGAACCTACATTTGCTAATATTGGTTCCATTCAGTTTCTGCACATCTCATCAAAGTTGAAGATGGAGCAAAAATTGCAATCTTGTATATCTGGGGGTAATACATATAGTTTTACCAAAATATCTCTGCAGTCAATCAGTCAATCAACAAACACTTATTCAGTGCTTTCTATGTGCCAATAGAACAGGAACAACACATACTTTAGGCTGGAGCAAAAATAGTCAAAGGATTATCACACTGGACAGAGTAACCATGTGCTATTGTGCTGGCATAAGGGGACAGTCTTGCCATAACAACCATGAAAGTTTGGGGAAAGGTGGGCAAGTAGTTTCAAGGTGATACTTAGAATGGCTGTAGAACATGGGATCAGAAACTGCAAAGGTCAAGGACAGGGGAAGTAGTTGCTTAATATAAGAAATTTACCTTTAAAGACAAGAAAAACATTCTATTACCCTATGGCAAAATCTCATTCTCCCTACAGCTCAATCTGTCAATGTCCTTATTGTTTTGTAAATTTCAATAATTAAAAGGAACATAAAATTTATAATGAAAATTTCAAAAATTCACTTATTTTTCAATAACAAAAAAATAAACACAATGGCAAAGGAAGGCATCTTGGTGTTTTGTGGAATATATCAATTATATGCTGTCTTTTCCTGTAATTGCCACTCTCATTATCCTTATTACAAAAAATGACATGATTAAATACCATTCATGCTTTTACTGCATCTCTCATTGGATGATCTCAAAGCATTTTGCAAATAACAATTCATTAATCTTCATATCATCTTAGTGTGGCAGGTGAGTAAGAGGTATTATTAGTCAAATGTAAGAACGCATTTGTTGGTGGGAGAGCCTAGATTATCCAGAAAAATTTCTCATTGCTCCTCTTCACTTTACACATGTAAACATGTTCTATTTGTTCTTTAGCATTGCATCTAGGAACCCTCATATTGAAAGAATTTAGGAATAGAGAGCCAGTGAAGTAGGTGCTAATTATTGTCCTCAATTTACTGTTAAGAAAACTGAAATAGGCAGAATTTAAGTGACTTGCCTAGGGTCACACAGCTAAGAGTCTGAACTTCTGACTCCTGGACCATAACTTTAAGCATTTCACATCCTAGCTATCCTAAGATGTAGTGTTTATAAGTACTCAATATGTGCTACTTCCTGCACACATTACAAAAAATCTCTCATCTGATCCTCACAAAATCTCTGGGATATCAGTGGTACTATTATCTCCATTTTACAGATGAGAATATTGAGGTAAAGAGTAGTTAAGGGACTTGCCCAAGATCATACAACTAGTAAATGTCTGAGGGCAGATTTGAACTCAGTCTTCTTGACTCAGGACCTCCAATGTTCTATTCCCTGTGCCACTCCTAACTGCCTATTTATTGAGTATAACCTTATTAATCTGTCCAATAGAAATTAAACTTTAAAATGATAATTCTTTTTCTTAGGTTGTTTTTTTTTGCAAGACAATGGGGTTAAATGGCTTGCCCAAGGCCACACAGCTACATAATTATTAAGTGTCTGAGGCCGGATTTGAACTCACGTACTCCTGACTCCAGGGTCAGTGCTCTATCCACTGCACCACCTAGCCACCCCTTAAAATGATAATTCTTAAACCAAAATATATAAAGAATTATATTCTAGAGACCAAAAACAGGGAAAGGCAACTAATGTAATAAAGAAATATAGAGAATTTTAGAGGGAAGTCAGTGAGGAAAACCTGTGAAGTAAAAAGAGAACTTTTTTTTGTAGAAACTAGGTCATTGTGACTAATCTTGTAAGCTATATAAAATACTTTTGGAAAGTGGTAGAGCATAAGACTTAAAAATATATCAATTCACAGAAAGAACTCTATGAGTGAGGCAGAAGGACCCATTAGAGATATCATGAGAAAAGTGAAGAAGAGAAAATTGACCAAGGGTTTCTAGGAAAATCAAAAGTATATTACCCATTTGAGAGGGTTGAATGGCTACAAAGAATACCTTTTTAAGCTAGAGCCCACTGGATTCCCTAAGACCTAGGGAATCCAGAAAAAAAATTTAAAAAGTTATTTCCTCTGTAATTATACAAGCTGAGGAGAAGGAGGCTTGCTTTTAAATGATGGAAGGAGAAAAAAACCAAGGAGGAGAGGAAGGAATCTTAGAAGTAGAAAGTAGAATGAGAGAATGGGAGAATTGGAGATAACTGCTGAGATCTTGATTAATGAACAATCTGTACTTAGCTAGGTTAAGTATTGAGACTGTATGCCTGTAATATACTTGTTCATGCTCTAATACTGCCTTAGACTATTGTAAAGTACTTTTGCATTCACTGAGACAAGTTACTTGAAGCTTCATATTTTAAATAGCTGTCCACAGGTCATGCCCTAATCATCGCTACCCAGACCTAAGTATTTTAATATAAAGCATGCTGACTGAGGGGTCAAAGGTCCTTACATTCTAGTCCTTGCTTTGCCAATAACAATTTATTGCCTAATAAATCATAGGATCAAAGCTGGAACACACCATCGAAAGCATTAAGCTAGCATAGCACAGTAGAAAAGCACAATGCCACTGGAGTCAAGCATAAACTGAATTCATCTCACCTATGATGCCAAAGATTGACCAGATAAAGAGCCAGATAAATTCAGTCAAACCTTTAAAGCCTCAGGTTCTTCACCCTTAAAAATGAGACTATTTAATAGGATAGTATCTTATTAAAATGATTCTTCTAATTCATCCCCTTTTAAAAAAATAGGTAATTCTAGCCCAAAGAATTTGGGATTTGCAAAACGACTGCAAAAAGTATTCATAGGTATATTCCTGAGATCTTAAATGTTAATGTAATTATACCCTTTTAGCATTTGATGCCCCTCCTTCGTATCTCAAAAATTCTCCTACATCCTCCTTTGTCTTCTCAAGTCTCTGATGAGGTACCCAGTCTTTTTGGTTCAAATGTGCTTAGTCCCACATATTCTCTGATATCACTTAATTTCCCTCTCATCTTCAATCTCTCCTTTTTTTTTTACTCCTTTGCCTAAAATATGAGCAAAATATGACTCATGTTTAAAAATCTTATCCAAATGTGCCATTTTCTATAATTATCATTCAATATCACTTCTTTCTTTCATTATCAAAATCCTAAAATGAGATATCTGGATTCATTGTTTCCATTCTTAATTCTTTTCAGTCTATCTTCAGTGCTCACAACTCAACTGGAATTGCTATCTCTAAAATTAACAGTCACTCCCATTTTCTACCATTCATACTTGTCAAACAAGGCTACTACTCTTCCTCATTTATGGCATTCCATCTCCCACCTATGTATCTTTGTAATGTGTCTGTAATATAATCCATATTTATTCCTTTTTATAATTATTAATTTCCACCAAAGCACAGTTTAGTCTCAAATTTTTGATGAAACTCTTCCCAATTGTTTGAACCAATGGTGAGAATTGGGGATCTTTAGTATAATTACCAAATAAGTATATCTTCTATTCCAATGAAAATTTAATTCAAACAAAAGTCAATAAAATTAAATTATCATGATAAATTTGTTCTAATTTACAAAGAATACAAGCCTGTAACTATTTAATATGACATAGACAAATTCAGTTCATATCAAATATCAAGGTGTATCAGATCTGCCACTATCACTAATAGTCAGTGTAATTTTGTGTCCCAGATGAGATAGAGTGGCATACTGCTTGCTGCTTATAAAAAAATATAAACACAAAAATCACACAAAAATTCATAAAGACTTTAAAATACCTATGTAATACCTACTTGGGGTTTGCTTCCCCCATTCCATATTTTCACAGAAATTTGGGTCCTCAAACAAGTGACTCTTATTACTTCCAGAATTTAGGCAATAATAATTAGCATTAGCTAATTAATCCCCATTGGCATGTTTTACCTTCATGTTCATCCAGTAGACTTGGATAATTTTTTGGCAAAGATATTTGCTTAAATGGTACTGGAAGAATTTTAGTTATAAAGTATTTTCTTCAAAAGCAGGGACATAATCTCCAACCAATACACAAAAAGTCTTTGGGGAGCTATGGGGCACAGGGGGCACAAACTTGAAATACAAGATACATATGTAGGGAACACATGCATGTTACCTTTTACTCAATAAACTCCAGAGAGTCCCTATTAAGTCCTAGATGAAAACCAAAATTCTCTGTTTGACAATCAAAACTTTTCATAGGCCCCCACCTACCATGTTCTCTTCAAGCTGGGAAACACTGGCCTCCTGGCTGTCCCATGGAAAATACACTACAAGCATTTTCCCTGATCTCTCATGTCTGGAATCCCTCCCTCCCTCTCTCCATCTCCTGCCTTCTTTACCTTCCTTCAGGTCTCAACTAAAATCACATCTTCTACAGGAAGACTTTTCTAAACCTTCTTCATTCTAGTACCTTCTCTCTGTTAATTATTTTCTCTTTATCCTATTTGCTTGTACATATTTGCTTATTTGTTTCCCCCCATTAGATTGTGTTACTTTGGGGTCACAGACTTTATTTTTTCCTTTCCTTGTATCCCCCAACACTTATCACAGTATTCTGTATATAGTTGGAGTTAAATAATTGCTGTTGGACTGACCAATTGGTCTTCCAAAATTCACGGCTTCAATGACATTTCTTTCTCTAGAGGATTCTCTTGCAATTCAATGTTGACTGTGAAGCTGGTGACTCCAATTTCTCACTTGGTTGATTTCTTAAAAAGGAGGTATCTCAACTCAACTTTCTTTTCATGGGGCATAGTTTCTTATCTGAAAGGATCAATCTGTTGCTAGTCTGGGTCAAAAAAGTCATCTATCTATTAATCTGGCTCCTCGCCAGACTAAGCTTCTACAGGGCTGGACCAGACAGACTTGTTGCTCAGCTGCTGAGACATTTTGGACAGAGCGAGCATTCAGCTTCTAGACTGCTTTCAGGCTGACTATGTCATTTAGCTTGGCCTCTGGCCTGTACTCAGGTCTTCTCAAGTAATGCTGCTTATCCTCTGGATTCCCTGTTGCTTTTTAATGGACAATTGAAGTCTTTTATGACCTTTAGCCCTGGCTTAGTTAGGTGATTCTATGACCTCTTCATGGAGAGCTACAGTATTCTTTTCATCTGGAGTATTATTGTGCTCTTTTAATGAATTAGAACAAATATGCTTCGCTTGGGATTGGCAGAAAAGTCCCTCCTCTTTATCTCCTACAGAAATTAAACTGATATTTTTCATCTCCAAATAGTAGTTGATAAATCCCTTCTGTTTGAGTCTTCCTTGATTCAAATGTAGTTCCTTCAGTGAGGTACACTATTTTGGATTCTGGTACTTACCACAGAAGCAGAGTGGAGAAAGTACTGGACCTGGAGTCTTCCTGACCATTTGATTTATGACCATATTTGAACTCAGGAAGACAAGTTTTCCTGACTCTTCTTCCTGAGGTCAAATATGGTCTTAGATACTTGCTAACTATGTGATCCTGGGTAAGTCACTTAACCATGTTTGCCTCAATTTCTGTAAAATAAGCTAGGAAAAGAAATGGCAAGCTATTCCAATAACTTTAACAAAAAATATCCCAAGTTGCTTACAAGAATCATTAATTTCATTAAAATGTCATGAATTAAAAAGCTTATTATAAAATTATATAATGATATAGGAGCTGACTAAAGGATTGATCTATATTATTATAAAATAATACTGACTTGATTGTACCAAGAAACTTCAGGGAGAATTTGAGCTTAAAGAAGAAATCACCATTTATCTTAATGATAGTAAAGGAAGAAAAATTATTTTATAACAAAAATTTCATCTGGAATTTTCATATTCAGTGGACTTTTAACTAAATGCTTTAAATACATCAGTGAATAATTATGAAATTCATACTCTGATCTAGAAAAATAAAGTGACTGAATTTTTTAATGGGCCATAGCCAATTTTAATAGTGTGTTGTATGTTTTCCAATTAAAAAAAATTATCTTTAAATGAAATGGTAGAGAGTAAAGACCTGTGTGTTAATCATTTGACCAGTTTGTAGAAATAAATCTCATTTGATCCTGAAGATGTATACATTTCTAAATACAAAAGGATAAAGATACCAATTATCCCATGGTAAGATACATCCATTCCTATTCTTCTGTATAAGAAAAGTTAATAGACTTGGCTTATGATAGCATTTGAGCTACATATATGAATAAAGTATTGTCTGGCTTAACAAAATAATGCAATTTTTCTACCTTTTAAAACAAATTTTTATGTAAAATTATTTTCTAATTTATTTTTTTAAAAAAAGAACAAACCAAAAAAATTTAAAAAACAACAAATCTGGGTTAATGGTTGAAAATAATTATATGTAGTATTATCATCAATGATAACCATGTTTTGAGAAACTATATGCTAAAAAAGCTAAAAAAACATCAAATGAATATTATTATAATTCTATTATTATAATATATCATACCAGACTGTGGTAAATGGTATTCTTATTCATTTGTATTTAGAAGTATCTTTATATCTTTACAATCAAATGATAATTGTTTCTAAAAATTGGCTAAGTGATTAATATGCAGGTCTTTACTTTCTCCCATCTTCTTTTAGGATACTTTTTTTTAATTGAAAAACTTACTACAACAAACTATTAAAATTGGTTTTGGTTTTAATATAAAATTAAAAAGTTTCATTTTAAGGGGTGGCTAGGTGGCATAGTGGATAAAGCACCAGCACTGGAGTCAGGAGTACCTGGGTTCAAATCCAGTCTCAGACATTTAATAATTACCTAGTTGTGTGGCCTTGGGCAAGCCACTTAACTCCTTTTGCCTTGCAAAAACTTAAAAAAAAAGTTTTATTTTAGTAAATTGTTTATATGTCATGCTATATTTATTATTTAAGCTTCTTCTATTATTAAAATTTTAGGGGCAGAGATAAGACCAATGATTTCATTAATATAGGAAATTCCTTCTATTGATTCAGGCCCAAATTTTTTTCTGCAACTTCCAGTCTCAAGAGAATTTCCAATTGAAAATGAAGTAATTTATACAGTATGAATATAAATAGGACTTGAATTCTGATATTTCTGGATGCTATGCCAGCTCTATCCACTATGCTATGCTCTTTTTTGTAGTAAAATAAAAATTTCAATACATTATTAGCTTTATTTAAAATATGAGGTAAAAATTACTTAAATAGTTTTATCAAAAAAAAAAGAAACATGGAAGAGCCCCCTGAAACTATTTCCAGTTTCCAATCCACTTGTCCTTGAAGTCAATCACTCTCTGATGCCTTGCAGTCTGCATTTGTTTATTCAAGCCACAATTTACCTTTTAATAAATTTAATAAATTACCTTCTAATAGGTAACTTTTATGGAAACTTATACATTTGAAATTTGATATGATTTCACTGGAAAAAGCCATAATATAAAGGCAGTAAAAGAGACTGAGTTTAATGTCTACAATTCTATCTCACATAAATAGCAGTAAGGTTTTTGAAGTGTTTCATTTGTGCTATCTTAATTGATTCTTACAATAAACCTAAATGGTAGGTTATGCAAGTAAAATTATCTCTATTTTACAAAACAGGAAACTGAAATACAAAGATAGCAAATGACCAGCTCAAGGTCATACAGTTACCAAATGATACACCCAGTATGCCAAGCTAGATCTTCTATATCTTTTTAATTTGTAAACATTTTGCCTGTATTTACTCTAAATTTTCTATTAAAAAAGAGATAGTTTAAAATAAATAATTTGTTACCTTCACAGTACTCCAATTTATGGTAATCACAATACTCTGTGTTGCATTCCACATTACACTGAAAATAATGTTTGATCTTTCTCAAATTCCTTCTTTTTATTGTGTTATCTTTGTTCCCCACTTATTCTCTATCCATAAAGGTTCATAAAAGGATCAGTCCACCAAGTCAATCCACTAAATCCTTTTTAATCTAGGTTCTTAAAGCATCAACCTCTGTTTTCCATCTCAACACTTTCTTTAGTGTTTCATTAGCAATGATCAATAAACAAACAGTTAATGAGCACTTATTCTGCATTGAAACTGTGCTAAGAGCTGAAGATACAAAGACAAGAGTGAAACACTCCCTGTACTTAATGAGCTTACATTCTATTGGGGAGATGGGGGGGGGGAGGGAAGAGAAGGAGAAAAGAAAAAGAAGGAGAAACAGAGACAGACAGAAATAGGGGATAGAGAGAGAGAGAGGAAAAGGAGGGAGGAGAGGAAGAGAGATGTATATGTGTATACATACATATATAGTATATATATATATATATATATATATATATATATATATATATATATAAAGTGTTTATGTATATACAGAAAATAAGCAATACAAGATAGTCTGTGGGAAGAGAGTACCAGCAATTACTCTTCTTACCATCTTCCTAAAATAGCAGAGACTCTCTATAAAAGATTCCCTTCATTTTTCCAAATGAGAGTTAATTTTGTTTTACCTAAAGTCTAATGATCCATCTGAGAATATTGCACTTATTTTTTAATACTTCATAAAATAAAAGTCACCAGCACTGAGAGAACTGGTAGCATAAATAATCAGCCTTGTGATAGAGATGAAGATGAAATCATAAAAGAGAGAAGGGACAGGAAAAGAGAAGTCTCTTCAAACCATCCCAATTCCCCTTGAATTCAGACTGCTAAGCCTCTCTAAATCAAGCTTAATATTTTAACTCACTTAATTGCATTACAAAGTAGCAACGTTTCCATAGAATTCATTACATGTTGAGAAAGATTGGTTTCATTTTGAATGAATTGTATTATAAGTTTTGCCAAATGAAAAGGACCCCCATTTAACACTTTAAGTTGCAGAAAATAAGTTGCAGAAATTGGTAGAATAGTTTCTCACTAGAACCTCCCTAAATTGATGAAATCTAAGGTGCAAAAATAATAATACTAATAATAACAATGATTATTATGGTGTTAAAGCAACGTCATTTCCATGTTTGTATAGCAAAATATATGCACAGCATTTTAATATTTGCAAAGTGCTTCATATATTTTAACTTTAATTTCCATAGTAATATTAGAAGGTAGATACTAATACTTTCCCCATTTTATAGATGACAACCTGAGAGGTTAAATTACTTCCCAACGTGACACAGGTAGTAAATGAGGTAGAATTGGAAAACAGGTCTTCCTGACTCTAATTCCTGTGTTTACTCTGCTATGTCACCTAGTTACCTCAGGCCAATGGAATAATTACTCTGTGATGTAGAAGAGGAAATATGCTGCCTTTAGTTATCTTGCATTTGTAAAACAGTCCCCAATAACTGGAATATGCCTCAGTTTCCTCACCTGCAAAATAAGTTGGAGAAGAAACAAACTACCTTAGTATCTTTGCCAAGAAAACCTCAAATGGAGACATGAAGAATCAGAAATGACTGAAACAACTGAACAACAAAATGCTCCCCTCTTATCACTAGCCTTCATAATGCTTATCTTCCTTTATGTCTCAGAAGATAATGATAATAGCTCACATTTAATGTCTATTTTTATGTTTGCAAAGTGCTTTATATATTTTATCCCATTCTATCCTCACTTTAACTCTATAAGACAAAGGATATTATTGACCCCTTTATTAAAAATGAGGAAACTAATCCTAAAAGTGACTTTCCTAAGACCAAACAATTTGTAAGTGTATGAAGCAAGATTTGAATCTAGATATTTCTAAAATCAAGTGAAATCCAGTCACCATACTATGATTTGACCTTCTCCAGAGGGTCTTTACTGATCCCATTCTCTTCCCTATACTTTTAGTTCTCTCTCCTTCATTAAGTATTTTAATTATTCCCTGTTGGATCTCTCCTTTGACCAGTTCCTATGCTATATTTCATTTTTATGATATTGGCATATCTCTGATATAGCATTTATATTCCAAAAAAACAGACTTTTCCTCATTTTTATCTGTTTAAATACCTCAAACAGGGTCTGTCACATAGTAGGTACTCAATAAATGTGTGTATAATTGAATAGAGTCTCTGAGAAGCTGCATGCTAGCCTGTTCCACAATTCTGCCACAGGTTTACTTATATGACCTTGAACAAGTTGCTTTTCCTTTGTTTTAGTTTACTTTGACATAAAGGGGTATCATAACATTTAACCTATCTCCTGGGTGTGTTCAGGTTTAATGAATAAATGTTTATAATGTCTTCTGAGCTCCTCACATGAAATGTACTGTAACTGTGAAACATTATTGTTGCTATTACAGCACTGCCTTGGGATTCTCAGTCTTTAAGCCAGCTGGAGATAGGAGGGCTTCAGAAATAATAACAACTCTTCTTCCTGGACTACCTTCCTCCCAAAGAACCCACAGCCATTATCGCACTAATCCCCACAACATCACATCAAGGCAGATGGAAAATAAGACTTCATGATTTTCTTCTGTGAATGGGGAAACTAAGGCAAAGAAAGAAAATGATGGAATTTGCTAAGAAAGAGAAAATGAATCACACATAGTAGTGATGAAAATGTTATTCCAACAGCATTGAACTCCATTTATGAGAGGACAAAGTACACATAGGTAAAATCACTAACTCAGAATATGCTCATTCAAAACTGGTGAAGCAGTATGACTTTGTCACATAATGACTGCATGATCTTGGGCAAGTGATTTAACCTCTTCCTCTCCTGGACAAAGGATGTAACCTCTTAATGTTCAGCAAGTGTCAATCTGCATTGGTAGAGGGAATAAATTCCTCACCTAGAATTCCCACTTCTTATAAAATCACAGACCTGTTTTTTTTTCTTTTAAAGTCAGCATAAAATCAGAAGATTGAGGTCCAAATCCTCACTCACTTATATTTCTTATGATAATGGGTAAGATAAAAACTCTTTAAGCCTTAGTTTCTTTAGTTTTAAAGTGGAATGTATAATATATAATGTAATATAATATTAATAATAATAATAATAATGATATAATATAATATAATATATAATGTCATCCCTGTTCCCTTCAAAAATATATTACAAAGATCCATTGAGACTGTATTTTGTAAAGTGTAAAAAGTTGTAAAATGTTGACCAATTTAGGTTGACAAATTGAATGATTTTTCCCAGGATAAAAGTGACCAATAAAGATGTATTTTAATGGATTAATTTAAGCTTAATAGTCAACTACTGACAAATTCAAAAACTTTAAACCTGAGCACTTTCAAAGTTTAAGGCATGAGCTGCAAAAATATAAGATGGAAGAACTATTGTTGGATAACTTCCTATGAAAAAGAACTGAGGATTTTAGTGGACTGAAAATCAACAATTCTCTGTGGCAATCAAAAACAGCTAAGGAATCTAATGCATTAAGAAAGAAAATATCAAAAATACAAAAAAAATGCAAAATGGCACTCAAATCTTCTTCCAGTTTTGGGGGGATGGTGGCAGAGGGATAGAAAGGAAGACAGAGGGCAATAAATACAGGTTGTCTACAACCTTGTTTAACAGTTTATACTGTTGCTACACTGGAAAGAAGATTCTTTTTATGTGACCAAAAGTGGATATTCTCTTCAAAGTACTGTATGTTATTAATTATTCTCTAAAATAAAATGGAAGAAAAAAATAAAAGAAATTGCAGACATATAATAATGCAAAGACTTTCCTTAGAGTAGTGCATTAAGGAATTAGTAGAGGTGATTCAAATAAAATACATAAATAAATAACATTTTAAGTTAAAGATGGAGGTGAGAGCAGGAAGGCTGAATAACATGGGTCAAAAATAAAAAATTATAAATTCTACCATCTTGAGATGAATAGAGAAAACTCATAATTATATATCATGAATATATTCTTTAAGAGAAGAGCTGAGAGATCTCACAGTGAGCACAAAATAATATTTTTAAGTTGCATCAATTTTCAATGAACAAGTTATGGTAAAGTCATTATAAGATCAACTTTCAATATACATTTAGATCAACAGCTTTTTAGAACCAATATTCATGTTACAACAGATTAGAAGAACTGTAAATTATTAAACAATAGCAATGGACAATTGATGAAACTTCAATTTGGTCTGTCTCTCAAAATATTGATGCTGAAAATGTGCATAATCATTGACAGCTATTATTACCCTTTCATAAATAAATTTAACCAATACAATTAATGATCAAATAAGACTACCAAAAAATCTAGAAAGCACTATAGCCAAGAATCACCATTGTCCTTTTTAACCAAAAATATACGCCAGCCAAGGAAAATAACTGTATCAACTTCTGATGGTCTCAGTTTTCTCATCAGTAAAATTGTGATATCAGCAGTACCTACCTTCCAAGAGTGTCCTAAAGATAAAATGTGATATTTATGTAGCACTTTGTAAACCTTAAAGAAAAATTCTTTAAGTTCTAAGATTATAGTACAGTTTAACAATATTAAAGCTTTAATATAAATTTTAGGAGGAAGAAAAAGAACAAGGACAAGAACAAAACAAAAACAAGAAGTCATCATAAACATTTATTTTTACTTTGAGCTTCATTGAGATGATGTCTTAAGGCTAATTATGGTCCAGCCCTACAGAAAAACTAACTAAATGAGATCCTTTAGAATAAATTCTTTAGATGAAAAGAATCATGCTAAGTTCTGCTCTATATCCCTCTAGTGAAGTGTTAATATATTACTATATTTAACCAAGTTTCTGTCTAGCATATGTCATAATGTTTTCAAAGTATTTTACAAATAAATTTAAAGTAAATCTGATAACATTCTGCTGAGGAAAGTTAGCACAATCTTATCTCATTTACATATTAGGAAATGGAGGCAGATTGAATTTAGGTGTTTTTGACTATCATACAATTAAAAATTCAAGCAGAGATATAGTAAGCCTTTATATTTTCAGGCTAATAAGCCTAAAATACATTAGAATTTCCAGCACACAGGGGATTTTTTCCTTCTTTTTTTTAAGTGTAGAAAAAATTTTCTACACACACAAAGACACTTCTGTGAACATATATACATTCTACAATATTGACTCATGATAAGAAAGAAGCAAAGAAAAATCATTATTTCAGATGAAAATTAGCCAATTCCAATGCTGCTTGCAAGAGACTGATCTCATATTTCATATAAAGGTGAAGATAAAATGGCAATATATCTGGTTCAATTTATAATGATATATGAAATGAAAACAGTTCTTCAAGACACCTGCAGCAACAAGTTTATGCTTTGAAGCATGACATTTGATTTCCCTATCTTTGCATATATATGACTTAAAATATTCTTACTGATAATAAAATTATCCAGCCTTTTAAAAATATATAGCTTCAGTTTGATTATACTACCTCCAATCATAATAAATTCAGACAAAATTCCTCCAGTGAATAGTGGTTCTTTCAGTTAGTCTTAAATGTACCTGTCATCAACTTCATTGTGAAAGTCCTTGTTCTCTCCTCTTTTGTTGTATTTAAATATTTTTTTCAGTTACATGAAAAAAATAACTTTTATATTCCTTTTTAAAATTTTGGGTTCTGTTATGCAATGACTAATATGACAGAAAAGAAAAATGACAAATGCTGAAGGGGATATGGGGAAAATAGGGACATTAATGCATTTTTGGTGGAGTTCTATTATTCCCTCTCTCCCTCCCTCATTTTATCCTTTTTTGAGAAGACAAGGAGTTTGATATAGGTTATATATATAAGCAATCATGTAAAATATATTTCCATGTTAGTCATGTTCTGAAAGAAAACACAGATTAAAAAAGAGAAATAAATTTAAAAATTATACTTCAATCAGCCTTTAGACTTTTTCAGTTCTTTCTCTGAAAGTGAAAAGTATTTTTCATCATAAGCCCCTCAGGAATTCTCATGGATCATTGTATCATTGAAAATACCTAAGTCAAGTTGATCATCGTACAAAATATACTGGTCTGTGTACTATGTTGCTCTGGTTCTGCTTACTTCACTTTGCATCAGATCATGTAAGACTTTACAAATTTTTCTAAAATAATTATGCCATTTTTATAACACAATAGTATTTCATCATAATCAAATACCAAAACTTGTTTAATTATTCCCCAATTGATGGTCATTTGTTCAATTCTAAATTCCTTACCATTACAAAAAGAGTTGCTATCAATATTTTTGTCTATATGGGTTCTTATCCTTTTTAAAAAATATATTCTTGGGACAGACCTAGGAGTGCTATTGCTTAATCAAAGGGTATACTCAAAGTTTTATTGTTCCTTGGGAATAGTTCCAAATTCCTCTACAGAATGGTTGAATCAGTTCAAAACTCCACCAACAATGCATTAGTGTCTCAATTTTCCCATATCCCCTTCAGCATTGTCATTTTTCTTTTCTGTCATATTAGTCACTCTAATGGTATGGTGGTACCTCAGAATTGTTGTAATTTCTATTTCTCTAATTAATAATGAGTGAAAATATTTTAGATGATTAAGATAGAGTTGATTTCTTCATTTGAAAAATACTTTATTTTAACCTTTGTTATTGTTCAGTCATTTTTCAGTCATGTACAACTCCTTGTGCCTTTTTGGAACACTTTTTCCCCAGCTCATTTTATACATGAGAAAACTGAGGTGAACAGAATTATGGTCACATAGATACTTAGCATCTGAGGCCACATTTGAACTCAGAATATCAGGAATATGAGTCTTCCTGTATCTAGGTCCAGTGCTCTATCCACAATTTTACCTACCTGCCCATTATATCCTTTAACTAGCTACAAATTGAACAATGGCCTGTCCTATAAATCCGACTCAGTTCTCTATATATTTGAGAAATGAAGCCTTCTTAGAAAATTGTTATTTAAAAGGCTTCTCTGTTTTTCTGTTTCCCTTCTGATCCTGGCTGCATTGGTTTTACTTTTTAAAATAGCTTTTAATTTATTGTAATCAAAGTTATCCATTTTATATCCCATAATGCTCTCTATTTCTCATTTAGTCATAAGTTCTTCCCTTATTCATATATCTGACAGGTTCAACTATTCCATGCTGATTTAACTTGTTTATGGTATCACCCTTTAGGTCTAAATCATGTAATCCATTATTATGCTTTCCATTTCCTTCCATCCTAATTTTCCCTCTATCCTTCTCTTTTCTTTCATCCTGTCCCTGTTCCAATCTGCTTTCCCATCTTTCAGTACCACCTTTTCTAATCCTCCTTCCTTCCTATTTTTCATATAGGGTAACATAAATTTTTACATCCAACTGAATGTGTATATTATTACCGCTTTGAGGCAATTCTTTTTGTTATTGTTGTTGTTGGGGTTTTTTAAGGCAATGGGGTTAAGTGACTTGCCCAATGTCATACAGCTAGATAATTAGAAAGTTTCTGGGGTCAATTTGAACTCAGGTCCTCCTAAATCTGTAACCAGTGCCCTATCCACTGAATCACCTAAGTGCCTGTCTTTGAGACAATTCTAATGAGAATAAATTTCAAGCACTTCCTTCTATCTCCCATCTTCTCCTCCAGTGTAAAAGCTCTTTAAGTTTTTTTTGGTGAGATAATGTATCCCATTCTATCTCATCCTCCTACTTCTCCCATTTTATCTCTCTTTCTTACCCCTTAATTTTTTTATTATTATTTGTTTGGATAGCATCCCAGACTAATAAATATACACCTGTATCTTCTGTCTCCCCTCATGCTAAGTGCCATTATAGTCATAAGGTTCTTAAGAATTATAAGTATTGCCTTTCTATGTAGGAAATATAGACAGTTCAACCTTATTAAATCCCTTATGATTTCTCTTTTATGGTTACCTTTCTATGCTTCTCTTGAGTCTTGCTTTTGAAAGTCAATTTTCTATTAAACTCTGTCTTTTCATCAGGAAGTCTTCCAGGTCCTCTATTTTATTAATTATGTACTTTCCCCTAAAGGATTATATTAAGTTTGTCTAGGTAGATGACTCATGGTTGTAGTCCTAACTCCTTTGCTTTCTTTGAGTCTTTAATGTAGAGCTGCTAAATCTTGTCTTATTCTGACTATGACTCCATGATATTTGAATTATTTCTTTCTGGCTGTTTACTGTATTTTCTTCTTGATCTGGGAGCTTTAGAAATTGACTCTACCATTTCTGAGTATTTTTGTTTTGGAATCTCTTTCAGCAAGTCTTAGTAGGCAATTTCAATTTTTATTTTAACCTCTGGTTCTAAGATAAAGGGCAGTTTTCCTTGATAATTTCTTGAAGTATGATTTCTAGGCTCTTTTTCTGAATATGGTTTTCAGGTAATCCAATAATTCTTAAATTTTCTCTCCACAACCTATTTTTCTTTTCAATTATTTTTCTAATAAGATATTTCATATTTTCTTCCAATTTTATCCTTTTAATTTTTATTTTTTTAATTTCATGAAGTCATTAGCTTATATTTGGTCATTTTTACTTTTCAGGAGGTCTTCATTGAATATTTATGCCCCTTTTGCCATTTGACCTATTCTGTTTTTAAGATGTTTCCTTCAGTATTCTTGTGCCTTCTTTACCAAGCTATTGATACTATCACTTTCTTGCATGACTGTCATTTATTTTTACCATTTTTTCATCTATTTCTCATTTGATTTTTAGAATTCTTCTTGAGTTCCTCCAAAAATTCTTTTTTTAGGCTAGAGATCAATTTACATCTTCTTTGAGGCTTTGCATGTAGTTCTTGTGACATTGTGACATCCTCCAATCTCCTTCTAACCAGTTAGTCTAACTCCTATACAATCTGTGGACTGAGAGCTCCAGAAGTAGCTACCTATCTCTATTTATTTATTCAAGCATTAGACCTGCTACTGGCTTGTTGGGGCATGTGCTTGACCACACTCCATTCTCAACCCAGGGAAACAGACCTTTCTTTGTCAACCTTTTAAGTTGTCTTAGGCTGGAAAATTAATTAACTCATCCTCTTGTTGGTTCTGCTGCTTCAGAATTCATTTTAAGACATTTTTTAATGTTGTTGTTTGTAAGGGAATTTTGGAGATCTCATCTGAATCCCTGCCCTTACTCCACCATCTTGGCTCCATTCCTTAGTCCCTGTTTTTGTTAAGCCAACAGTTCTCTTATCAGTGATCAACTTAAAAGACATATGCTCTCATTAAAGCTGGATAGAGCTTTAGGGGTCATCAGGTTTTAAACCTTTCATTTTTATAGATGAGGAAAGGCCTCACAGAGAGGTTGAGTGACTTACCTAGAGTCATATACAGCTTAACCTAAGGTATAATTTGAAGGTTTAACTTCTTGAATTCAAGTCCTGATTCCAAGTCCTACCACTTAACCATAAAGCAACTACTAAGGACTGGAGCACTTTTTATTGTCAACTTAACCAAATAATAAATATGTCTTTGGTTCAATATTGTCCCTAGATATTTGACCATTCACCAGTTTTGTAGTTGTCAGGGTCCTAGGGCTATTCACTAGAAAAATGGATAAGCATAATATTGATGCTAACTAGTATTTATTATAGTACCTACTATGTATTAGGTACTTTACATATAACTTCTCATTTGATACACACAGGATTCTGGAAAACAGTTATTATTATGGTCCTCCTTTTACAGAAGAAGAAACTAAAGTAGGAGTTACATTTGCCCATGCAGCTAGTAAATGTCTGAGCTATTCAGGCCTTCTTGATACTAGGCCCAGTGCTCTCACCAATTGTTCCACTACTTCAGAAGTGGTAGTAGTATTTTCTAAACAATAGCTATCACTGACAGTGACAAAGAATCATCACTGACTTTCTTTTTGGTAAACTATGCTCCCGCAGCATCAGGAACATCTCCAGTTGTCCAGATCTATATCTTCCCAATGAACCCAGAGTTCCAGAGGAGAAAGTGAGGCTGGTGATTTTGCACCTCCCTCCTTCAGTAAACCCAATTCACTTGGCAGACAATGCTTTAAAGAACAAAGAACTTGCAGCCCAGCCCAATACTTAGGGACATAGGCAACCTGGGGAAATACAATCTAGGACAAGCAGAGAATACAACCTCAATTACTCCCAGACTTCTGAGAGTCAAGATGTACTTCCAAAGAGACCCCAAAGTAGTTCTCTCTTTTTCCTTCTAACCCAATAATCTCTACAATCAATATAAGGTCAATTTAGAAAGCATTTAAAAAATTGTAAATAGGCTACTTTCAAAGTGGTAAAGAGATTAATTCCTTGTGTCTATTGGTAACAATTCCCATAATTTAGTTTCCCTGTCTCCTTGATTATAGGAGGAATGCAGAAACTAAAAATATCTATCATCTGGTACTAGTTCCCCTAGAAAAGGATAGGGAAAGTCTACTAGTGTTGGAATGTTCATTTCTGGTATTTCATGTGGCTATATGGAGACATCTGTTCTTTATGGTTCCTTCATCCAAATTATCAATGTCATGTAGTAGGTTATATTCACTACATGTGGCCACTGAGCATCCCCTGGCCTAGGCAAATCAGTCAATGTTCTGAAATGTTGTTTCCGCATGAGGAAATCCAGCCAGTCTAGATCAAAGAGAAATGAGTGCTGAGAAAAATACTCAATGATAATTCAAAGGTAGAAGGAAAATGGAGTAGGGTAATTATCTAGTTGTTCTATATGAAAATATGCATCCCCCTGAAGTAACTATATAATTGATTTTCAATTAAATTATCTTGAAAATTTCCTCCCTTCTTTCTAGCCTCAGGAAGACACTGGGAAGGCAATCCTTTGAAAACCCAATCACTTCAACCAAAGAGAAAAGAAAGGAAAGGAAAGGAAAGGAAAGAAAAGAAAAAGAATAAAAAGAAAAGTCCAATTTCTAACAGCTTTATGACCCAAAAGAACATCAAAGAGTAACATATAAACATTACTCATCGGATTAGTAGATGACATGACTTATGATGATGGCTATCCATGTGTGCAGGTGTCATCAAAAAGAACATAGGTTTTTGAAAAGTGTTTATATATATATATATATATATGTATACATATATATATATATATATATATATTGTTCTGTGTGACTACAAACTTGATTTGAAACTATTTTCAATATAAAATGGCACAGGGGTGACTGTGTTAACCCATGTCACTTTATCTCCGATGTCTTACTTATCCTAGGTATCCAGGTGGAATGGACAGATACTAGATGAACCCAGCAGGTTCAGCATCTTAACTGGATGCACTCTTTACCACTCACAATTAAACAACTTTTGCATGTTTGAATTTGTTTGGGGTATCCTTAAAGGAGGCCAATTCTGTTCCAGTTGAATGTCCTTGATTATATGGTATTCAGACCGAAGGAGATTACAAAACAATAGATACAACCTAAATGTCTTTGTGTTAATTAAATTGCCAGAAATTTTATCACGAGGCTGGGTAATGATTCTATAGCCCAGCAGGACATGGTCCCTTTAAAAGAAGCTGAGAAGCTGGAACTGCAACCTCTCTTTGCTGACTTTGCAGACTGTGCAATCAGAAAGTAAGTCAAAGCAGCTGGAACTAGGGAGAAGCGAACCCTATAGCAAATGTGAGATATTCTTAGGCTGGACCAAAAGGCTTAAAGATTTGTACACTAGGCTAGTTTCTGATTTTTGTCCTGATCCAGTCAAGGTTTTCCTATTCCCTTTGTTTCTAACCTCAGCACTGTTCTTTGAACTAGGAAATTCATCTGCTGTCCATGTCTCTTCACAGTAAGAATAATAAAGGAGATATACTTTCCCTATACTTCATTCTTCATTCTATGACTCTGGACAAGTCACTTTAATTCTGAGTTAGGTTCCTCTTCTGTAAAATGGGGACAATAATTCCTATAATTCCAATCTCACAGGACTGGTAGCAGGAACCAATGAGATGATGCATACACATTTCTTTGCAAATTTTGAATATTTGGAGGATTAAAATTTTGGACAAATGGTAGAAATTGTTACCATGTATTCTCTTCTGAAATAAAAACTATTCAGAACTTTCTGGAAAGGTTTCAATATTTTTCTATCTCCTGGCTTTGATTTAGGAACATAATGAAATGATGTAATGATGTAATAATGATTTTTTAAGCCAAAAGCATTGTAACCTATTGATGTGTTGAAACAATAAAATTTGAGATGAAATGTGTGTCTCTGTGTGGTATTATTATAAGTCCACTGCCTCTTCCAATATGTTTATGGTATCATCTCCAGCCTTCTGCCTTACCCATATTCTCCCCAAATAAGTGTTTTAGGTTCTTTTTACACATTTCAAGGAACCTCTACTCTGTTTGGACTATTTCAAATTTTTACAATGAAATCTGAAGCCAGGTAAAGCCTTCAGGTTTCTTTGGAATCTGATACTGCCCAGTTTGCCAAGAGATTTGCCAAGATTTGATGAACTTTTCTATGAACCTCAAGAAATTTCACGCTGGGGCAAGAACCGGAAACGAGGCACATTTTACTAGGTTTCAGGTTTCATTCAGACCAGCTAGTCAGGCTCTTCCCTTCTCGAGTGTGTTAATTATTTCCTGACTCAAAACGAGGGGAAAGGATTAAATCACTCTCTGAACTATCGACTGCACAACATAGCATTTCCTAAAAAATGAAGACTCCGTAGGTAAAAGAAATATTAGAAATCAGGATGACTTCACACCATCACATATTTGTCATCCGATTCTTTTTTTGGCTAATGGAAAAGCTAGAAGATGTTCAATTCTTTTAATATAACAGTAGAGATGGCAATTGAAAGTTATACAAAGAAGTCCTGAGCCACAGCAAGAGAAGTAGAGAGTTAGCTTTTATAGTAGAAAAGGAATGAGAACATCCAAAATTGGCCTGGATAGCTTTTTAACTTCTAATTCAATTTATTTCTATTAAAAATTATAGAGTCCAGAAACCAAAAAAATAAATAAATAAATAGATGGTAACAAATTCATGTTCTCAATTTTTCTTAACTCTCTTCTTATCTCCTGAAATGATGATAGATAAGCTTCCAAGGAAATGGTTCTGTTCCCAAACTATCGTTCTAACCTGAATCATCTCATGTTTCTTGTTTATCATGATATTTTAAATGCCCAATATATATTCATATATATAACACATATGTACATAATGATAATTTATATCACTTTACTACCTAGGAATGAGAGTTCATGATAAATTCATTGATACAATTCTTAAAAATAAACATTAGGTTACAGAGATGTATGAATGATGGCCAAATTTAATTTTCAATTTACTAGTAAAAGAAAGATTTTCTAGAAAAAGAAAATAGGCCTAAAATATTTTAAATTTAAGAAAACTTTGCCTAAATTGCTATTATTATTTTTATAATGAATGACAATATAATTTCATCCATTTATAGATATATTAGTGGCAATAAGTCACTTTATCTCTTTTTTATCATTTGGAAAAGTCAAAGATTAAATGAGTTGGTAAAGTAAGATACAGAGACAACTTGAAATCTTAAAATATGCAATTGCATTAGAATTGATGCATACTATATCTTGACAGTAAAATTAATAAACTGCTATATATTTTAATGTTAACATTCTTATATTGTTATAATCATTTATTCCATCTATTAAGCTATAATCTCCATGACAACAGACTGTGTATTATCAAAACCTTTCATTGTTCTTCCTCCAATGCCTAATATAGTACCCTACACTCAAGAAATAATTTAAAATAACTATTTAATTGACAGTAGATTGTAATCTCCTTGTTGCCAGGGACTGAGATTTATTCTTTAGTCTTTGTTTCTCTACCATCTAACATATCTACTTTATAGCATTCTCCTATGACTCTGTCCTCAAATTAATTCTATACTCTATTACCAGGCTTCCCTTTTAAAAATGTTTTATTCATACTACTTCCCTATCTAAGATTTTGAAATGACTCACTATTACTTATTTCTCTCAAACTAATATTTCCTAGAAGAGATATTAGAAACAAAGAGAATATTTGAAGAGGACATTACAGTAATCCATGAGTGCATAGATGAGGACCTGGACTAGGGTTAAGTGCAGTGTGAATGGAAAGGAAATAATGAATCTGAGAAATTTATTCTCATATCTCATAAATTAATGGAGTTCACTCAGAAAAAAATTCCCAAAATATGATCATATCCTGGGAATGTCCTTCCTAAGTGAAGATTTATTTAGACCAATTGAATCATCCAAGAGAGAATCAATGGTTTTACATTCTAACAGTCATTTGATCTACTATAGAATTGTCCAAAGCAAATGATAAATACATATTTCCATATATGTTATATTCCTATGGACCCATAATGACTAGAAGATAGTCAAAGAGAATACAGTTCCCGAGTTGCATGTATATTCTTTAAGTCAAAGAATATGATTCCAAAAGTAAAAAAATTGCAGGTGACTTATATGGAAGAAATTCCATTGAGGGAAAGTGTGACATTTCAGATTGGTCTATTGTCTCTCAACAATGTTTTCCTCCCTCCCAATTTTACTCATGCCTGAAATGCCCTCACCAACCCCTCTGCAATTTTCTCTGTGTTAAGTATATTAAGAAGGTGAAGGCTCCTCTGTGAAATGGTCCCAGACTCTGTATGAGTTCCTTCTCTTTGGAATTCCTTATCACTTATTTTCTAAAGCATTTGTTTGACATTTGACTTACAAAACCCTTTATTTTTTATCTCTAAGCATATATGCTTTGTCTGAAAATATACCTTATATGTATGCATGTCTTGTATTAAGAGAACTAGGTGGTTCAGTGGGTACAGTACTGGACCTAGAGTCAGAAAACTTGGGTTAAAATTCAGAACCTTACTACCTGTGTAATCTTGAGCAAGTCATTAACCTCTATTTCCCTGTTTCCTAATCTGCAAAATGGGTATAATGTCCACAGAAAGTCCCTTCCAATGCTTGAACTCTATGATTTTAGTCTTCATTTGCCTCTACCTCCCAAAGACATCATTTCATTGTTATTGTATTTCATCAAATATGATAGCTGTAAAACACATTATGCCTGGCCCATAAAAAGTACTATATAAATGTTAGCCATGATGACATTAATGATGATTTGGACAGTTAGATGATTAGTTTCTTTAGGGAAGTGTCTATATCTAATATCTCCTGAATTACTAGGTCTGATAATCATACTTTGAATATATATATATTTAAACATATTTTCAATTAAGCAAATAATAAACATTTACTCAGAGAAGAACACCATTAGGTACAAGATGAAATAAATAGATAATATAAATAAATAATTATTAAAACAAAATCTTCATGGAATATACTAAGGAGTTATGATAAATATACAAATATATAAAATGAAATATAAAGTGCAAAATAAAGCAAAAAATTAAAATACTCTACTGAAAAAACTTTGAGGGTAGGGGGATGCAATTATGGAGAGATCAAAATAGGCTTCCTTTAGGAAGTGGCAGTTGAAATATTTTTAAAAGATGAATTAGAATTCAAAAAGAATAGGGGATAATATAAATGCATTGTTGAGGTGCAAAGAAAGTTATGGCTTCCAGGAATAAAAAAGTAGTGATATTGTTATACTTTGCTCTGCTAATACCATATTTAAAGTACCATTTTCAGTTTGGGCTGGTGCATTTCTGAAAAGGACATTATTAAGATGGAAAACAGCTGGACGATAACATCCATGATGATGCCATCAGAAGATAAATGGAAGGAACTGGGGGTATTTAACCTAGAGAGAAGAAGATTATAGTGGAAAGGACATGATAACTGTCTTCAAGTACTTTAAAGGCTATTCTATGGTCAAGAAATTAGACTTCTTCTACTTGGGACAGGGAGTAGAGTAGGAGCAAAAGGCAGAGGTTATCTTGAGGTATATTTAGAATTGACTTGGGTTGGGAGGAAGTAGAAAGAAATTCTAATAATTAGAACATCAAGTGGAATGGGTTGTTTCTAGAGTTACAGGGTTCTCTTTCTACTATAATATTTCAAGCAAATGATGGATGACAATTTGTGGGGGATGTCATATAAGTATTTTTTCACTTATATGTTAGATTATATTGGCTGTAAATTTTCTTTCAACTCTGAACTTGTGTGATTATGTAAGGAACACTTCTTTCAAATAATAAAAACTTGCATTTAAATAATTATATGGATGTTTGGGGAAAAAAGTATGAAGGGAATGGCAAACAATCCAGTTTGATGAAAGCATAAAGAAAATGAAAGGGAATAGGGCGAGAGTTGGAATAGTAGGATTGTGGAGAGTCTTATGTGTTAAAGGTTTAGAACCTTGATAAGTAAATGATAGAGTGCTTCCAGAGAGCCTGGGGTGGGGATGGGGGGAAGAGATAGAGTAAAGTTAGCTAGGTATCATGGTAGAAGGTAGAAGGATATGGAGTGAGGATGTATGATTGAGTGATTTAAAAAGTATGGATGTGAGGTGAAAGCAGAATTGGCAAGACACATTAGCTTATTAGATATGATAGACAAAAAATCAAGATGATACAAGATTACAGAGTTTTTGAATATGGTGAAGATACTGACCAAAATAGTAAAGTAAGAACTATGAAAATGTTTAGGGTGAGACATAATAATCATCTTTGTGCATGGCAGCAATAGGTGTAAAGCAAGAAGGCATCTTAGAGAACATTTAGTTCTCTCTCATTTCTCAGGTGAGGAAACTGACCTAGAGAATTAAATGATTTGAACCTCATTCTTTCCAGAGAACTCTACCTCTCAATTTATAGGGCTTGGATATTGGTGGCATACTCAAGTAGAGATGTCCTACAGACAAATAAGATAATAAATGAAGAATTAGAGAGTTGGAAGTGACTTCAGTGGACTTCTGGTCCTAACTCACATTAAAAGAATTCTTATCCTAATATTTCTGACAAGTAATAGCCCAGACTTTGCTTAAAACTTCAAGGGAAAATGAACCTACCACAAACCTATTCCATCTTTAGACAGTTTTAATTGTTGAGACTTTTTTTTCCTGACATGATACCTCAGTTTGCCTCTCTGTAACTTTCATCTATTGCTCCTGGTTCTATCCTCTGAGACCAAATGGAACATGTCTAATCATTATTTAAAATGACAATCTTTCAAATTACTCCATGATAAACAGTTATCAGGTCTCCCAGGCCCACCAAGACTTATCTTTTCCAATCTAAACACACCCAATTCATTTTACTAATTACCATATTGACATAGACTCAAAACTCCATAATCCTGGTTGTCTTCCTTTGCATTTTGTCCATCTTATCAATGAACCTCTTCAATTGGAATTCCAAAAGGGGAAAATAGTCATTTGAGGCCTGATGAGAGCAGACTACAGTGGAGACAATTACATCCCTATTCCTTGAAGCTATATTCCTCTTAATGCAGCACAAGATCACATTAGCTTTTTTCAGCTGACACATCACACTGCTGACTCACATTGACTTGAAGTCCATTAACCTTTTCTCAGAACAATTCCATTCCATTCATGCCTCCTTAATATAATGCTTTGGAAGTTTGGGGGGGGGGTTGCACCCAACAACAAAATTTTATGTTTATCTGTATTAAATTCCATCTTTTGGATCTATTAGATTCAGCCCAATGTCCATATATTTTGGCTTCTGACCCTATTATCCAGTTCATTAAATATCCCTTCTAGTTTTGTATTATTTGTAAATTTGGTAAGCATATCATTTTTTCCAAGTAATTGATATAATATATAAAAAGTAGAGAACCAAGCACAGATCCAGTTAGTATTCCACTGAAGACTTCCTGCCAGGTTGACATTGAATAATTAGCAATTATTCTTTGAGTCCTGTCATCCAACATGTTCTAAATCTATCTGAATACATTACCATCTAATCTAAATCTCTCCAATCCTGCCTAAAATAACATGAACTACTTGATAAATATTCTTGAAAAATCTAAATATACTTATATTCACAAGATTTCCCTCACTGAAAGAGGTATCCCTTCATCTAGGTGATTCAGTCAATACAACACCAAACTTGAATTCAGGAAAATTCATCTTTTGGAGTTAAGGTCTGGACTCAGATTCTTACAAACTGTGTAATGCTGAGCAAGTCACTTGTTCTATTTGACTCAGTTTCTCATTTTTAAAATGGACTGGAGAAGAAATTGGCAAACCACTCCATTATCTTTACCAAGAAAATCCCAAAAGGGGTTATGGAGAATGAAACATGACTGAAAAACAACTGAACAGAATAAATAGAATCCTGTCAAACTAGGAAATAGAGTTAGCCTGAATCACCTGTTCTAATTCTTTGTAAATACAATTGCCCTGTCTAGATGGTCATTAATAGTATCTTTAATTATCCATTCTAGAATTTTCCTAAGATCTGAAAACAAGCTAACTAGCTTATAATTTTCAGATCTTTTTTTTTTCCTTTTTTTGAAAACAGGACCAACATTTGCCCTCATCCAATTTTATTTCTCTTGTTTTTAAAGCTTACATTCAGGGGTATCAATTTCCTACTAATGACTTAAGTTCTATCATTTCCAGTATAAAACTTGTTCTTTTAGGGAAAAAATAGCAATGTTGTCTCCTTTATTGTTATCATCACATCCATTCCATGAGAAGATTCATAGTATTTTTGGTCCTCCTTTTTTTTCCCATTATAGCTTAAAAATCCCTTTGTGATATATTTAGCTTCCCTTAACAGACAAATTTCATCCTGATATTTAAATTCATGATGTTATTTAATACAACCATATCTCATTAATATATCTTCTGTCACTTACTCTTGATTCTACGTTCTACTCATTTAAAAAAAATAAGTTGGTGGGTGAGTTCCCTCTGCAACCTCCTTGATCTCTTCAGATAATTTTCATTTTTATTTCTTATTGAAATTTTTCCCTTTGTGTCTACTGAGTTCCATTCTTTAAAATCTCTCATCTCTCCTGAGATATTTTGCTCCATGGGACACTATCTTTCTTCTGAATCTTTGAAATCCACCTTCCCCAAATTTGGAGTGCATTTCAGACTACGCCTTCATTTCCTCTCACCTATTCCTAACTGGGCAATTACTACTCATATGTGATATTGTGTATGTCCCAGTTCAAGCTATTTTTTTTGTACAATGCCAATGAATCCAAGGCTAGTCTAAACAACAACAAAAAATAACAGCAGATTGTAACACAGAACAAGGATTTAATAGACATGTTTTGTTCCTGCTTTTGACTATTTATGTGCCTCTGAGGCCCATTTTCCTTATATGTAAAAAGAATTTTAGCTAATTGGTCTCTTTTAGTTCCTTTCATCCCTAACACTGTTTGGCTCTAATCACTAAGGACATAATCCTTTGGGGTCACCATATCTTGCCCCCTTCCCTGCATTATTTGGGACTTTGGCTAAGTCAAACTCAGTATGACAATCAAAAGAAAGTAATTGGGTTCCCAGTGGCATCTTTTACTAGAATACTGTCTATTTCTTTTCCTCTCATAATAATTTCTTCTCATGAACATCTTTCATTCTTGTTTTTATGGCCCTCTCACATATCCTTTTCTGCATCCTAGCCTAACAAAGGCTTAAGAAAATCACTTAACTTGAAGTTTTTTTTATTTCTTAATATTCTTTCTCATTCATAACTCCTTTTTACCAACAGTGTAGTTCTGGAACTCTAGAAGATTTGTGGACTTTAATATTCTGTACTGTTCAGAGTTGGTTTAGGTGAATATATTTGTTCATGATTGAGTCCTGGTACCTGCAGAGCAAGAAATTTGCAGCTCTCAAAAACAGTGGTGTTTCACTAAAAGTCTATTTCAAATCTTTGTTGGCCTGCATTTATTTATCTCCACAGTTTCTAAACATCTAATATTTTTGAGGACTGAATATTTTACTTCTATTTGCCACATTACCGTGTAATTGCTGGAAAGTCAATTTCAACTTTATTGGCATGAAAACTGAGAAGAAAGAACCCAATTTTATGACCATTCTCTTACTTGCTCATGATGAGCCATAGAAATAAAAGATGGTTGAAAACAAATTCATAGTGCAGATTGAAGGATAGAGCAAATTGGTAGAATAGATAGGAAATTCATAAGAGGTTAAAGGGAGAAAGTAGGTATAGCTGTAACTATTAAGTTAGCGAGACAAAGAAAAAGAATTCAGGAGAGGTTGTCACTTTATCAAGAGATTATAAGTAGTTGTGAGTGTTTCAACCAAGTCTTTAGAGTTAAGAAATAAATACTTACAAATGGATAAAAGAAATAAGCCTGAAATTTTCAGCTATTATGGAAGAGAAACTGGATCCTTTGAAGAAAAAGAAGCTGTTTTGTAAACATCTGTATTTACTGATATAATAGAGTCACAAAATATCTTGTGAGGGATCATTTATTTAGTCAAAGGAAGAAGAGGAAACTAAAGCAGGCAGAGGTTAAGCTATTTGTCCAGTTTTGATCTAGTCTAAACTCAGATCTTCCAGATTCCAGAACCAGTCTATTGTCCCACCTAGACTTAGAAAACCTCACAAGACATAGGAAAATAGATAATTATTACTTATTTTTGGTAATTTTCATGAGCAAAAATGATACTTTCTGAAAGAACCTCAAAATATAGCCAACAATTATGAAGTATTGTGAAAGATGAAAACCATAAAGGCACTGAAATGTTTTCTCTTTGTCGATCATTGAAGGAAAAGAATACAGAAGAAAACAAGAAATTTGAGAAATAAATAATTTGCTCAAAATATGGTATCTAAGAAAGAGATTTGGATTTCTTACCACAGACTACAAATATGAGTTGATATATTATTAGGCAGAGATGAAATACAACAAAGGTTGATAAGAGTATATTTGTGTCATGCCTTGCAATTGTAATCAAAATGACTTCCAATTAAAATGGATGGAGGAAAGCAGTAATAATCAATATATATATCCCCTAAGTTATGTTCTCTAGAAGAAACACTGTGATGTGCAGAAATCCACAAGGACAATATACAATTCAAATCTAATAATAAAACTCATGGCCCCAGGTATCTATAGACAAATCTACAAAATTCAAGCAACAACATGTACTGAAGGTCCAACTGCAAGGAAACAAAGTGAGACCTCAGTGCTGTCAAGTCATTTGAAACAGTGATATGGAAGTCATGATAAGACAATGATCTTTGGATGGATATATATTATTCAAGGGAAGTAAACTTAAGATTTCAGCACAAAGAATTAAGGGTAGGCATCACTGAGACTTAGTGGGATATAGTCAGGATTGGAAATGACCATAGTTTCATGACTGGATGATGGCAATGAAAAAGAATACAATTATCTAAAGAGTAGAAAATAGTATTCTACTGAATGTTCTTAGTATATACCTCTATGGAAAATCAACAGTCTTAGGATAGAAGAATGATGAATGAATGACATTTGTTAAGGGGGAAAAAAAGGAAAGTACAAGTGATATAATTATTGGATATGATATATAGTTTTCCAGAATGATTGAATCAGTCGACAGTTATGCCATTGGTATCCCTGCACCCTCACAACTCTTCCAGTAATGGTTATCTTGCTCTTTTGTCACTTTTGACAATCTGAGTTTGATGTAGAATGTCAAAGTTGCTTTAAATTGCATTTTTCTTACAACTGATTTGGAACTTTTTCATATGATTGTTGATAAGAGCTAGCAAGTCTTGCTTTGGTCTTTTCCACAAAAATGGAAAACTTTTAAACTGGAAATGGTAAAATCTTTGATGAAACATGTATAGATTAGATAGATAACTGATAGAGAAGAATATATTCATTTATATAAACATATATACACGACGATGGATGAG
Source organism: Macrotis lagotis (assembly GCF_037893015.1). Classification (NCBI taxonomy): domain Eukaryota; kingdom Metazoa; phylum Chordata; class Mammalia; order Peramelemorphia; family Peramelidae; genus Macrotis; species Macrotis lagotis. The sequence continues at coordinate 150,718,894 of NC_133662.1, read as the reverse complement.
TTCTATAAATTGTTCATACCAAAATCTTGACAGTAGGCATTCTTTATAACCTTGATTTTCCTTGTGTAGATAGACAGGCTGATCTCTTTTGAGAAATTATTGATCTCATTCATGTGGTATTAATTGTTATAGGACTTGAGGCCACTTGCACAATGTCATCCAGAAACAGAATTATCTGGAAGAGTTCATCAAACAGAATCACTTTTCAAATTGGTTATTCTTGAATTAATGTGGTTGTATCTTTGGCAAGCATGTGGTCCATGAGTTATACCAAACTTTGTATTAATAATTTGATAACTGACTTCAATTTACTTAAGGGCTCTTGTGTAGAAGAACTATTCAACAGATTCTGGGTATCTCCAAAGGGTAGAACTAGGACTAATAGGTGGAAGTTAAAGGAAAGTTATAGTTATTTGTGTCTGTATTTAAGGAAGTGTTTTCTAACAGTTATAATTAAAAGTGTTTTATGGCATTGAATAGTAGGGAATTTCACATCCTTATAAAGAATCAAGCAAATTTGTAAAGGACTATTGTAAAGCACATTCCTGATTTGGACACTATAATGGACTGAAGAACCGTCAAACTCCTTTAAATCATGTCTATGGGTTAAATAGAGCTTGCAACAGCTGAGGAGTGAATCTTCTTTTCACAATGGAGCATTTGAAAAGACTTTCTAGCCTTCACAACCACAAGGTCACATAAATAGAACCTATTCATATTTCCATCAGAAAATTAGGCATGCTCTGACTGATTACTTATTCCCTGCCTAAAGAGGTCCTTAGCAGCTCACCTTCCTACAAACGTAGTGTGTGTGTGGGGGGAAATCTTTCAACTTTCTGCAGCAATATTCTCATGTGTGGTCTCAAAAACTACAATATTATGTCCCCTGCCAAAAGTAAATGAATATCAGAGGACATTGGAGGTCCAAATTCTCAGGCTCCTCTTCCTCTCTTCTTCTGTCACTCAGTTTATATTCAAGAGTTAAAATTAAACAAGAGGAAAATACTTACCTCAATGCCTATGTCCACAGAAAGGGAAATGGCCAGTTTGAAAGGCAGCAGATTAAAGGATTAACAGTATACATAACAAAAAAAGATAGGGGGGATAAAGGAATGGACAGATCAGACAAATGGGAAATAAAATGAAAGTCAGTGCTTTAATGGAAGCCAGGCAAAAACCATTTGTGGTTCTATTATATACAAGGCATCATGCTAAGCAATGGAGATAGAAAAAGAATCAAAACACAGTCCCTATTCTCAAGATGCTCCCAGGTTAGTGTTTAAATGATGAAGGAAGAGTTATGCCAGGCAAATGAGAAGTAAGAATAAAGTGGGTGATCAGAAAATATAATGGAAAGTGGCCCTGTCAAAAAGGCTATCCTGAGTGAGATTAGAGGCAAAATCAGGGCTTATAATGATAATCCTGGGTCACATAGCTGCTATTATTTCTCTTGGGATAAAGGACGAAAACCAGGTCTACCAGGTAAAATGCAATATGATGCCATACAGTGCATGTTACACTTGAGGTCAGGAAGACCTGGGTTCAAATTCTGCCACTGGCACTTTGTTTTGCAACCATGAGAAATTTAATTCATCTTTCTGGGTCTTAATTTCTCCATGTACTCCAAAGGGATCATAATACTTATCACATTAATCTTGTCAAATTTAGCATAAGACTCAAATTTCCCAATGGCCTAAATTATCTTCCATGTATTTTACCATATTTTTATTTACTTTTATATGTATATATTGTTTCTTCACTTAAATGCAAACAGCGAGGGTAAGATTTACTTTGTATTAGCCTCTATATGCTAGCACCAATCATGATATCTATCCTATATGAGACATTGAATAAATGTTTGCTGATTAATTTATAAAGTCCTCTGAAAATTTTGAAGTATCAGTTATTATAATAAAACTTCACATTTATATAGTACTTTGTACTTTTCAAAAAATCAGCAAGCTCCATGTTTTATTGGATCTTTATGATACCCCAGGAAATAGCTAAGGGGTTTGAAACTATGTTTAAAACTATCTTGAGGGGGCGGCTAGGTGGCGCAGTGGATAAATCACAGGCTCTGGAGTCAGGAGCACCTGGATTCAAATCCGGTCAGACACTTAATAATTACCTAGCTGTGTGGCCTTGGACAAGCCACTTAACCCCATTTGCCTTGCAATAAACCTAAAAAAAACTATCTTGACCAAAAGATACTCAGGTTATTGGTGTGAGTAATTCACATAGTGCTTTAATATGCTTTAAGGAGCAGCTAGGTGGCACAGTGAATAGAGCACCAGGCCTAGAGACAGGAAGACTTGAGTGCAAATTTGACCTCAGATGCTTACTAGTTCTGTGTCCCTGGGCAAGACACTTCACCCTGTTTGCCTCAGTTTCCTCATCTGTAAAATGAGCTGGAGAAGGAAGTGGCAAACTAGTATCTTTACCAATAAAGCACCAAATTGGGTGACAAAGAGAAACAACAGCACAACAACTTACAAGGTTTATCAAACAATATTCTTCATAATAGAGGTCACTATACAACTCAAATACTATATCCATTTTACAGATGTGGAAACAATCTCAGCAAGGTAAAATTTGTTGTCAGGGTTACTCAGAGCTTGCTTGCATTTGAACATTAGTTATTCCTTGTACCAAGTATAGAGACATTTTAATTGCAGTGTGTTTAATAATATACTCAGTGCTCCTGATACCATAATATTCTTTCTTCCCAAATGAGCCATCTTTTTTCTGGACCATTCTTGTATGACTTAAAATTATTTATAAAGTTTTCATCTTATATAAGGGAAATATTATATAACTTTAACTGACATCAAGGTAGGTTTTCTTTCTTCTCTGTGTCTCTCTCTCTCTCTCTCTCTCTCTCTCTCTCTCTCTCTCTCTCTCTCTCTCTCCCTCCCCAACTTGTCTTTATCTCTCTATGTAGATATTCAAATATATGTATGAGAATATATATGTATGCATGTATTAATAAATATTCATTTCATTTATGGTTCCTTCTCTTTCTCCAATTTTATTATTTCATTTTGTTTTTTCCAAGATAAGCTGCTGAGTTCTTCCTAGTAGAAACATTTTTGGAAAGAGTATGAACATTATCTTCTATTCAAAAAAATTGACCAAATGTTGCCCATCATAGGTTGTTTTCTTGATCTTTCTACTAGAGTTGCTTAAACCAATCTTTGTGATTTTAGTTATTGAACCAATTGCTCCAGAGAAGTATCCCAATCTTCCTCCCCAACATGATCAATGACAGTTATAATTTCCTTGTCAAGACTAGCTTTGGGGGAGGATAAAACAAATACTATCATTGGAACTAAGAATTTGTCGATCTTAAAATGTAATGTCTTAAAGCATCACATCCAGCCATGTGATTGCTAGTGGAATTTTTCCAAGATTTTTAATGAAATTCAAAATTATTTCTCCACAAAGACACCTCAGAAAGAGACACTCAACTCAGGAGTGATTTATACCTGCTCCTTAAAAAAAAGAAAAAAGAAAAGAAAAGAGGAAAGGAGAGGAGAGGAGAGGAGAGGAGAGGAGAGGAGAGGAGAGGAGAGGAGAGGAGAGGAGAGGAGAGGAGAGGAGAGGAGAGGAAAGGAGAGGAAAGAAAAGGAAAGGAAAGAAGAAAAGAAAAGAGAGCATTTGACTATTCATTTTCTGGGAAGCATAGTAAAGCAGACTTTGAGATATTTCATCTCCTTTTGAAAATGGGTTGTATCCTCTCCTGCAGAGGTCTTTTGTAATTTTTTTTTGTTTTTGTTGTTGCTTCTTTCTGTCATTTATGTGGCACCATCTCATGCTATTCATACTATACAATATGGATCATGTCGCAGTCCTTTCATAGCTCCTTCAACCCAAATATAAAACCAAAGCTTATTAAGCAGACTTACGTTGTTAGAACTGAGAGCATTTGAAGTGTTAATGTGTTTTAAGAGCTGCCAATGGGGGTGGGGTGAGGTATCTTGTATCTTGGCATGCTTTGTATAATGGCTTTGCTACATGCATGAATACATTATTAGCAGACACAAACATACTCAGTCTCACATTATATTGATTCAGTGAATGATTGAAGGGTCATCAAGCTATCTGTTAACGCCTGCACAAAAGAAGATGTTCAATTTGTGATGGCATAATTTTGGCCTGGTTTGCATAAAAGCAAAAGCAGAGCAGCTGCAGGAGTATGTCTTGTCTGGTTATCAAAATAAAAATTGAGATTTGTCCTTAAAGCAACTGGACAAGCCAGTTATCCTCCCCCTTGGGGGTGTTTATATTTCTTTCCATTTTGTCAACAAGAGTCCTGCTAGAAACAAAACATTAAACTCCATAGCCATTCCCCGCTGGCTCATCACAGGCTGTAACTATGTATGTGTTGGTTAACTATTCCTGTAGCAATATATGATGAATCTTCTAATAAACCTCATTATTTATTTTTCAATGGAGCTGTTAATTAAATTAAAGGTGATGGCAAAGAATAGAATGTGGATTGTGATTTCCTTAAAAATGAGTATTTCCAGGTTTTTCTCTAGAGGAAGAGGTATTTTATTCTGAGTTATCAAAATGCTAGCCACTATTTATAAAATATATGGACCTGACAATCATGCCTATGTGTTACATTGAATTGAAAAATTACCATTTAGTCATTGGAAAAAAACATTGAAATAAGACTGTCTGTCTACTCTGAGTGAATGATCTAGTCCTTGTGGTCTATTGGGTCCTGGCTTCTTTTTTTAGATTGCCACATGTCATAAAATAGTCATAAAATTCCCTGTGACACGGTGACACTATGACACTGCAGTTCTCACTGTTTCCTAGAGTTGAATTAAAATATCTTAATTTAAGAGGTCACTATACATCTCTATCACCCAAAACACTGTACTCTTTATTGGAAAAAAATGTATTCCTACTAAAAGTTTGTTGGTAACTTCAAATTATTTGGATATTATATTGATGATTTTTTTTAATATCATCCCAGACTTTAGTGTTCCAGTAGGAAAATTAAAATGCTCCTGAAGGTAGTGACAGCTTTGATTAGAGATACTAAGAAACTTGTGATGTCCTTGATGTGGTCACTACCTACACAAACACACACACACACACACACACACACACACACACACACACACACACACACCCTTCTCATTCCGAGAATTAGAGAAAAATATATTCTAGTTATGAATAAAGTCATTCTTTGGAAGAATTCTCATTATAGACTCTTGAATGTCTCCTGCAAATCTCATCTTCACCCCAATGTTTATGGACTGCACACTGTCAGCTTTGCTATAACAAACCTATGTTTAATTTATCAATATGGCTACTCAATCCCTGTTTCTAAGAGCAAGTTGCTTAGAGTCTCTATTTCTGTGTCTATTTATAATTCAGGTATTTTATCTAATTTAGTTTTTTATTTATTGATTATTTTTATTCTTATTTGATTCATTTAATTTTTCAATTCAGAAATCATAAAATGAATTAAACAATAGTTTACAATAATTTCTTTTGATTCATGTGCATTTGTTGTGAATTCCTCCTTTTATTTTTTTATTTTGCATATCTTGTTTTGTTTCTCTTTTCCCAATCAAATTAAATAATGGTGTATTGATTTGTTAGATTTTTTCAAATTATCAACTTTTTTTTTAACCAGTCTATTTGTTTATATACTGTCTATATTATTATATAATTGGGGTAGCTAAGTGATGCAGTGAATAGAGCATAGGTCTAGGAGTCAGGAATATGGAAGTTTGACTTCCTTCTCAGGCTTTTGCCACTTCCTAGCTGTGTGACCTTGGGAAATCACTTAAGTCTGATTGCCTCGCATCCAGAGCCATCCATCTCCAGTCATCCTGATTCACATCTGGCCACTGGATCCAAATGGCTCTGAAGAGAAGAAAGTGAGTCTGGTGACTTAGCACAGCACTCCCTCTCTCAAATCCAATTCATAGACTTGTCATGGCATCACCGCCCTGATGCGGTCTTCTTTGAAAATGAAGAACAAGCATTATTATTATTATTATTATTATTATTATTATTATTATTATTATTATTAAATTGTTTTGTTAGTTGTTTGAATTGTTTTTATATGTATCTCAATGTCTGTCTTCTCTTTTCTCTTTCATTAATATTATTAGTTATCTGAGATATAAATAACTTCTTTAGTTACATCTAATACATATTTAACATATCTCAATATTATCATCCTCAATGCTACAATTATTCATTGTATATCATTTGTTCTTTATTCTCTCATTGTTTATATTGTCTTCATCTAGATTTTCATCTTTTCCCCTCATTTCTAAGATTATAATTTTCATTGTGCTATGATCTCCCTAGACCATGGATCATTGTGCATAATATTTAATATTTCTACCATTCTGTGATACTTTGTGAATTTTTTAATTAGATCATGTGATAAAATGTAAAGATCTCATTGTCAGAAAAATTAGTATACTTTAAAAGGGTATTCTTTAAGATTTTCATTCAATAACTGTCATAATTCTACTCAAATGATGTTTTATATAGCTAAAGTTTCCATATTGTTTCTTGCATTTTTTGTCTTCCCTTTGTATTTGTCAATGTCTTAAGAGGGCATGTTAAAACCATCTATAATTATTATTTTATTCTTTGGGTTTGCAGATATTTAAATTTCTTTTGCTTTAAGTAAATTAAATGTTATATCAATTGATTCATTTTATTCAATACTAATATTATTTCATTACATCCTGACACATAATTATTACTTTTTCTCCCTTAAAAGAACATATATATTTACCATTGCCATATCTCAAATCATAATTACAAATCTAAAGTTCTCTTAAGATTTACTGATCTCTAAAGTACCTTCAATCTCTCAAGTTTTGATGCAATAAATTCTTGTATTCAGATATAAAACAATAAATTTTATTCTGTTTTTTCTTTATGCTCTGTATGCATCTTTATATTTCAAGTGTTTCTTATCAAGCCTTTTTCATTTTAGGAGCATTTATTTTTTATAATTGTCACATTTTTCTCTTCCATTAAATAAAGCTAATACATCTTTTCAAAAATCTACAATACATGCTTGATGTTTGGTTCTATTGAAATCATCTCATTTCAATCTCTTTTCATCATCTTGGAATATGTTCCTTTCCCCTTCAGTGCCCTGTCCTGTTCTTAGATCTCTTTTCTAAACATCAGTGCTAGATATCTATAATTTGCTTGTTTGAAATTAACTGATCCCAAAATCCATTACTACTATCACCCCCTCACTCCTAACACCTTCCTTCTCCAACTCAGAACCAGATCCCTTTATACTACTAGTTTTAAAAAAGAGAGGATTCAAGAACTTAACAATAAACTCAATAGCATTATTCAAACCCATATATCATGAAAAAGAGTAATTAATTGATATTTCCAAATTATAAAGAGAAAAGTATTGTTCTTTAGAACCTCCATATTCTCCAACTATCATTGTGAGAGAAACAAAAGTGGAACCATGAAATAATGTCATAAAGGTTGGATTTGTTGTTCAGGGTCGCATACTATCATGATCCTATTAATGGTTTTCTTAGCAAAGATGCTGAAGTGGTTTATGATTTCCTTCTCCAGTTCATTTTGCAGATTAGGAAACTAAGGCAAGTAAGGTTAACATAGGTAGTTGAACTCAGGAAGATGATTCTTCCCAGTGCCAGGATTCAGACTTCATTCATTGTTCCACCTAGCTGCCCCAGAAGGTTGGCTAGTGGAAAGGGTAAAAAATGAATAAGCATTTTTTTTAAATCAGAGAATCACTAGTGACAGTCATTAAACTAGAGAATGTGGTACAGGAAAGGTGGAAAGGGAGGAATGTGAATTACATTTTCATCTTGGTTGGTGGGAGAAAGTGGAGAATTTACACGAAGTAAACTCATGGGTTCCCAAGGAAACCCTTTAGGAGAAGAAAATATCCAACAGAGAACAGAGGATTGGCAGTATCCTAATCCAGGTGGTGGAAAACAGAATTTTTTTTTTTTTTTGTGGAGATCAGAGTATAATCAGTGTAAAGCCTCTTAAGGAAGAGGGATTTCTTCTAACATCCTTTCCACTTTTAGATGGTGATTCTGGCCAAGGTGACCCTATGGGCTTGAGGGGTGTGAGAAATGGCCTCATGGACTGGGGTGGGTCTGGCAGGATGTTCAGAGGAGACTGAGAACAAGAAAGAGGTAGATTTTGGGGAAACCAGGGCATGGATTATGGAGGTTTCAATGGAGGAAAAAAGGAGAACCTGGAGGTCTACCTAGACCATGGAGCAGATGGGAGGCAGAAGAGGAAGGTGTGGAAGATCCAGAAAGATGGATAAAGGCCAGCATTGTTAGGAGCATGGAGACCTACTAGATGTAGAAAACTCACAGATTTTTTTAAACCAGAAAATAGTTTAAATTTATAATTCCATATTTGCAATATTCACCATAACATTATGATGATTCCTTGTCTGTACTTTGGGATTTTTCACCATTTGTGGAGAAATATATAAACAAATTAAAAAGTTTGAATTTCTTTTCATTCTAAGATGGTTGCTTTATGAAAACTAATAAATCAATTAGAAACCATTGTGTGGAGATATTATGTGAAGGACCAGGAGGACTGGAGGACTGACTGTAATAATGTTAATGGTTGTTATGTCGATTTTTTTAAATAAAATTCCAAATGTTTATAAATATTTTAAAAGGAAAGGAATAGATGGATGGATGGATCTCCTTATATAAATTCTTAACTCTGCTTTGATGTATAATACTCAATTCTCTAAAGTCATCTCTTTCATGAGTTCTAAAGTTGCAATATTACTATCTTCTATTCATATGGCACAATTTATTCAGCCATTCCTCAATTTTGTAAGAGGTAATCTATGGTACCCCTTTAGATTCTAGGGGTTAAGTGGCTTGCCCAAGGCCACACAGCTAGGTAATCATTAAGTGTCTGAGGCCAGATTTGAACTCAGGTCCTCCTGATTTCAGGGCCGGTTTTTTCATATATTTCTCCTTCATTTCATTGCCCTCTTCAGGATCATTATATTTTGTTTTGCTTGTAATTATACTCTCCCTGGCACTATTTCCTCTCTTCACCTTCTCTCACTCTCACAATCACAGCTTCCATCACTGTTGAGTTTGATAGAATATCAAACTATGGTGTTCGACCTTCCTTTCTTCATTCGAATAATAGTAAAATTCATATGATTCCAACTCTCTACAACCCTCCCTCTATGTCTATATATATTATGTTTCTATGTGTACCCAAATTATGAGAAAGAACAAGTTACAATCTCTTCTTCCTCCTTTATTCCCTATTGTATTCCTTTTACCCTTCCTTCTTTTTCACCACTGTTTTTAATCTCAGAAGAGAGGTTTAAATTCATCCCAAGGGCATTAGTCTAACTTATTAGTTCATTCAATATACTTTGAAGACATTAAGGTTCTGAAAGGACATATTTCTCCTTCTTTTGATAGAACACTAATATTATAACATTTTATGATTCCTCCCAATTTTTCAAATAAATTTTCCTTTCTAGGATTTTCTAATTTTTTTATTTTAAAGTTTCTATTCAACTCTGATCTATTCATGACATCAAAAATGTTCAAAAATTCTCCCTTAAATTAAAGGTTAATATCTTTCTACATTATACTCAGTATTAGAGGGGAATTATTCTTAATTATAGACCTATAACTTTTGCCTTTTAGAATATCATCTTTGGCGGAGCCAAGATGGCGACATGAAGGGATCGAGTCTTAGGAGCTCTCTGATAAAAACTCATAAACTAAGGATTCTAACTAAACTTTCGAGAGACAGAACCCACATAGGGACCCAGTGAGGCAGTTCTCCTACTCAAGGTAACCTGGAAAAGAGCAGAAAGGCTCTGCTCCCCGGGGTTGGAGGAGCGGCCAGGAAGAGGGGTGGCCAGCCAGAGCCAAAGAACCTCAGCCTCCCAGAGGCAGCCCCAGGGCAGCGGGGGAGTCTCCTAAGCTGCACCCCGGGGAGCACTGGCACGGAGTGGGGGAACAGAGGGGGACCTCTGCCAGAGCGAGCACGTGGAGCCCAGCCCTCGGGGCACACAGCCAGCAGCCTGGTCTTTCAGCAGCCTAGATCCGGAAACATAAGCAGGTGGAGCCCATAAGCAGGAGCCCCCAGGGCATGAGCCCATTGAGCTGAGGGAGGGGAGTGAAGAGAGACTGCAGAGCTCTGTCCTCTGCCCTGGAACAGGACTCTGGAGCTCTGACCACATTCAGATCCTGATCACAGTCTAGGCCCCCCCACAGAACAGCAGGCCCCCCCCCCACCTCAGCCAAGTGGCAGAGGGGGGCGCTTATGGTCATTCACAGACCAGGAGGGAGGACAGAGCCTCACACACTGAGACCCTTGTGGGAGTGTCCCAAAAGTTCAGGAAGCACCCCCAAAAAACAGGCTTAGGCTGGGGAAATGAACAAAGAAACAAGAGGAAGACCATTGAGAAATATTTTGCAAATGAGCCCAAGAAGGATCAAAATACTCAGTCTGAAGATGAGGAAGCACAAGCTCCTGCATCTAAAGACTCCAAGAAAAAAACAGAAATTGGGCTCAGGCTATGATAGAGCTCAAAAAAGACTTTGAAAATCAAATGAGGGAGTTAGAAGAAAAACTGGGAAAGGAAAGGAGAGAGATGCAGGAAAAACATGAAAATGAAGTCAGCAGCTTAGTCAAGGAAATCCAAAAAAAATGCTGAAGAAAATAGCATGCTAAAAACCAGCTTAGGTCAAATGGATAAAACAGTTCAAAAAGTTATTGAGGAGAAGAATGCTTTAAAAAGCAAAATTGGCCAGATGGAAAAAGAGATAAGAAAACTCCCTGAGGAGAATAAATCCTTCAGACAAAGAATAGAATTCAGGGAGATTGATGAATTTACCAGAAATCAGGAATCAATACTTCAAAACCAAAAAAATGAAAAATTAGAAGAAAATGTGAAATATCCCATTGAAAAAACAACTGATATGGAAAACAGACTTAGGAAAGATAATTTGAAAATTATTGGAATACCTGAAAGTCATGATCAGGAAAAGAGCCTTGACATCATTTTCAAAGAATTACTACAGGAAAATTGCCCTGATATTCTAGAAGCAGAGGGCAAAATAGAAATGGAGAGAATCCACCAATTCCCTAGAGAAAGAGATCCCCAAAAACCAACCCCCAGGAATATTATAGCCAAGTTCCAGAACTCCCAAGTCAAAGAGAAAATATTACAAGCAGCCAGAAGGACACAGTTCAAATATCGTGGAGCTGCAGTCAGGATCACACAGGACTTAGCAGCAGCTACAATGGAACCTCGTAGGGCTTGGAATACAATATACTGGAAGGCAAGAGAGCTTAGAATGCAGCCAAGAATGAACTACCCAGCAAGGCTGAATGTCCTCTTCCAGGGAAAAAGATGGACTTTCAATGAACCAGGGGAATTTCAAAGGTTCCTTTTGGAATGGCCAGAGCTGAACAGGAGGTTTGATCTTCAGATACAGGACTCAGGTGAAGCATGGAGATTGGAGGAGAGGGGGGAAATATGAGGGACTTAATGAGGATGAACTGCATGTATAGAAAAATGATGCTGATAATATTCATATGAACCATCTCAGTTAATAGAGCAGGTAGAGGGAGCTTTTATAGTTGAAGCACAGGAGAAAGCTGAATTTGAAGATAAAATATGGTGTAAAAATGGAGTCAATAAGAAAAAAAGGGAAATGGAATGGGAGAAAGAAAAAGGAGAGGGGGAATAGTCCAAGCTGTTTCACATAATAAGATTTTTTTTTATTACATTGAGCTATTGCAATGATATGGAAGGGGGGAGGCAAGGGAGAATGAGGGAACATTTGCTCTCATCAGAGATGGCTAGGAGAGGAAACAGCAAATATACTCAATGGGGTATAGACAACTGGAGTAAGAAGGAGGGGGCAGCAGGGGGAAGGGGTGGGGATGTAAATAAAGGAGGAGAGGATGGACCATGGGGGCACAGTGGTCAGATATAACATATTTTCTTTTTTTACTTCTTGCAAGGGGCTGGGATTGGATGTCCTGCTCAGGACCATAGGGCCAGGTGGATTCTGGGCCTAAGGGGTGGTATGGGGGCTCAGGGCTTCTTGGCCCCAGGGCCAGGGATCTGTCTGCTGCGCCACTAAGCGACCCTACAGCAGAGTCAGAGTGAAAGGGGAGAGAACATATAGTACATGGTAGTGGAGAAATAAGAAAGGAGGAAGTTGCCATCAGCAATGGCAACGTTGGAAAAATATGGAAGAAACTTCTGTGATGGACTTATCATAAAGAATGTGATCCACTCACAACAGAGTTGATGGTGTTGGAACAAAGACTGAAACACATTTTTTGTTATTATTATTTGGGGGAGGGTGCAGGGCAAGTGGAGCTGGGTGGCCTGCCTGGGGCCACATAGCAGGGTGATCATTGGGTGTCTGGGGCCAGATTCGGACCCAGTGCTCCTGGCTCAAGGGCCAATGCTCTGTCTGCCACCCAGCTACCCCTACTATTATTACTATTTTATTTTATTTTGGGTCTTTTTTTTTCTTCTTTTTGGTTTTTGTAGGGCAGTGGGGATCGGGTGGCTTGCATGTCACATGGCTGGGTGATTATTGGGTTTACGAGGCTGGATGTGGACTCGGGTGCTCGTGGCTCTAGGGCTGATGCTTCGTCCATTGCACCACCTGGCCATACCTACAATTATTACTATTATTTTTTTATTTTAATTTTTTTCTCCCCCCTTTACTTTTTTGCCCAAGCAAGTCTATGTATATTCATGGGGGTAGGGGTATTTTGTTTACTTGTAAACAAGTATATCTTATTAATGTAAAGAAAAACATTTGTACAAAATGAGAATAAAAAATAAATTTAAAAAAAAAGAAATTAAAAGAGGTGATGTAGAAAAGAGAGAATCAAGCATTACTGTCTGAAACAATTTTTCCTTGTAGTATGTGCCATGGAGAGCAGTTTTTGCATAAAGTTAAGCTCAATAAAGCACCTTGGCCATTAAAAAAAAAAGAATATCATCTTTGAGGATTTCCTCAAGTTTTTAGTAGAATTTGTCAGGTCTTATACAATCCTGACTTAGTTCTTGAACATCTTTATGAATGTTTGTTCCAAATCTTCCTTACGACTTAGCTCCTCCTTTAATTCTTTTAATAAGCTTCTAACTCTCTTTCCATTCTTTTATTCTGATTTTTGTGTGTCTCATCATTGTTATAATGATATTAATGAATGAGTGAACAAATGAATCAATAAAGATGGTTGGATGGATGGATGAAGAATTTTTGATATGCTGAACATTGTGCCAAGCACAGAGTATGAAAATTGAAGTGAGATTGCCCATGTCCTCAAAATACTTGCATTCTAATAAAGAATGATGACATTAGAGTAGTAGTGGCTAGGGAAGGGAGTTGTGGGAATAACAAGGTATATAATATATAAAATATAGACATTTAATACATATATATGTATGGATATAGATATAGATGCATTGAGTGTATATTTTACAAAAGAAACTGTTAGACACTATGAGGTATATGAAGATGAGTAAGAAAGAATCCCTGATAACAAAAAAGTTTGTAATATCAAACAATGTGTGTACATAAAAAGCAATAATATCTGAGAAACTCTGAATGCCATTAGAAAAGAAACAAGCTGCTCTTTTTAAGAGTCTAGAGAAAAATGCAACCTAGCATAATAGGAAGAATGGTATCCTTTGTGAATTGAAAGCGAGAATATCTGATCTAGTTTCAACTTTTTTTATGACCTTTGCCAGGTCATTTGATTTCTCCTATAGAGTAAGGGAGTTGGATTAGGTAATCTTTAAGGTTATTTCTATTTCTAAGATGGAATGAGTATATGAGAAGTTACATGCTCAGTAAGTAAGAGAAAGCATTGTTTAAAGGCAGTTATTTTAGATGTACATTGAAGAATAGCTAGGATTCAAACTATTGGAAATTGTTAAGACATTAAAGCAGAAGGTATAGCATGAATAAAATCACACATGCAGAAAATACTATATATGTTTAGGGAAGCATAACCAATCCCTCCCCTCCCCCCTCCCAAAGCAAGCTATTTTAAGGGATTAGTAGAAGATAAAGCTATAGAGATTGGGTCATACTAAAGAAAGTTTTTAATGTAACACTAAGAAGTCTGAACTTTATCCTGTGAGTAGTAGTGAATCACTGGTGATTTTTGAAGGATCCTTAAACAGAGAAGAATAAAACCCAAATTATTTTTAAATCCAAAAAAAAGTCACTTTAAATTTTCTATTTAAGTAGAGAAGAAGACATAGTGTTTCATGTGTATAATTTATTTGAATATTGCTTCTAATTTTTTTCCTTAAAAAGTTTGGTAATGTATCTGTGGGTTTGAAATGGTTCAACCAATAACCACAAAGACTCCTTAAAACTCCCAAATTCTGTGGTTGATTTATCATAATTAGTAAATTCACAAAGTTAATACATTTTAATAATAAGAGGGTTTTTTTTGTTTTGGGGGATTTGGGTTTTTTTTTAGGTTTTTGCAAGGCAAATGGGGTTAAGTGGCTTGCCCAAGGCCACACAGCTAGGTAATCATTAAGTGTCTGAGGTCAGATTTGAACTCAGGTCCTCCTGACTTCAGGGCCGGTGCTTTATCCACTGCACCACCTAGCCGCCCCAGTAATAAGTTTTTAAGGAAAATATAAACAGATTCATCTATGATAGTGCTTCTTTCTTACATATTTATTCTGGGATAAACCTCTGTCTATAACCAAAAAGAACTGATGCTCATTTCTTAGCAGCTACCAAAACTATGCGATAGTTCCTGGAGGAAATAATCTGCCTCATCTATAAAAATGTTGTTTTAAAAACCTGAATCTGTAAATGAGAAACAAAGATACAGGAAAAAAGGGCTATATTAGTTCAGAAAAAAGAGAGATCAATATCAGGGAAAAATGTCATAGAGGAGAAAAAGTTTAACAAGGTCTTTATAGATTTTCCATATTTGGATAGGCAGAAACAAGATAGCATTCCAAATAGGAGGAATTAAATAAACAAAGACCTGACTGTGATATAATATAGAAGTAATTAGTATGGAAAATTTGGAGGAATAGTGATTAGACATCTCTTGCTATAATGAGAAGTAGTGGGATATAAGGTCAACAAGGCAAAATAGGGAGCAGATTATACAGTGTCTCAAATGCCTAGCTGAGAAAGTAGGAACATATGCCACAGACAATGGAGAGGTATTAAAGCTTTTGAAGGAGAGGAATAAAATAATGAAAATAGTGATCTGAAGTCAATACTCCAATAAGCAATTGATATGGTAGATAGTGAAGAGTGAAATAACTGGTCTTAGAGGCAGAAGTTCTTGGTTCAAGTTCTGATAACTATTTCCATCTCTTAGCAAACCTTGCTCCCTTCAAAATTATGATCAAGCATCACTTTCTGCGTAAATATTTCTTCATCTATCCCTCCATTTTTTGGTACTCTCTCTTAAATATTTTTGCCTTATATTTATTACTTTTTATATTTTATATACATTTAATTATCTATATTTTGTCTCCCCTGATGGAATATAAACTCCTTGAGGTCAGGGACTCCCCACTTTTGTCTTTCTATCCCTAGTGCCTAGCACAGTGCCTATAAAATGATGGTCATTTAATAAATATGTTAATTAATTTCTTTGGGGGGTTGGCAAGGCAATGGTGTCAAATGACTTGCTCAAGGTCACACAGCTAGGTAATTATTAAGTGCTGAGGCCGTATTTGAACTCAGATACTCCTGACTTCAGGGCCGGTGCTCTATCCACTGTACCACTTAACCATCCCTAATTAATTTCTAATTGGCAAGTCATTTAAATAGTGTAAGCCTCAGTTTATTCCTATGTAAAAGTAGGGATAAAAATTCAGACAAAAGCTATCTCAAGAGTGCTAAGTTAGGAAAATACTTTTTAAATCTTCAAGCAATATGTAAATTTGACTTAATATGGGTCATAAGAGAAAGGGGAAGAAAGAGGGAAACCAATTAGGAAATTCTTGAAAGTTCAGGATGGAGAATATTTCAGGGAGGCCTAATGGAGGAAGAAATAGGCATGATATAGTGGTCAAAGTATACTCCAAACCACTAGGTCAGAAGGAGGAAATGAATTAGGAATTGAGAAAATATCATTAACCTGGTATGAAAGAGTATGAAAGAGAAGGGAGCCAATATTATCAGAATATATTATGAAGATTTCTTTAGCAAAAGTAGATTTTACAAAACTATGATTTAATTCTTCAAAAAAGTGCAGAAAAGCTTCAAAGAAATATATCATTCTGATCAATAAGAAGTGGCTACTCCATCTTAAATTTTTTGCTAAATAAAGGAGAAAAATCTGGGCACAGTCTTATGTGTAGCAAATTTCAAAGAATCCAGAGGAAGACTATCTATCCTTTAGGTGGAATCCCCAAAGTTATAATTTCATAGGAAAAGTTATACCAAGAGGAATAGAATCCTCTCAAAAATAATTTCTGGATTTTAATATGAAGAGAGAGAGAGAGAGAGAGAGAGAGAGAGAGAGCGAGAGAGAGACATGGAAGCAAGTTTTCAGCTGTTGACATCATGGAGGATCTTCAGCGATGGTCTGTCTCTTCTAGGGAAAGGGAGGAGTAAAGCCCAGCTGGGTAGGAGAGTAAGAAAACCAGTAGGAAGCTTTTAGTCATAGTGCAGGTCAAGTCCAGCAGCTGGAAAACAGCACAAGTTCCAGCAGATCACAAACCATCAAGAAGGGTCCAATCCCAGACAAAGTCTGAACCCTGGGAACACTGGGGAAAAAGACAGTATTGGGTTGGGAATAAACCACTGCATAAACAGAGCCTAGACACAAAAGAGGAAACAAACCTCTTCATAGACAACACCTGGGTTGCATAGATAACATCTTGAAGAGATATGCTTTGCTTGAAGTTTGGCTACAGTTGGAGCAAGTATACTTGGGGAGAGGATAGACAAATGGTTCATTAGATGATTATGCTTTGGCTCATGAGAATTGTGTGTATTCTCCATGGTAAGGTATGAAGTAATTATAATTTGATGTGATTCATGACTCTTGAGAAGTGTAATTCTAATGTTATAGAAGAGGGGAGGGTACTTGGTGATATGAGGCAATGATACTTATTAATCAATCAATCAACTTTGACTAATTGTACAAGAAAAAGGGGTCTTTTAGCAATGTTGAGAAGAAAAAGGATTAAAGAAGGTACAAGGTTTATGATTGGGTTATGTTATAGGCTAGGATTGGCTCAGGAATTCTGGTAGTTCAGATTTCAGATTAGACATTAGTATAACATCTAATGCTAACCAAAAAAAGAAAAGTTTACTTAGTGATAGCAAGGGAAGCATATTAGCAAAGATGTAACCTTGACTCAGTTGTGCGTAGCCTATTTCCTTTATGCAGGTCATAATGGTCAGAATCCTGAAGAAATGCTAGTTTCTCATGCACTAGCTTTTTTTAATTTAGTCCATCAACTAGATACATTTAATGACCCAAGCCTTAGTCCACTGAGAAAAGATAGCTACAAATATCTCAAGGATAACTGCAATACTTTTTAAGGAAAAGACAAACAAACAAAACTAGCCTAGCCTAAATGGCAGACATTCCTCCTGTTACAGGGCAATTAGGAAAATATTGGGAACAGAAGCAGGAACATTGTGTGTATGTGTGTGATCTGTCTCTGTGTATTTAACTCCTAGGATCAATTCCAAAACTCTATGATACTCAAAGCCTTTCATGAATAAAACCTACCTTCTGCCTTTCCAGTCATCTTATACCTTATGTCTTCCTGTGTACACTTCATTCTAGTGACACTGGGCTCCTTGTTGTTCCAAACATAAGATACCCCACTCCTTGGCTTAGACACTTTTCTCTGGTTATCCTATATGCCTAAAATATTCTCCTTCATCATCTCAACTTCTTCTGGCTTCCTTCAAGTCCCATCTAAAATCCCATATTCTATAGGAAGTCTTTCCCAATCCCTCCTAAGTTTAGTGCCTTCCTCCTTTTCATTATTTCCTTTTTTTCCTATTTGTAACTTGTTTGTACATGTTTGGTTGCTTGTTTTCTTCCCCCTCACATAGTAAGGGTAGGGATTTAACATAGTCCCTGGAAGACACTTAATAAATGATTATTGATTTATGTTCTAGTACTGAACCCATGTCTTATATAAGAATGCATTCAATATATATTTATTGAATCATTTAAGATTGCATAAGAGAGGGGCAGCTCAGTGGTACAGGGGATAGCACACAGCCCTGGAGTCAGGAGGACCTGAGGTCAAATCCATCTTCAGATACTTATTAATTACCTAGTTGTGTGACCTTAGGCAATTCATTTAAACCCATTGCCTTAAATAAATAAATTTTTTAAAAAAGAATGGATAAGAGAGACTAGGTAGACCTAATAAATTCTTACTTTACATATACTTTATCAAGGAGAATAAAATGTAGATAGAGAATCAGGAGCAGGGAAGAAGTGGTAGTGTATAATGCAAAGTAGAAACACCAGGCAAATTGGAAGTATTAAAAAGAATTATTATCTCTTCAATTAGTTCAAAACAATATGCCCAGAAGAACTAAAATGATGGATACTGAAAAAATGGAAAAGTGTAATTTATGAGATAACAAAGTGCAGATGAGTATAAATATCTTTCCAATTTTCAAAAACATGGAAGAGTAAAGATTCTTCAAACTAATCTTCACAAAATTCTAAAGCATAATATTAAAAAGGTAGCTTAAGATTATTTAGAAAGAACCCAATAAGATTGTTCAGCCTGGAGTAAAGCAGTGTGATATCAAAGCTTTAATGATGACAAATATAATCTTCCATTGGTGAAAGTTAAAAAAAAAACCCACCAAGAGCAGAGAACTGAAGTCAAATCTTGGTGAAGTACTACAGTTCAGAGATAGGAAAAGGGAAGAGTAACCAACCAATGATGATGAACTAGGACAATAAGAAGAGCTCCAATGGGGAGTTCAGAACATCTCGTGCAAAATCATCCTACAAAACATACTTAATTTTTTGAAAGCATTACTTAATTTACAGATAAAGAAAAAACCACAATCATTGCATAGTTAAATATCAACAAATCATTTAACAAAGTCTCTCTTATCTTTGTGGTTAATATGAAAAGATATGGGTAAGGTGATAGAGTATTTATTTGATTACAGAGATCATAAATATAGATCTGAAAAGGATCTTGAAAAGGCATCTAACCCAGTTGATCATTTTAATACAAGGGGAGTCATCTCTGGTTTGTAAAAGGCTAAGTGGCTTTCCAAAGATCACACAAGTGCTAAATGATTTGAAACCCAGGTTGCCTGAATCAAAATTTGAACCCAGGTTCACTGATTCGAAATAATGATAACATCATTTGACTATACCAGATCACCTGTGATATATCAGATTCAGAATTATGCGTTGATTGACTAGAACCAAAGAATGATGATTATTGCGTTGCTATCAACCTGGAATAAAATGTCTAGTGGATGGCCCCAGGGATGTCTTTAACCCTGTATGGCTCAGCTTTCTAATTACTTGTGTAAAAGCATATAATGGCAGGTTGATGAAATTTGCCAATGACAGGATGATATGAGAAAGAACTAAGTCACTGAATGACAAAATAACAATTCAAAAAGATTTCTTCAGGCATGAACAATAAACTGAATTCAGTAGGATGAAATACAATATGGAAAAACACTGAAGCCTACATTCTGGTTTGAAAAAATCAACTGCATGAATAGAGGATAGCAGTAGTAAGGTTAGATAATAGATCATATGACAAAGGTGTATTTGGCTAGGGAGAAGGGCTTGTGTTAGTGGACAACAAACTCAGTGTTATGAGTCAACAGTGTGACATGACAGCCCAATGAGGTAGTTCTGTCTGGAACTGAACAGGGTGACATCAGAGCTATAAGATCTAATCTGACTTCAGGTCACATTAATATATAACATAGACTAGAATAAGAGAGGTGAGAATTCCTCTATATTCTATCTGCTCAGAACAATTCTCCATTATTAATGTTCAGCTCTTCTGACCACCAAGCTTTAAGTGGGGAAAACAGGTTGTGAAATTACTAAAGATGACATCAGAAAAGAATTGGATGAAGGAACTGGAAATTTCAAGGCTAAAGAGAAACATTATGGACCATATGAAAGATGTATGTATATGGTATTCAAAAGACTATCCTGTGGAAATGGAATTAGACTTGTTTTAAATGCTCATAAAACAATTAAATTGTTAGAAATTTCAATAGACAGAATTATACAGATGTAAAGAAAACAATCATAATAATTAGAGCTATTTGAAAGTAAAATAGACTTATAAATGATTTAGCATATTTCTGGTCCTTTGGAAAATGTTCAGGAAGAGACTGGACAACTACTTGTCAAAGATGTCATAGAGGGTATTCCTATTCAGGCACTGGTTGTAACATATAATTTCTGAAGTTGTTTCCTACTCTTAGATTCTATGATGATTCAGTAAAACCTCTAATAAACTTTGAAAGGATTTCTCTGAGGAAAAAATATTTTATTATAATTATATAAATTCATATTTATCATATATACTTGTATTCAAATGAGAGTTTAAGAATAGAGGGGCACATTTGGGAGTTAATCAATCAAGGATTTTTTAAAAAATGTCTATACCACATGCCAGCCATTTGGCAAGTGCAAGAGATAAAAAGAGAAAAATTAAACAGTTCCCAATCTCAGGAAGTCTATAGTCTAATAGAGAAAAATCATGTATATACCTAGATAAACATATTTTCTGCATATATACTTATGCTACATATATACACATAAGTACATATATGTGTGCATAATATAAGCCACATGCAAACTAGAACCAAGGTTATCTTGAGCAGAAAGATATTAGCAACCATGGGTTATAAATAGTGACGGAACAGGAAAGGCCTTCTGTGTAGGTAACATGAGTTAAATCCTAAAGGAAATTGGGAACTGAAGAGGGGCTATGTAAATCCACTTAAAAGTACTATTTGAAGCTTTGATAATAAGAATTCTCCATTAAGAAAAGTAAAGAAAGATAAAAACAGAGAGCAGAAGACTGAATCTTGATGAATTGCTGGGATATAGGAAAAGTGAAGAGTAACCAACAGATGCAACAACAAAAGAAAAGTCAGGGATTAGACAGGAACCAGGATGTAGAAAAACCAAAGTAAGAAACAATCACCCCTCCCCAATAAAAAGCAATGGTCAACAATGTCAAATATGAAAAAGAGAACAAGAATTATGAAGACTGAATAAAAAATAGTGAATTTGTCAATAAGTTAATACTGAATTTGAAGAGAACTTGAAAAGTTATGCAGATGGTAGATATAGGTCACACATTCAAGAAATTTGGCAGTGAAAAAGAACAATAAAATAACAACTATCTATGACAGCAAGGCCAAATGAAGGATTTTTTAAAGATGGGAAAATTTAATTATCTGAAGCTGAGGGGGATACATCAAAGAAATGGGATCCTTGAGACACACTAGATAGAAGGGGAAAAAAGGTATGGAAACAGGGTTTCTCAGGGGTCAATAAGGGATGTCATTTATTCTCTCAAGCAGAAGGTTTGTTGGTTGAAAAGAAAAGCAACAGTATACAAAAATATAATCCTCTGTCTTGCCCTTCCCTAAATATCCCTCTCCACAACTCAACTAAATTGGACTGTTCCCAGAATTTCTGTTATCAGTAGTGAAACTAACTGTATCTATCCTTCACTGAATCTTTTGCTCTCAATCCCTACATGTGGAATATACTCCTGTTTTCTGAATGAGTCTCCACAGGTCAGGTTAACAGTTTATGTACCACCTCCTATATGAAGGCCTCCCCCAACCAATCCAGTTTATCTTCATCCACCTCTTGTCTAAAATTTGATATGACTGTTCCATTCATTTGTGTACTCAAGTAAACTGTTATGCCCTTATGCTTTTCTTTGTGGATCATATCACTTAAACTAGATGATAAACTCCTAAAGGTCAGGGGTCTTATCTCACTTTGCTTTTATGTCTTCCTCAGGAGCTAGCATGGGGTGGATACTAAAAAAATACTGACTGGACAAATGAAGCCATGGTTGTCAGTGGGGTGCATGCATCAAGTGCCCAGCTTTATACCAATAGCAAAGCTATGGGAACAGAGAGTGGTATAGAATAATCTACCTAGACTTTGGGTTTTGTTCCAGTTGGTCCCTGACTATAAGTTGATACAATCATAATAAACTGACAAAGGACAGATGACATTTTGGAAATAGAAATGGAATTTTGGATATTGCAGCAGAGCATTTGTCACCTCCCTGGCTGATAACAGTCCCTGTTCCCTTTGGCTAAATTTGGATCAAATGCTTGCTAAGCCAGCCAGAACTGCATTGTACCTCTATTTTGTGACATATGAGCTCCCTGCTTTAATCTCCCTTTTACTGTATAAAAAGAGGATCTGAGGCTGTTAGACTTCAATCCAGTGATTCATGCAGCTGGCACACAATGGATTCTACCTCTCTCGTCACTGCTACACAATATCAAGCTAAACAAAATGTCTTAGAAAGCTACAGTACTTGCAGTTAGCCTGTCACAGATTCCCCCCCCCTTTTTTTCCACTAAGGAAAAGAGCCTGAATGCCCAGCACCTGCCTTTTTTACTGACATTTTCACAAAGGTAAAGGAATGAACCTTTTGTCAATTCCAACCCAACGATCTGTTTTGAAACAATGAAATGAAAAAGCCTGGGCCGTTCTCCTTGCTACTAGATTACAGTGCAGAGGATTAAAATAAAGGACACTTGATTTTATTGATTTAATGAGGGATGTGGGCTTTTACAGGAGTATCCCTTGTGGCAAAGGAACAAGGCGACTTGGCAGGTACCTCCAGTGAGCCACTTTTCTCTCATGTTTTTTTTTTCAGTGGTGCTTGTTTACGTGTTTGGCTGTGATGATGACCCATGGTGTTCCGTCCTGGGCTGCAGGAAACAGTCAAATGCCTGCAATGATTTCTGCCTCTGTCTCCTGACAGAGAGAAAGGGAGAGAGACACTGAGGGGCGGTAGCCCAGTACTACAAGATCAAGGACTGCAAGGGAGCAGACAAGAGGAGGAAAACCTTTGAAAATACAGACCCAAATCAAACAGAGAAGGAGCAAAAAATGACACTTTCTACCAGTATCAAAAACTGTGTGTGAAAGCCATTATTTCTTAACACAGTATATTTCACCCTGGTTTCCCCATTCATTTCCTATCAATACCCCCAAACCTGCACTCCTGCCCCCCAACTCCTCTAAGTTTGAATAGTGAGGTAACTAAAGGCATGGTGTTTTTTGTGGGGTCTGATACTCACCAAGCTAGATAATCTTTTTTTTTTTGTCTTTGTTCTCATCCTCTTTAGGTTTTCTTGTGATATTGACATTTTCATATGGTAATTCTGCATTATAGGTTGGCTCCTTCAGATTAGTTAGTTCTTTCATTCATACAGTTGGACTCTATTGTCCCCTCTTGCCTGTGAAAGGGACATTCCCCATCACCTGCTGACAAAATTTAGGGACTTCTACTTTTAATCCACAAATAGATGCTGGGGTGGTGCTAATGAGCATGAACACAGCAGCCTGCATTTGTGTTAATGCAAGCATATGTCTGTATACAGTGTGTACATTTATTTAAATATATTTATATAGTCCATCCATAGATTAAACATCCCCAATTCCCTGTGGTATTACTGTCTCTATGATTGCTAGCTTAAAGAGAAACAGTTCCTAAGAGCATATGGTTTCCAAAACACAGCCCTTCCCCCTCCTGTTCAGTTTACACAAAATGAGCTGCTATCATCCCTCCCCCCATGGTTCCTTTGCTCTTTGCAAGCAAGCAAGTCTGAAACCAGGGGGCAAAATCATTAGTTCCCAATTATCTTAAGCCATGCAAGATAACCTCTCTCTCAAGGGCTGGTGGTAAAATATGCACATGGTTCGGATGTCTAGACAGTTATGAAATATAGGTATGGGGCTCCGCCTATGCATCTCAAATGAAGTGCTTTTATTAAAGAAGTATAATCACTGGGCTAACTAATTACGTCAATACCACATAGTTAATTAAACCCATTATAGTTACTATTCCCATGGAGGGGAGGTCAAACAAAGCGGCCATCCTCCTTATTCTCCTGTGCCAACAAAAGGGAGAGAAATTAGATAAAAAGCACAAGGGGCTCTCTCCTCTTCAGGTTTTTGTTTGTTTGCATTTAAGTTGAATAACTACTGAGTATGGCAGCCTACAAGCCCTAGAAAGGGAATGAGACCTTCCTTCCTTGTGTCTTTTCAAAGGAAAACCTTGTGCTTTATCCTGTGTTTCACTTAAATAAAAACCAACTGGTTGACTATTTGATAAAAGAGGGAAGCAAAAAAAAAGATACTAGAAGTGTTGATTGAATGGTCATGGGTCATGTATTAATATCTTTCAAGTAAACATAGACTATTTTGTGTTTGGAATAAGGCTGGATTTTGTGAACTTGAGGTTTGGATGTGGTGAAATTAGATTTCAGAATAGCTGTTTGGCGGGGAGGGGGGGATCCAGCTTCCAGGTAAGAGAGGAAGGATGGGCTGAAGTATTAAAGTTCATTCATTGAAAAGTTATGCAAAGATCCTGTATTCTGCAGTTCCAACTTTAAAAAGAAAAATCCTAACAATAATACTTGTATTTTAGGTACGAAACCTATCTGAAAAGAGATTCCAGAGACTCTTTTACATAGTCATTCTGGTTTTCCTAAGAGGGTCATGTGGGGGGGAACACACACACACACACACACACACACACACACACACACACACAGACACACATGAAACTGATCTCTAGAATACCCATCTCTGGAAAATAAGACTAAGATATTTTGATCCTCCTTGTCTGAGAATTTGCCAGGTCATTATATCACTGTCACACCTTCTTCTCAAAGCAGCTCATTGTACAGGGGAGGGATTTGCATTTACTCCTCCTGATTAACAAAGAAAACTTTGTATAAAAGAGCTAGGCACTGAGACGTGCAAATGTAGCCAGCCTGACCCCCTGCAGAAGAAAGCAGACAAACAGTACAGAGAAGAGGTAGATGAGCAACAAGAAAGAATGCTTTGATCCCGATACAGCACACACAATGTAGCAGGCAACAAATGCCTGCACACTCTGACCCTAACCAAGCCAAAGGATGGGAGAAAGTCAAATAGCAATAGTTCTTTGAGGATATTCAGCCTTGGAAGCTTAATAAAATAAACAAAGGAAAAAAAGAAAATAACTCTTTCTCAAGAATCCTAACCACAAATTATAGGATTATTTCAACTAAAAGACTTGAAAACTTATTTTTCCTGGGGGGACTTGATAGCTTAAAGCAGGCCAAAACAAACAAACAAACAACAGATATCCAGAAAACTGAATATCAAGGTTTAATATGGCATAAACTCAAAACTTCCTCTACCCAATTTTTAGAATAATTTAGTTATTTAGGCTAAACTGCTGGAAGAACTTTATGAAAATGAGCAAATTTAAAATAAGGAGTAGGTTATCTAGAAATATGTAGAATTTTCCTCAAAAATAGGATTGGTTTGGGGAAGCTATGTAGCACAGTGGATAGAGCACTAGCCCTGGAATCAGAAGGACCTGAGGTCAATTCCGGCCTCAAACACTTAATAATTGTCTACCTGTGTGACCTTGGGCAAGTCACTTAACCCTACTGCCTTAAATAAATAAAATTTTAAAAAAATAGGATTGGCTTATAATTATTAGTAAAAATTCCAACCAAAAAGCAGGGAAATGAAATCGATGACTTTTCAAGGTCATGTTTATCTAGTCAACATGTTTTTATGTTGTTATTGTTGTTGTTTTTGCTGTTTTGGCCTAGTCCATTTTTTTGTAGGAAACTCCCCATTGAAGCTAACTGGCAACTGTTGTAAAACATTTCTAGAGAATCGCCTGGGGACATTGAGGGGTTTTACCCATGAACACAAAGTTAAAAACAGTGGGAGGCATGACTGGCATCCAGGTGTTTTAACTCTAAAATGATCTCTCTACAAACTCTCAAATTAGAGTGCAAATTAATTAACTTCCATTCTTTTTCTGGACAGTGATACCTTTATTAACACAGGCAACTAATAATCTAATGGAATGGAAGATGAATAATCAAAACTAAATTATTCAAATTATTTTAGAAAGGTGTTTTATTTTTATCCTATTTTTATCAACAATCTGATTGATGTTCATTGCTAGTTTCTGCCATTTCTTCCATTTTCCTGAGTCAAAAAATACAGGAGATACTTCTACAGAATCTATGTAAAGAACCAATCCCTGACTCAAGGTAATTATAATTGACAAGCCCTTTATATACATAGATATATAAATTCAATCACCAGATCCTCACAAGGGCAACTAGGTGGTGACTTGGTGGTTAGACCACTGAACTGAAAGTTAGAAAGACTCCTCTTCCTAAGATTAAATCTGAATTCAGACACTGACTAGCTGTGTTACCCTGGGCAAGTCACTGTTTCCCTCAGTTCTTCTTCTATATAAATGACCTGGAGAAGGAAATGGCAAACCATTCTGTACCTTTGCCAAGAAAATCCAAATAGTATCATAAAGAGTTGGATATGACTGAAAAACAACTAACCAACAAATATCCTCTCAAGAGATTTGTGAGATCTATAATTGCTATCCCTATTTTGCAGATGAAGAAATTGAGGTAGAAAGAAATTGATTGACTTGTACAGGAACATGTAACTATTAAGTATTAAAGGTAAAATTTAATACAGGGCCTTGTGGACTCCACATTGAATGATTTAGCAAATATACTATCTATCTACAAGACAATGAAAATATAGCTTAATTTGGAATTAAAAGACCTGGGAGTGAACTATGATTTTGTAGTCTGGTAAACTGAGATAAAGAATCTAAAAGGATTCAATTTGAGTGGACAGAAGCAAATGAAAATGATCATATATCTAGTATTGTTGGTCCTTGTTTCCTAAGGAGGAGGGAGAGACAGAAGAAAGCTGAGATTAAGGGAAATTAGAAGAGAAAGGCTACTCCTTGGGAAAGAGGGAAGGGAATACATGCTGGAAGGAACAAACAAGATTCTATATCTGATAAATCTAGAAGTCATGGGGTCACCAAATTCAATGGGATAGACCAGAGACAAGAAAGAAGTTAGTTCTCCAAAACTAGGGGAGTCAGCATGGAATACAGAAAGAAAAAATTAAAAGGGGAAGCAGTAAGCATCAGTAAAAAGATATTCTTACTCAACTTCACCATGCAAAAGATCATTCTTTCATGGTAATAGTATGTTAGCCTTACCCACATTCCTGACTATTCTGTGGGCTTAAAAAGGTGTTGTTTAGTTTCCATAATATAGTTTACTTTCCTTCATGTTATGTATATAGACGGAGCTCAATAAAGACATGTTTGTTGATTGAGTTTAAAAAAAAGAAAAGAAAAGAAAACAGGGAATGAAACATATTGTTGATATGTTTGAGTGCAATTCTTTCAAACCCACTGGGTGGAAATTGGTCATTAGCAGTGTGGAGAAAAAATGCTCTGGACAAAAAAGTCATCAGAGAAAGAACTACCAAAAAAAGGCAGAGCAAGAGTGTAACATATGAACTCTCAGTACCCACATGCATGAATTCCTTGTAGATAGCAGGACCCAGTGCATGGAAGAGGGCAGCATGTTATTCTGCTGTAGCACATTTGTAGCTCCTGCCCATAACATGGAGCCTTTCTCTAGGCTGAAAATCAGTAAAGGAATGATGTTTTTTCTCAGTCATTGCTCAAGTGGCAAGAACAGTCAAGGATGTAGCTATCAAAAGAGTCTTTCCTATAATTACAAAGTTGAAAAAAGACTTTAAAGGACATCTCATTCAATCTCCTACTGAATGCATATACTCTCTATATAGTGTATGAATATATGAACAGAGGCTGATGAATTCATGAAGTTCTGTATAAAATTCCTAGTAAATGGCTAGTGGATAACTTTAAGCTTCAACCTGCTGTGATAAGTAATGACCTCATTACTTATCTAGGTAGGCTATACTGCTTTCAGGCTATTCTAATAGTTAAGAGTTGCATTCCTTATATGAGCCAGTCAACATTTATTAAGCACTTACTATATACCAAGTTCTTGCTAAGCCGTGGGAACAAAAAAAGAGAGAAAAGATTCTTTGCCCTTAGAAGTTTAGAGAATAATGGGGGAGAGGACATTGACATAATTATTCTGGGTCAATTAAACACAAGCTCAGAGGGAAGGCACTAGCAATGAGACCAACTAGAAAAGGCCTCTTACAGAACCCAAGTATTAAATTGAATCTTAAAGCACATCAGAGAAGAAAGGAGGTAGAGGTGAGGAAAATCTTCCATGCTTGGAAGCCAGCTAGTGAAAAGGCAACAGTTGGAAGTGTTCTCTGAGAGAAAAGAAGTATAATATGAAAAAGACTGGAAAGAAAACTTTGGGTCAGGTTGTGAAGGACTTAAATGCCAAAGAGAGCACTTTATATTTGATACTGGAGGTAACAGGGAGTCACAAGAATTTATTGAATAAATTAGGTGACATAGTCAGACCTACACTGTAGCAAAATCAGCTCAATAGCTGATTATAGGGTCAATTGATGTGGAGAGAAATGTGAGTCAGAAAGACCAAACAGAAACTGTTGCAATACTCTTGACGTAAGGTAATGTAGGTCTTCACCACAGCAGTAGTTGCATAAGAGGAGAAAGGAGATTGAATAGAAGAAATGTTGTGAATATAGAAAAAAAAATAACAGGACAAATTTCCATCCATTGGTCTTACTATAGATTTCTATCTTGTTAAAAAAAATGAATCCTTCTTCCCTTGGGTACCCTTTTATCTGTCTGAGTACAGTTATATTCCATCTAAGCAGATTCTTCTCTTTAAGTCTCCATGTTCTCAATTGATCCTTGTATAACTCATTTTCAAGTCCCACTATCTTGTTCCTTTCTCCCTGAGCATAGTCTAGATTCTCTGTATCCCTCAAAAAATACCCAGATCTGGGACAGCCAAGTCATGCAGTGGATAGAGCACTGGCCCTGGAGTCAAGAGGACATGAGTTCATTGGGCAAATCACTTAACCCCATTGCCTTGCAAAACTAAAAAAAAAAATACCCAGATCTGAGCAAAACACTCTTCCATAGCCAAGAGGATGCTGGTGCTTATGAATATCAAAATTCTCTAAGAAGAATATAGTAATCAAATTCAATATCAAATTTACAGTTTGAGGTTCCTATGAATTATAAGTTTATATTTTGAAATTTATGAAGGGAACACAGAGCTGCTCAGAAGGTTGTTATTAAAATCCGAAAACTATGAAGGTTAAAAAAAGCAATAAAGTACAATCTAGAACAATAATCAGGCCACTGCTACCACCTACATATAACTACTGAAACACATAGAGTAATTATAAAATAAACTCACAGCTGCCATTATGGGTGGAGTGAATGACTACCGCAATGCAAACACACACTTTTTTACACCCAAAGGAAAACAGTCATATTTTTGGCTTTTCAACACTTTTCTGTGTGTGAAATTCTTTTGGTTTCATGGTTGAGAAAAGCACTTATTGTGGTTGAAAATAATTTTCCTGTCTGTAGATAGCCTTTTTTCTGCCTTGTGGAAATATTACATGTGTTCAAAGGACCAAACAAAGTTCAAAGTCAATGATGTAGGAGTTTTGAGACTTCACCCTGGGATAGAAGAACTTTTGTCATAGAGCAGAATTGATCAATGTAGACAGTTATAAATGCATGGGGCTGTTGGAATTCTACATGCACTTAGAGAATTTATAAAAGAAGACAAAAATATCAAAATTCAGAGTTATAAAGGAGGTAGAGGATTACCGGAAAGAAAAAGAAGATTACCAAGGAGTGACTAGGATATCATTAGTTACTTCAGCCATCTCCCTTACATTGTTTTCTTTTCTCTCACCTTGTCTCTCCCTTCTAGCTGAGGTGATCTTAGTTAATGAGCAATCAATCAACAAGCTTTTAGCAAGCACTAATCAATTAATCACTCATCAGATTTTTACTAACACTAGGCAATGTACCAGGTAGTGTACTAAACTCTAAGAATGCAAATAGAATAAATAAAAAAAATCCTTACTCACAAAGAGACTACATTGTAATGAAAGAGACAAGAAAGATGTTTATATCATAAATAGAAAGAATATATATAAAATAGGGTTTTTTTTTTTTAAAAGATATTTTGAGAAGGAAATCACTGTCAGTTGAGACAAGAGCATCTTGTAGAAGAGTTGTGCCTTGAAAGAAGATAAGGATTGCATAAAGGTGGAGAAGAGAAGGTACATGCTAGGCAAATGGTATAGTCAGTGAAAAGGCAGAGATGGAAGATAGAGCATTATATCTGAAGAACAGAAGGAAGACCAGTTTATCAGGATAAGGAGCATATGACAACACTAGAAAGATATGTTGGGGCAAAGTTGTGAAAGCCTTTTGAATGCTAATGAGATGAATTTATATTTTATCATAGTCACAAGAATTATAGCTAAAAATAAAATCTTGACTTGAAAATGATCAAAAAAGACTTTCTCAACCAAAGAGCCTAGAAAAATGACATGAAATGACATGTACACACACACACACACACACACACACACACACACACATATATATATAAACTCCTATTTTATACACTTTAATGCATTCCATGAGTAAATCCCTGATGATGCACAAAGATACTGAGAAAGAAGAAAGGATACCAAAAAATTAAGACATTTCTTTAAATTTCAGTCTTTTCTAGACCCTTTTTCCCAAGTATCACTTTTCTCTAAACATTTTCAGTATATCCATTTCTATTTGTATCTTTCCTTCTACTTTCTTTTTTTTTCTAATGAAATTTTATTTTATTTTTCCAATTACATGCTATGGTAATTTTTCAATTCATTCTCTTGCAAATATATGAATTGAACATTTTACTACCATCCTTCCTTCCCTCCTTCCTTCCCATGGCTGTGAGCAGTTTGGTAAAACTTGTACATATACATTTGTGTTTAATATAATTACATATTAGACATTTGTGTAAGAATTAGAACTAAGGGGCGAAAGAAAACCATGAGATAGGAAGGAAAAACATAGAAGTTTTAAAAACTGAACATAGTCTTCATTCAGATTCCGTGTTTTTATTTTCCTCTGGATGTGAATGGCATTGTCCAAAGCAGGGCCCTCAGGGTTGTCCTTGATCTCTGAACTGTGAGAGAAGATGAATCCATCATAGTTGATCATCTCACAATGTTCTCTTGGTGCAACATCAATTCATGTAATTCTTTCCTTGCCCCTCTAAAGTCCAATCACTCATGATTTCTTATAGAACAATAGTACTCCATAACATTCATATACCATAACTACTTCAGTCATTCCTCAGTTAATGGACATCTCAATTTCCAACACTTTGCCACTACAAAAAGGGCTACTATAAATATTTTTGAACATGTGAGATTTTTCCTGTTTTTTTATGATTTCTTTTGGATATGTCTGTATTAGAATTGCTAGATCATGGGGCAGTTAGGTGGCACAGTGGATAGAGCACCAGCCCTGGAGTCAGGAGTACCTGAGTTCAAATCCAGCCTCAGACACTTAGTAAATAATTACCTAGCTGTGTGGCCTTGGGTAAGTCACTTAATCCTATTGCCTTGTAAAAAAAGCTAAAAATAAAAAGAATTGCTGGATCAAAAGGATCAATTTTTATTGTTGATCCACCAACTCCACCAAAACTACATTAATGCTCTAATTTTTCTACATCCTTCCCAACATTGATCATTTTCCTTTTTTGTCATCTTAGCCAAATTGATAAACATGAAATGGTACCTAATGATTTGGAGAATTTTTTTCATGTAACTATATATAGTTTTATTTTCTTCATCTGAAAACTGCCTGTTCATATCCTTTGATCATTTATCAATTTGGTAATAACTTTATTTTATAAATTTGATTTAGTTCTCTATATATTTTAGAAATGAGTCCTTTATCAGAAACACTAGCTATGAAAATTGGTTCCAGCTTTCTTTTTTCTTCTAATCTTGATTCCAATGGTTTTATTTGTGTAATGAATTTTTAACTTTATTAATCAAAGTCATTCATTTTGAAATTTGTAGTGTTCTCTATTTTTTGTTTGATCATAAATTTCTCCCTTTTCCATAGATCCAATAAATAGAGTATTTCTTGATCTTTAAATTGGTATTGCCTTTTTTATCCAAATTGTTTAAATTGTATAAATTCTATGCCCATTTTGACCTTATTTAGGTAACAGATATGAGATATGGTCTATGCCTAGTTTTTGCCATACTATTTTTCAATTTTTCCAACAGTTTTGTCAAATAGTGAAGTCTTATTCAGGAAGCTAATGTTTTGGGGTTGCCAAAAGTAGATTTCTATAGTCATTTAATACTGGATTTTTTTGTACTTTCCCTAATCCGCTGATCCATTTCCTCCAATTTTTAACCAGTACCAGTCAGTTTTGAAGATTAATGCTTTATAATATAGTTTTAGATCTCATATAGCTAGGCCAGCTTCCTTTGTATTACTTTTCATCATTTCCCTGATATTCTTGAACTTTTGTTGCTCCAGGTGAATTTTGTTACTATTTTTTTCTAGCACTGTAAAATAGTTTTAGTAGTTTGAATGGTATGGCATTGAATAAGTAATTTAATTTGGATAGAATTTGCATTTTTATTATATTAGCTCAGCATAATGATGAGCAACTGACATTTTGACAATTGTTTACATCTGTCTTTATTTGTGTGAAATGTATTTTATAATTGTGTTCTTAAAGTTTCTGAGTTTGTCTTGGGAGGTAGATTCCCAAGTATTTAATGTTGGTTACAATTATTTTAAATGAAATTTTTTCTTTCTATATCTTGCCCTTGGACTTTGTTGTTCATTTATAGAAATGTTCATGATTTATGTGAGTTTATTTTATATCCTGCTACTTTGCTGAAATTGTTAATCGTTTCAAGTAGTTTTTTAAGTTGATTTTCTAGGATTATATTGATTGCAAAGAGGGAAAGTTTTGCTTCCTCATTGACAATTCTAATTCCTTCAATTTCTTTTTCTTCCCTAATTGATAAAGATAACATATCTAATACTATATTGAATAATGGTGATGATAATGGGCATCCTTGTTTCACTCCAATCTTCTTGGAAATGCTCCTAATCTTTCCCTATTCTATATAATATTTTTGGATGTTTTAAATTGATACTATTTATTATTTTAAGGAGAATTTCATTTATTCCTATACTCTTTGTGCTTTTAATAGAAATGGATGTTGTATTTTTGTCAAAGATTTTTTCAGCATCTATTGAGATAATGATATGATTTCTGTTGGTAGTTTCATTGATATTTTTAATTATGTTGATTATTTTCCTAATACTGAATCATCCCTGTATACTTAGTATAAATCCTATCCAATTGTGGAATTTTATTCTAGCAATAGGTAACATGTTGTAATCTCTTTGCTAACATTTTATTTCAGATTTTTGTATCAACGTTCATTAGGGAGATTGGTCTATAATTTTTTTTGTAAGTTTTGAATCTTCTTGGTTTAGTTATCAGGATCATATTGGTATCATAAAAGGAATTCTTCTATTTTTAATACTTTATATAGAATTGAAATTAGCTCTTTAAATGTTTCGCAGAATTTGATTATAAATCCATCTGGATCTAGAGAATTTTTTTCTTAGGTTGTATATTGCAGGTTTCTTTGATTTCTTTTTTTCTGAAATGAGGTTATTTAAGTTATTTTGTTTCCTCATGTGTTAATCTGGGTAGTGTATATTTTTGTAAATATTAATCCATTTCATGTAGATTGTCAAATTTATTGGCAAACAGTTGGGCAAAATAGCTCCAAATTAGCACTTTAATTTCCTCCTCATTGGTACTAAGTTCATCCTTTTCATTTTTTATACTGGTAATTTGGTTTTCTTTTTTCATTATTTAAATATGATTAATTAATTAAAGATTTATCTTTTTTCATAAAAACCAACTCTCATTGCTTTCCTTGTTTTCAATTTTATTAATTTCTTCTTTGATTTTCAGAATTTCTAATTTGGTACTTAATTGGTTATTTATTTATTTTTTTTTATTTCTAGCATCTTTAGTTGCATGCCCAATTCAAAGATATTCTCTTTATTTTATTCATATAAATACCTTAGAGATTTTAAATTTCCCCTATAAACTGCCTTGGCTACATTTCTTAAATTTTTATATGATGTCCCATTATTGTCATTGTCTTGAATGAAATTGTTGATTATTTCTATGATTTTTTATTTGAGCCATTCATTTTTTAAAATTAGGTTATCTAGTTTCCAATTAATTTTTGTTTATCTTTCCATGACTCTTTATTACATGTAATCTTTATTGCATCAGGATCTGAAAAGCATTCATTTAACATTTCTGCCTTTCAGTAATTGATTATATGCTTTTTATATCCTGGTATGTGGTCAGTTTTGGTATAGATGCCTTGTACTGCAAATAAAACCAGATAATCCTGTCTATCACCATTTGGTTCCCTCCAGATATCTATCATATCTAAGTTTTTTAAGATTCTTTTTCATATTCTTGAATTCCTTCTTATTTATTTTTGGTTAGATTTATCTTACTCTGAAAGAGGGAAGTTGAAGCCCCCCACTATTATAGCTTTGCTATCTATGACTCCCTGTAATTCATTTAGCTTCTCCTCTACAAATTTGGATGCTATATCACTTAGTGCATATATGTTTTATAATAATATTACATCACTGCCTATAATGCCTTTTAAGAAGATATGGTTTCCTTCTTTATCCATTTTAATGAGATCTATTTTTGATTTTGCTTTGTCTAATATCAGGATTTCTACCCTGATTTTTTTTTTACTTCCACTGAAGCATGATTTATTTTGCTCTAGTCTTTTACATTTTCCCTGTGTGTATCTCTCTGCTTCAATTGTGTTTCCTGTAAACAAGATTTCGTAGAATTCTGATTTTTAACCCATTCTGCTATCTGCTTCCATTTTATGGGAGAGTTCATCCTATTCACATAGGCATAGTCTGTATTTTCTACTATGCTTCCTGTCCCCATTTATACTTGTCTCTTTCCCCATAAATAAAAACCTTCCTCACCAATGTTTTACTCCCTTTCCTCTTTAACTTTTCTTTATAATTTTGACTTCAATTTTACTTTAATTTTTACTGTTATCTTTCCTTTAATCAATTCCTTTTTCTCCTTTCATCCCCTCCCCCCTTCCCTGTAGGATAGGAAAGATTTTTAAACACAATTAGTAATGCTACTCACTCCTTGAGGCAAATCTGTTGAAAGTAGAATTTACTCAGTGTTTACACCCTTCCTTCTTTCCCTCTACTACATTATGACTGTGCTTCTTCATGTGGGTTTATTACACTCTGATGTCTATATCCTTCTTCTATTGTAATCCTTCTTTTCATGTCTTTATTGTTTTTAATCCTGTCTTATACCTACAACCCCTCTGTCAAAATGTATTCCTTTTATCTTTATAAAAATACTTTTCTCAAGGCTTGATCGATGTTTTTTGAGTGATAAGCAACATTTCCTCATAGTCATTAAGTATATTCCCTACTTCTGTCCCATTAAAATATACTTCTCAAGAGTCATAAATAACATCAAATTACAATCAATTTATACCACACTCTTTTCTTAATTACCCTCCAAGAACACACAATCCTTATAGTCAAAGTATCATGCAAAGCAAAATCATTTCATGAACCATTTATGCACCCCTTCTAATCACAGTCCCTCCAATTGTAGCCAAAGCATCAAGCAAAGCACAATTGATTCATTATCTATTCATGTACAGTCCCTCTAAGTACATTCTCTCTCCCTCTGTCCCTATAATATTGGAACTCAACAACCATTGTTAACTAAAGTATAGAATAAGAAAAGACCTCTTCATGATCTATTTGTGTCAAGCTCCTCTAAGTACACTCTCTCCCTCTGTCCCAATTTTATTACAATTCTCCTTCACTAAAGTATCTAGTAAAGTAAGATCACTTCATGATTTAATTATTAACAGATCAACTTCTGAACAAGATGGCAGAGAGAAGACAGGCATTGTGCTAAGGTCTCCTGGTCTTCCCTCACATAGACATCTTAACAGAAATTTGATCAACAAAACCCAGAAAAAGAAGCTAGGAGAAGAACATCTACCTCAAGGTTTGCCTTCCGGATCTTGGATGAGCCAGGTGTAGAGAGCAGAGAATCTGCCAGGAGGACAGGACCAGGTGAGAGAAGGACTAGCCTAATCAGTAACGGAGTGAGAGCCTGAGAGCAGGACTAGCCTGATCACTTGCAGAGATGTGAGCCAACTGGGGAGCAGAGGGGTAAAGAAGACTGCTAATCAATAAGATGAAACTGACTATATCCCTACCTGTGAGAAAGACTTTAATAACTCTCAAAAATTGTAACTCTATCAAAGAGAATATATTTAGCCAGAAGTGATGGACACTCATGACTTATTCATGAAATTGCTATCCAATAAAATGAAACTAGCTATATCCCTACCTGAGAGGAAGACTCTAATATTCTCAGTAATTATAATTCTATTAGAGAGAATATACTTAGAAGTGATGGACACTTATGACTTTTCTGTGACTTAGAATGATTTAAAAACAAAACCTCAAAAAAGAGGACAATAAAGAGATGGGAGGATGGAGGAGATTGAATGGGGTAAATCTCTCTTCATTAAGAGGTACAAAGGCCCTATTAAAATAGAGGGAGAAGAAGAGAGGTTGGGAACCACCTGAATCTTACTCTCACCAGATTTATCTAAAAGTTAACATACATACATGCATTCAGTTAAGTTAAGAAACTTATCTTACCTTTCAAGTATTAAAAGGGGGGAAGGGGGAAGGGGAGGGGGAGGAAAAGGGGAACCAACAGAAGGAAGTAAAAGAAGAAGGGGCAAAGGGAAAGGGGAAAAGGGGAGGGGTTTGGATATAGGAGGGCAAGCACACTGAAGGTGGTTGTATTCAGAAACAATATACTAGAGAACTGAGTCAAATTTTAAAGAAACAAGCTCACCAATTGACAAATGGTCAAAGGCAATTTACAGATGAGGAAATCAAAGCAATCCATAGTTATATGAAAAATTGCCATAAATCACTAATTATTAGAGGAAATGGAAATTAAAGCATCTCTGAGGTCCCAACTCACACCTCTCAGACCAGTCAATATGACCAGAAAGGAAGACAATCAATGTTGGAAGGGATGTGGGAAATCTGGAACACTAATACATTGTTGGTGGAGCTGTGAACTCATCCACTCTTTCTGGAGAGCAATTTGGAATTATGCCCAAAGGGCTACAAAAATGTGCACACCCTTTCATACAGAAATACCACTAATGGGTCTATACCCTGAAGAGATTATGAAAAAGGATAAAAATATCACTTGTACAAAAATATTCATAGCACCCCTGTTTATGGTGGCAACAAATTGTAAATTAAGTGAATGTCCTTCAATTGGGAATGGCTTAACAAGCTGTGGTATATGTGTATCAGGAAACATTACTGTTCTATTAGAAACCAGGAAGGATTGGAATTCAGAGAAGCCTGGAAGGATTTGCATGAATTGATGCTGAGTGAGATGAGCAGAACCAGAAGAACATTGTGCATCCTAATAGAAACACGGGATGGGGGTGATGGCCAACCTTAATGGACTTACTCATCCTATCAGTGCAACAATTGGAGACAATTTTGGTGTAACTGTGATGGAGAATACCATCTGTGTCCAGAGAAAACATTGCAGAGTTTGAACAAAGACCAAAGACTATTACCTTTAATTTTAAAAAAAAATGTTATCTTTTTAGGTAAAAAGTAAATAAAGAAATAATTGTGAACAGATCCTCTAGGTATTTTACTTCCCTTTGTCCCAATAGTAAATAGATCATAATCAACATCACTTCATGACTCATTTATACACATATCATCTAAGTACTATCCCTTAGCTATTTATAGACATAAGCTCTAAGTACTTTACCTTAGCTAAGGAGAGTTTCAACCTGCCTTAGCTATGGTATAGGCTTAAGGCTCAACACTTTTGTTGTCATCCTAAACCCATACTTTCTCTCTAAGTATATTTCTTTTGACTATCCTGAGAGAAATAAAATCCTCAAGAGTTTAAATATTATCTTCCCTTGTAGGGATGTGTATGGTTTAATGCTCTTAACATGTTTTTTCCCACTTTCCATTTTCCTTTTTATGCCACTTTTGAATTTTGTATTTCAAGATTGAATTTTCTGTTCAGTTCTGGTCTTTTTATTAGAAAATCCTGTAATTTCTCTATTTCATTGAAAAATCCATCTTTCAAGGGGCAGAGCCAAGATGGAGGCAGGAGAAGAGACTCTTAGGTGCTCTCTCCAAAATATTTCAAAAAAAACCTTAAAAGTATTACTCTAACTAAATTTTCAGGAGAGAGAACCCACATGAAGACCCAGTGAGACAATTCTCCAGCCTAAGGTAACCTGGAAAATAGTGGGAAAATTGTGTTCCATAGGATTGGAGGAGAAGTACCTCCCAGGAGCAAAGGAACTGCAGCCTCCTGGGAACAGCCCCAGGGAGAATGGGAGTGCCTGCTCCCTGCAGTAGAAGCAATTTCCTGACCTGTAACCCAGGGAGCACCAAAAACAAATTGGAAGATCAGCAGGGGGATTTCTGCAAGAATGAGTATGACCCTCAGCACGGGCACAGCTCTCAGCACAGCCCAGGCACTCTGTACTGCCCAGATACCAGGAAATGGAAGCAGGCCCATGGAGCCACCCAGCAGGGGCATCCAGGCAGTTCTGCCCTGATTGCTCAGCCTACAAAAGGTAAAGGAGTGGAGGGAGACTGCTGAGATCTGACCTCTGTCCCTGGAACAGGACTCTGGGGCTTTGACTACATTCAGACCCTGGTCACAGTCTAGGCCTCCCATAGAGCAGGGCCCCCCCCCCCACAGGCTTAGGGCAGAGGGGTATGCTTGTAGTCATTCATAGACCAGGAGATCAGTCAGAGCCTCACATACTGAGGGCCTTACTGGGGAGGGGGGGTCCCAATAATACTCAAAAGGTCAGGAAGCACCCCAAAACCAGACACAGGCTAGGGAAATGAGTAAACAGGTAAAGAAGGAACCTGGTATTAGACAATTTCTTTGGTCCCATGGAAGACAAAAATACTCAATCTGAAGATGAGTAAGTCTGAGCTTCTACATCTATAGACTCCAAGAAATACAGAAGTTGGACTCAGGCTATGACAGAGCTCAAAAAAGATTTTGAAAATCAATTAAGGGAGATAGAAGAGAAATTGGGAAAAGAAATGAGAGAGATGCAGGAAAACATGAAAATGAAATCAGCAGCTTAGTATTCAAGGAGATCCAAAAAAATGCTGAAGAAAATAACATGTTAAAAAACCAACTCAGGTCAAATGGATAAAATAGTTGAAAAAGTTATTGAGGAAAAGCATACTTTAAAAAGCAGAATTGGCCAGATGGAAAGGGAGATAAGAAAGCTCTCTGAGGAAAACAAATCCTTCAGATGTAGAATGAAGCTAAAGGAAGCTGATGACTTTGTGAGAAATCAAGACACAATAGTTCAACACCAAAAGAATGAAAAATTAGAAGAAAATGTGAAATATCTCATTGAAAAAAACTGATCTGGAAAACAGATATAGAAAGATAATTTTTAAATTATTGGGCTCCCTGAAAGTCATTATCAGGAAAAGAGCCTTGACCTCATTTTTAAAGAATTTCTACAGGGGAAAACTTCCCTGATATCCTAGAAGGAGAGAGTAAAATAGAAATTGAGAGAATCCACCTATCTCCCACAGAAAGAGATTCCAAAAAAACCAACCCCCTGAACTATTATAGCCAAGTTCCAGAACTCCCAAGTCAAAGAGAAAAATATTACAAGCAAACAGAAGGGCACAATTCAAATATCATGGAGCTGCAGTCAGGATTTCCCCAGGACCTAGTAGCAACTACATTAAGGGCTTGTAGGGCTTGGAATATAATATTCTGGAAGGTAAATGATATTGGAATGCAACCAAGCATCAGCTACCCAGCAAAACTGAACATCTTCTTCCAGGAGAAAAGATGGACTTTCAGTGAAACAGGGGACTTTCAAATGTACCTGTTGAAATGACCAGAGCTGAACAGAAGTTTGACCTTTAAGTACAGGACTCAGGTGAAGCATAGAAAGTGGAGAAGAAGGGTAAATTATGAGGGACATAATGATGATGAACTGTGTATATTCCTGCATGGAAAGATAATACAATAATACTCATATGATCCTTCTCATTTAAGAGTAGGTAGAAGGAGCTTTTATAGATAAGACATAGGAGAGAGCCAAATTTGAAAGTATGATATATTATAAAAATGGAATCAAAGGGTGAAAAGGAAATGTACTGGGAGTCAGAGAAAGGAGAAGCAGAATAGGCTAAAATATTTCATATAAAAGAGTCAAGAAATAGCTTTTGCAAAGGTATGGAAGAGGGCAAGGTGAGGGGGGAATGGCTCGGAGAAGAAACAGCATACACACTCAATAGGTATAGATACCTAGAAGAAAAAGGAAAGAAGGGGGAAAGGCAGAGAGGAGGGGGTATGTGGGTGATAGAGGAGAGGGTATATTATAGGAGACAATAGTCAAATATAACACATTTTCTTTTTTACTTTTTGCAAGATGCTGGGCCATGGGACTGGGTGATTGCTGAATCTCTGTGTAGGCTTGGGGCCTCCTAGCCAGTTCTCTGTGCACTGTTTCACTCAACTGCCCTACAGTACATTTTTGAAGAGGGACAGAGTGAAATGAGAGAGAAAATATAATAGATGGTAGTGGGAAGAAATGGATGGAGGGAATTACAATCAGCAACAGCAACTATGGGAAAATATGGAAGGAATTACTAGGATGGACTTATAATAAAGAAAGTGATCCGCTCGAGACAGAGCTTATGATATCAGAACACAGACTGAAACACATTTTTTTCTATTTCTTTTACTTTATTTTTCATGAGGTTTTATATTTTCACTGGGGAGGGGGTATTATTTTTTCTCTTAAACAAGAATATTTTAGTAATGTGCAAATAAAGAAAAATAAAAAATTAAATTAAAAAAGAAAATCCATCTTTCCCCTCTAAAAGAATATGATGAGTTTTGGAGGATAAATAATTATTGTTGTAATCCAAGGTCCTTTGCCCTCTGAAATAACAAGCTGATAAATCCTATGCAATTCTGATTGTGCATCCTTGGTGTTTAAACTCCATTGGAGTTTTTATTCTGGGATCTCTTTCTGGAGGTATTCTATGGATTCTTTAAAGGACTCCTTTGTCTTCTTGTTCTAAGATACTAGGGCAGTTTTCCATGATTTCCTAAAAGATATTTTCCACACTCTTTTTTGATCAAGGCTTTTGGATAGACCAATAATTCATAAATTATCTCTCCTGAATCTATTATCCAGGTTGGTTGTTTTTCCCTATTTTTCTTCTATTTTTTTCAGCCTTTTGGTTTTGCTTGATGGAATCTTGGTATCTCATTAGTCTCCATTTGTCCAATTCTAAATTCGAGGGTTTTATTTTCTTCAGTTAGTCTTTTGTTTCCTTTTCCAATTGGTTAATTTTACTTTTTGATGAGTTGTATCAGTTTTCCAATTCATTGATTTTATTTTTTGATGAGTTAAATTCTTTTTCCAGTTGGTCATTTTTATTTTTAAAGGAATTTATTTCTTCAGTCAATTTTTCATAATTCTCTTGCATAACACTCATTTCTTTTTTCCTTTTTCTTCTTCCTCTCTCCTTTGGTTTTAAAACCATTTTTTAAGCTCTTCCATGAAGTTTTGGATTTGAGGTCAATTCATAAACTCTTTTGAGACTTCACATATAGGTAATTTGTCACAGCTTTTTTCTTCTGACATGGCATTTTTATCAACCCTATCTGAATAGTAGCTTTCCATGGTCAGCTTTCTTTTGGGATTATTTTGCTCATTTTGATGATTGAACTTTATCCCTGGGGTACAGGGAGTACAATACTAAGAATTTTTATGCTGGGATCAGGATCTGGTCCCTGGATTATTGCTTTCCAAGATGTTGTCTATGTAGCCCAGGGGTTGCCTATGTAGATCTTAGTTTCCTCCTTTTTGTCCAAGCTTTGTCTATTCTGTGGTTCTTCCCAATCTAGTCCTGTCTGTTGCCTCAGCATTCTCAGGGCTCAGACTACTGGCCTGCTTTCAAATTGAGTTTTTACAGAGTTGGGACCTGAACTGGGATGTGTCTAAGTGTCTCCCCCTGAATTTCCCACTCTCTCAGTTGTGCTGCGTTGTATTTCCCCTTCATTTTTAAGAGACAGAATTTTACTGAAGATCCTCTATGATATCTTGAATTGAGAATTCATTTTGTGCTTTTTTGGTGGGATTTGTAACTTTAAGGCCTGTAAAGAGACTTCATTTAAAGTTATGTAAGGAAAAGTTTCAGGAGCATGTACTCTAATAGAACATTAATTCTGGTGTCAGAAATATCTGAGTTAGAATCTGATCTCAGATGCTTACTAACATGTGGCCCTAGGCAAGACATTTAATTTCTGACTGTCTCAATTTCCTCAACCATAAAATGACAGAAAAGAATAGCACTTATAACAGAATTGGATTTTTGTGAAAATTAATTGAGATAAAACTTATAAAATATCAAACATAGTGAGTGGCATATAATAAATACATAATTAATGTGAATTCTTTGTTTCATCTTCCAATGAAATCATATATTCCCAAGCACAAAAACTTAGAATGATATTAAACTTATTCTTCCCACTGGGTTCCTATAGCCACTCTATCTCTAAGTCCTATTTTTCCTTCGTATATGTTCCTCATTCACCATATCTGCTACATAAAACCAGTATATGTATTCATGTTTTCAAGTCTGCATTATTAGACTATATTATTGCAAAATCCTCCTAATTAAGTTGCCTGCCTCCAATCTTTCTCAATTCAATCCATTCAGGATATTGTTGCCAGACTGATTTCATATCATTTCTATGCTCAGGAATGTCCTTTAATTACATACTATTGCCTGTAAGCTCCAAATTACTCTCCCTTGCTTTCCCTCTATAATCAATTCTTGCCTATCCTTCCTATGTATTTTGTAATCTAGACCATGGAATACTCTCTCTCTCTCTCTGTCTAGAAATGACCTTACCCATCCACTTTATGGATGAGAAAAATTAGGCTTGAGTAGCTTTCCTAAGGTCCTACAGGTAATTAATTCCAGGTCTGGGAATAGAAGTCAGGCTTTTTTACTTATAGTCTTAATATTCTTTTCACTCCACTGAACCATGTCTTACTTGATGACAAACTCTCTATTTAAATCAGATTTATTTCCTTATTGTTCTCTAATCATACTATGATCATCCTTGCTTCTATGCCATGGCCCATGCTGTTTCCTCCTCTCCACTAAACAAATTATACCTTTCCTTTAAGACTCAATTTAAGACCACTTCATTCATAAGTTATTTCCTGATAATCCCCAGAGAAAATTCTCAGAGTTGGCCCATAAGTCATAGATTCCCAATGTGTGGTCTAGAACATAACACTTGATTTTGCCCCATGTCTTATGCTAGACTCATAAACCTCAGAACTAATGTTTCTCAAAAATGGGTACATATCTTAAACTTCTAATCTTCATAGTACCTACACAGTAGGCCCGTCATGAAGATATGTTGATTGAGTAAGTGGCAGACTATTTCCTTTTGTGATGAAAAGGAACTAGTACACAATAGCCTATTATTAATTCTTATTTAATGCCATTGTATTAAAGTCCTGCCCAAATCTCAAAGGACTTTTAAGTACTGAAAACCATTTCAAACCATAGTTGACTAGGGAATACTTAGCCAGGAAAGATGAGGTGGATTGGACTTAGTGGAAAGAGAGGATGTGACATATAGTTCTCTTCAAATATTTTAGTATTTGCCAGATGGAAGAGAAATTAGAATTGCTTTGCAAGATCTAATGGGCAGAAAAACTAGAATTAACAATATGGAAGAAATAAGTTGCATTTCAAGTCAATATAAAAAACAAATTTGTTAATAATCAGAGTTGTCCCCATCAATTGGAGACATCAATTGAACAACCTATGGTATTTAAATGTTATGGAGTACTATTGTTTTGAAAGAAATCATGAGTGACCTAAAATCAAAAACACTTGCATGTACTGTTGCTGAGTGAGGTGAGCTTGTTGTGTTCAGAACATTGAGAGATACTCAATTATAATGGACACAATTCCTCTCAGTAGTTCAAGGACAATCCTGAGAGATAGGTTAAAGAAAGTATCATCCACATCCAGAGAAAAAACTATGGATTCTGAATGTAGAGTTAAGCATATTATGTTCACTTTTTAATATTTCTTTTATGTTTTTACTTTCTTTTAATGTTTTTTCCTTTCATTCTAATTCTTCTTTTCACAACATATCTAATATGGAAATATGTAAAACATAATTGTACAGTGTATATCAACGTACAATATATATCAACATGTTTGTTACCATGGGAAGGGAGGTGGAAAGGGAGAGTGATAGAGGAACTTAAAATCTTCAAGAAGAATGAACATTGAGGG
Organism: Macrotis lagotis; assembly: GCF_037893015.1. Classification (NCBI taxonomy): domain Eukaryota; kingdom Metazoa; phylum Chordata; class Mammalia; order Peramelemorphia; family Peramelidae; genus Macrotis; species Macrotis lagotis. The sequence continues at coordinate 150,674,256 of NC_133662.1, read as the reverse complement.
GTGGCTAGGTGGCATAGTGGATAAAGCACCGGCCTTGGAGTCAGGAGTACCTGGGTTCAAATCCAGTCTCAGACAATAATTACCTAGCTGTGCGGCCTTGGGCAAGCAACTTAACCCCATTTGCCTTGCAAAAAACTTAAAAAAAAAAAAAAGAATGAACATTGAAAGCTATCTTTGGGGAAAAAAATGTTTGGAGTCATTAAAAAATTAAATTAAATTAAAAACTTAGTTGTCCAAAAAAATATAGGGTGACAAGTTCTCTTTCACTGTAAATCTTCAAGTAATGACAACCATTTTTCAAATACATTATAATTCTTGGGATGCTGAGGATTAACAAAATTAGCTGAGTTGGATTAGATGATTCTTGAAATCCCATCCAGTTCTCTAATCCAAAACTGTCAAAGTTTTAGGATCATAGATTGAATACTGATAGGAACTTTAGAGATCATCTTTCAGATGGAAAAGTTTAGATTCAGAGAGCTGAAGTGATTAGTTCTAGTAAGGATTTTAGGGAGGAATTAAATTCAGATTTTCTTTTAACTTCAAGTACAGCACACTATCCATTCTGCCATTTAGCTAAATCCTAAGAATTATCCTAATTTCCTACTTTATCAAACTATTTAAAGTACTTTAACAATGCTCATTGTAGTTAAAATCCCTAACATAGTAAGACTGTACCTGATCACCAATGTTCCAGGAATTCATTTTAAAGAATATAATGAAGTAAGGCTATCAACATTTGACTCAGAAGAAACAATTCAATTCCATTTTATCATCCTGTTCCCAATTTTCTGCTTTCTACTCAATTCTCAGGGGGAAAAAAAGCTTCTTCCTGAGCCTAATGCAAAATAATACCCCAAACTAAGCCAAATGTGCTTTTGAGCAATGTGTGAAATTGAGAGGGTATCTAATCCTAGGTTTGAAAAAAAACTATTATGATAAACTATGAAAAATGAAAGATTTTATCCTAAAAAGCAATGCAAAGATAAGCAGAAGTATCATGGTTTAACATAGCAAAACGAATAGTAGAAACCTTGAAAATACTAGATTGGAAATTTGAGTTCTGATTCTCAATATACCACTAATGAATTCTGTGTATTTTAGGAAAACCATAAAATATCTTTAAGCTTCACTTTCCTTATCTGTGAAATGAAAGGGTGGTACAAGTTAGTGTCATACAATGCAACTGGTTTTGTATTCACAGAATCTGGGTTCAAGTCCCTGCTCAACCATTTACTATTTATATAACTCTGGAGAAATCTCAACTTTTCTGGGCCTCTAATCAGTCATGGACTTCAATTAACTGATGTCTGATGGCACTTTCAACTTTAATTTTATAACGACAAAGTTCCCTTCAATTTCTAAACTTCTGTGTGATTGATTTTAAGATTCAAAAATCTTATATGTAGAACTATTTCTTTTCTCATTAACCATAAAACACTGAAGTAACTTGGCTCTGAAATACTGAAAGGGACAAGGAAGAATTAGAAGGCTGTCAAAAAATAACAATGTTCAAAGTATTGGAAAAGGGCACCAAAAATTTAGATAATGCAAGGACATTGACCAAACTGACATTTATCCAATAGATCAGAAAATTCATCATTTTTAAAGCATATAGAAATAAAATCATTTTCTAGACCCTATGAGTATTACAAAGAAAATATATATAGTGCCTTCCTTCTCATAGATTTTATAATCTACTGGAAATATTTCAAATATATGCAAAGACATATAATGTAAAACAACACAATATGTACTAAAATGAAGTAAATGCTGCCAGAAGATGACTTGTACTCCTACTTCACTGAAAAATATTGAGACTAGGGGCCACTTGGCGGCATAATGGATAGAGCACTAGCCCTGCAGTCAAGAAGAACTAAGTTCAAATTCAACCTCAGATGCTTGATGTTTACCTAGCTGTGTGACCTTGAGCAAGCCACTTAACCCCATTGCCTTACCCCCCCCAAATAAAAATAAAAATATTGAGACCCTCTGATGGGATCTCTTTCAGTGCTCCTCCCTTCTTAAAACATCTCAATATCATTAGCCAATCTATTTTCTTTCTCTCCTGTCTCAGTAAATCCAAATCAACCTCTTGATAAAATGAATTCTTTTGCACATCTATTGATCCCATTTCCTCCTATGTCATCTGGGACTTGACTCTTAAAAACATTCTTTCTCTTTTATGAATTTTAATATTTCATGTCCCACTAGCTACCTCTTTCCTATTTAAAAATATATTTAGGTTTTCTTAAAATTTAAACAAGAAAAGAAAAGAAAGAAACCCAAAACTCCTAACTTCCATTGAATTTTCTGTCTCATCTAGTCATCTTTCCCATTTTTTCTTTCCTTTCACATCTAAAGTTATTTTTATATTGTATATATACATATATATATATACATATATGTATATATATATATATATATATATATATATATATATATCAGTCTTCCACTTCCTAACCATTAATGGAGAGGCAACATGGAGGACAAAACACTCTAGATTTTAAGTTAAAGGTCAAATCCTTACTATGACACTCCCTTCTAAAGGATTCTAAAGGATGCTTTTCTGAAAACCATGCTAAAACAATTCTTGCAAAGGTTACTAGTGACCTCATAGTCACAAAATCTATTTATCTGTATTTGATCTTCATGTTTCTTTACTCTGAAGCATACAATATCGTTAACTTATTTAGGTATATTCTCGCTCTTAGGGTTCTGAGACATTCTCCCAAATTCTCTCAAATCTCCTCCACCTTCTCTAACTACTCCTTTGATTCCTTACTAATCCATTTAAGATGAGTGTTCTGCACATTTCTTTCTTGTAGTATCTAATCTTCCTATATACTCTCTTATTACAATGACCTTCATCTTTATGTAGATGACTCACAAATTTGCAGTTTTGTCCCTTGGCAACATTCACATATTTTTCAACACTTACATCTCAGAATTGTAGGATATCTCCAAAAGAATCCAGTCCCACTGGCTCCTTTTTTAAAATCTTGTTTTACCATTCTATAAAGCACTGAGATTAGATTTAGCCATCTACCTCATATCTCTTTGTCCGTGGCTACCATTTCTATTTCTTGCTTATTTTTAATTGTTTCCTTTCCATTTCTTATGGTATCATTTTACATAAAACTGTAACTTTAAAAAGACAAAATATTTTCAAAAAAATTAGGAAGACACCTACAGGATGTTTAATGATACAGCAGAAAATATTGAAGGGGAAACTGGGAATTAACACATAATTATCATCAAGACACAGGGCTATCAGTCTACCTGATTTTACCTACTCATGTTTTTAGCTTCTTCTCAAATAGTTATTTACCTCATTGAAGTCAGGAACCACTGTCCATATTTCATTTTCTCATACTTGTTTTTCTATACTCACAGACATATACAAATTCATGTGCACACACATACAAACATACACACACACACACACACACACACACACACACACACACTTTTTACCCAGTACTGTATTGAGAAAATAGCATTCAATCAATAAATACTTGTTGAGTTGAATCAAATTGGAAACAAAAGAAAATGATTATGATTCTATAGAATGCATTTCCTTGTATTTCCTTTTTTCTTTAGATTTATATTTACAGTCTTCTGAATCAATGACTTTATATATTTTCTTGACTGAGGGTGATTTTTCCTTGCCTCTCTAAAGCCAGACCTGGGAAAATGAAGCCAGAAGAAAGATAAACCCTAAACTTGAGCATGACATAAGATGCCTTTTCTACTTCTAATTCAGATGATCTTATGAAATATGTTGGACAGAAATATTATCGTTATTCACTCAAACTTAAATGCAGCTGCTTTCATAAATCTAAAAGCTCATGCATTAGTTTTAAAAGAAGAGCACTGTGGCCTATTCCAGGTTAATATCCAATGAGCAGGAGTTAGAGAATGACATAGGCCTGGAAAATATTATACTATTTATCATGACATTTCTAGTTTTATGAAAATTATTTTTTCTACTATCTACTATTATCATTTCTACTATCTTTGAATACTAAATTTCATTTAGTTATGGGGGGGGTTCCCTCCATTTAACAGTTGATAAAGCCATTCTCCTTGGCTCACACAAAATTCATCTCTATGTTATTTTGTTGTTATTTTTCGATTGTTTTGGTCATGTTTGTCTCTTTGTGCCCCACCTTGGAATTTTCTTGGAAAAGATGCTGGAGTTATTTGCCATATCTTTCTCTAGCTAATTTCACAGATGAGGAACTGAAGTAAATACAGTTTAAGTGACTTTTCCAGGATCACACAGCTAGTAAATGCCTGAGTCTAGATTTGAATTCAGGAAGATGATTCTTCCTGACTTCAGGACCAATCTTCTCTGCCATCGATCTGCCCATCTATCTCTATTTTATACTGAACCCCTTTTCCTGACTAACAGATGCAATAAGAGAGTAGTAGATTCCTAGAAACATTAATAAAAACAGTATAAAATATTCAAATCCTTCCATCCTCTGTATGCTTCCATAAATATAGACTTTCACAAATGAAAAGCATGAAATCTCCATCACATTTATCTCCACAAAGTCATATCTTACTTTTATTTTCCTGAGGACATTATGTTTGTTCTTCTTAACTAAATACCTTTGACATAAGGAGACAAGTCAAACCTGAAAGAGAAAATTCCCAAGTCAAATGACTCAGCTTTTTCTCTTCCCAGAGATGTTAGATATTGAAACTTTTAAAGAATGATACATACATACATACATAAACACACAAATATACATACACTTATACAGTTTTCTGTTTTAGTGGATGTTATATAAATTTGAGAAGCAGTGTTGTCCATTCTCAGTTTGTGGAATGGTGGCTAGAGGAATAGAATATAGAATCCAAATAATTTTCAAGGTCCCTTGAGGGAAATTTTTACCATGTATTTAAAAATTTAATAATTATGAAATCCCAAATTCCCATGTGAATTCAAAGCTATATTTCCAAAATTGTGATGAAGATGACAATGTTTGTCTTTCATTCTAGAAGACCATGACATCAAGGAGGTTGTACCATGACAAGCATGTGAATTGAATTTGAGTAAGGTAAATCATTAGCCTCACTTTCTCCTCTGAAATCATCTGGGTCCAGTGATCACATATGAATCAGGATGACTGAAGATGGCCCTGGATATGAGGAAATCAGGGTTAAGTGATTTATCCAAGATCCTGCAGATTTTAAATATCAAGTATCTGAGGTCAGATATGAACTCAGGTCCTCCTGATTCCAAGGGCTGGTTCTCTATCCACTGCCCAAAATACTACTATAATCTAAGAAACAATGAATATTATGAATTCAGAGAAGCATAGCAAAACAAAAACAATTATATTAGGATCATAGCATCATATTATTGAAAGATAAAAGGAATTTTCCATGTCATCTACTTCACCACCATCATTTTCATTTGGAAAAACTAAGGGTTAAAGAAAAAGATAGCAACTTGCCTAAGGTAACAAATATAGCTAAGAAAGTTGAAGCATTTAGATTTTTAACTCAGGTCTTCTTTCTCCAAGAACAAAACTCTTTAATTTATACCATGTGAAGTAAAAAGAAACAGGAAAACAATAAACAAATACATGTTGTATATGTGTGTATGTGTGTGTGTTTATAACCACCAAAATGGAAAGAACAATACAATTTAAACAAACACTGTAATTATAATAACCAACTTTTGCTTTGAAGAATAATTGGGAAAATTTGCTTATTTTCCTTCATTGCAGAAGTAGAGGATTATGGTTGTATGACAGTATATTACATACCTGCATACACATACACAAATTGCACCTTGTCCTCACTGATGTTCACACCCATTTGAACATTTCTAATTACATAATATTAACTGGAATCTAATCTTCATAGGAAAATACAGGTGCAGCATGAGTATCCTTACCTAAATAGTAATAGAAATAGATTAGATGTGATATAGAATAGCTATTGTAGAATATAAACATTATCAGAGGGTTTTGTAAAATTATGTGTGTGTCTATCTCTCTATGTATCTGTCTGCATATCATATAACTGTATATAAAAATTGTACATAAACTTACACACACACACAAACAGACACACAGACACACACATACACACACACACACACACATACAACACACACTTGATGTGAGCTCCTTAAGGATATGGACTATGTTTTTTGTCTTTCTTTGTAATCCCAGCACTTATCAAGAATTTCTTGATAGAATTTAAATGTTTTTCTTAACCTCCAAGATCGATTTGTTCTGTATACATTTGATTGGATCTAGTCATTTTTCCTGATCTGAGTTTCTTAAATACCATTACCTCTTTTTCACTCAAGAAATGTGTTGCTGAGGTTTTACAACTTTGTTTAAGTTCATTTTCATCACTACTGGAAAATAGGTCACCTTTAAAAAAAGGAAAAGTTTCATTTTTTTGTCCATTAGCTGTCCTCTGAATTTTATCTAAAAATATTCAGAACTACCTGGTTTATTTTTCAGTTATTAAAAGCAAATTCTTATGTAAGATGAATCATATAACTGGGAATAAGACATCCTGAAATCACATTTCATCAATGAGTCATTTCTTAAATGAGATTTCTATGATTTCAAACAGCAGTAGCTAGCTCCCTTTTCCCAAACATAAAAAGCAACATTAAATATACCTATTAAAAATGAAAACATACTTAATGCCCTTAATATTAGAAGTATATCATACAGTCTCGTTGTTTCAGAAAACGTATGCAAACCAAATCACATTTATTAGAAACTAGAGTATAATATGAAGAGCATTTAACTGGTCGGGGAGAGCTGGATTATAATCATGGATATAACTGATTTGTATGTGGACTTAAACAATTTATTTCATGCCTCTGAGTCTTAGTTTATAATTTAGCTATAAAATTCTTCTATGTCAAATTGCTTTGAATTTAAAATCTTTTTAGATATACATATGTCTTGAGGGGAAAGGAGGAGAACAAGCATTTATTGAGCACTTACTATTTACCAGGCAAAATGAATACCAGGCACTTTAAAATACCAAATTTGATTTACCTTTTAAAAATTCAAATTTTTATTATTGGATTTTCTTGAATGAAAGAACCTCTGTCCATAATCTCCATGAATATTGTGTATATATGTTTGCTTTGCATTTATATTTATGTTTGCATTTTGCATTTGTTTTTTTCATAGCATGAACTATGCATAATATAGAGAAGTTTAAGTCAGAACCATGTAAAAAGAGGGGGAAAATTGACAAAGGAATTGAGATTATTCAGTGTCAGGAAGAAGCAATTGTGGATGACAGTGGAGACAAGCTCTTTTCTGCCTTTGCTGACAGCTGAAATAGTTATATGATCTCTTCATTTGAAAACTTCTATGTCAAGAAGTAAACAACCTTGTGCTTACATGTTTACTACAGGATCACTTAAAGTTTGCTTTAAATTCTGCAATGCTAGCATATTTTCACATACTCTATCATACCAGGTAGGTTTATTTTCCAAGGTATCTACTCTTTTTATATTGCTCTAATATAATAAAGAATATTACATGCAAAGATATCAAAGATTGTAAATAATCAAAACCATATATTTAGAAAGTTTAAAACATGTCCTAATAAATTATTAAAATAATTATCCAGTTAATATACATATATTGCAAACTTTACAATATGCTACCCAAGAAGTATATTAGAATTCAAATAATCAGAGCTAAAAAGAAATAATGAAAGTAGATAGATAGATAGATATTCTCAAGTAGAATTTAAACTAAAAATAAATTTTATTTAAAAAATATGTGTATGGCATTTGCCATCATCAAAGTGATTTAAATTTAGCTATTGACTTTTACTAAGTACCTAAAGAAAAAAAACCCAGTATCCTCAAAAGAACATTTTACCAATTTTTTATTGAAATAGAGGGTTTCGTGACTTGCCTGGTTATTTTCTCTTAGACCCACTTATGATCAATTTACCATCAAATAAGTATATTATTTTAATCCATGAGGATATTTTCCATGAACAAACACAAACATGTATCTCATTTGTTAAATATCCATTAAATAGTAGAAAAGAAGAGTAATTCATATTGCATATAAATATATATTTCTCAAATAAAATCCAAATGACACCTTATTAGAGAAGGTGACCCTGAGTTCTTGAAGACTATTCCAATGGAATATGAGTTCTTGCAGGTCCTAATAAGCTGGAAAAGCATAGAGGACAGGCTTCTTAACAGAATATTTTGGTTCAGATTACCAAGTTAGCCATGTTTGGAGAAGTTTATTGATAAAATCAAAGTCATCAGATGACAAATTGTTTTCACCCAAAGCAACTCAAATTTTTATGTAAATATAAATAAGCACCTATAAATACATTATGTACACACACACACACACACACACACACACACACACACAGAACACACATACACTTTGGGTTTGCTACCTCTTTTTCAAGACCATGTGCGAATTGTTTCTATATTTGAGCCTTCCTTAATGTTTCAGCATCTTTTGTTTTACTTTTACAACATTGTGACAATCAATAGCACTGGCAATTTTTTTCACCAAATTCTCTGGTAACTAAACTATTACGTAGTTCTTCTACATTCTCAATATGCCCTTCTACCATAGACTTGTCTATATGGTCCACAAAGCACGACTTCTGAGGTGAGTGATTTGTAGCTTATGAGAGGTTCTAATTATCACAAAATATGAGCAACAAAACTCCTTCCATTGGACTTCTTTTAAAGACTGTTGATTGTCAGACTCTTCTTTATTCTTCATTTACTATTTTTTTATGTTCTGGGATAAAATTTTCTACCCTTCTTGCTTGTAGAAATTGTTGTGGTTTTTCAGCTCAGATTATCTTTTGTATAATTCTTAAATCTTATTCCATCTATTTAGGGAAACTCCAAAAAAGATATTCTTCATCAATTTTTCTTGTATTTGCCTCTGTCTCATTTTTAGACCCATACAAACCAAAAGATTCAACACTTTCAATCACAGCATCATCTCCTTTATCTTTTTCTTGAATACAGTTCAGAGATTTCCAATGTGGTCTTGTCTTCAGACCTCAACAATATAACTTTCATTCATCTCAAGATGTGTTCAGTATCAAACTTCTATTACATTATTTGAATATCATTTTTGTAAACTAAATGACTTATAGAGATTATGGTTTGATAACTTATAGTCATTTTAAATTCTCCTGGCTCATGTAACTTGGCAAGCATTTTAGATGATCTGGTTTAGATAGATCTTTTTACCAAGCTGTCATTAGGCTTGTTTTCTCCTATTCTGTTTGTTGTTGTTTGTCTGTTTGTTTTTTACTGTTTTACAAAGTGATGGTGATCATAAATAGTCCAACCATTTTCAACTAGAAAGTTTTGCAGATGAACTTAAATTCAAAAACAATGTTGACCCTTACTGTCATGACTTTCTATTTGGTAAGAAAATTTTTAAAAATTTGCTGCCTGAGGCAGTCTATAGATTCTCTTGAGCTTGTATGTTTTGGTAATTGCTTTGCATTAAACTTTTCTGAAAAGCATTATATTTGCCTAGACATTCTGGAAAAAAAACTTAGAACTACGTCCAAAAATTTTCTAAATTGAACATACCCTCTGATCCAGTGATACCACTAGTCAGTCGATAACCTGAAGAGATAAAAGAAAGATAAAAAGGACTCAAATGTGTGTAAATATTTATAGCAGTTTTTTTGTGATAGCAAAGCCCTAGAAACTAATGGGTTACCTATCAATTGGGGAATATCTTAAAAAGTTAATTTTTATGGATGAAATTGAATATTATTATGGCAAAAGTAATGACAATATGCAAAGTTTCAGATAATATTTGATCTAATGTATAATGAGGTAAGCAAAACTAAAATTGTAGTATAATAAAAATAACATTATAAAGCAACTTTGAAAAGCTTACAAATTCTGATCAACAGACTGACTAACCATAATTCTAAAGGTGTAATGATGAAACATATTATCTACTTTCAGAGAAGTAATAGATAACAGACTGAAACATATATTTATTGGACAAGTCAAGTGTTGAAATTTATTTTACTTAACTAGGCCTACTTGCTACAAAATTGTTGTTGTTTTTAATGGAGGCAGAGGGAAAGAGAGGGAAAATAGATTTTTGTTCATTAAAAATTTCTTTGAAAAAAGTTGATAGTAGATTCAATGTCTTTAATTTCACAAAATCAATTTTTTTTAAAGTCAACAGCTTGTTCATACAGCTTGGGTTAGAACTGCAAGAATACAATGCCATGTCTTCTCATCTTTTATCTTTTTCTTCTAATTTGATAACTCCAACTTTTGCTCTAACTAGTTGATATCTGACTAAGGAAAATTGTTTCTAAAATTACTATATGAATAACCAATCATTTCCTATTTGTTAAACTATGTCATTTTCATTTTTTATCATTGTTTTTGGAACTCAACCTATTCCCCTAAGGCTTCACTAGCTATCCTTACAAATTTTTGTTCCAAAGCACCCCTCTCTGGCTACAATCCCTTTTGTGTTATTTCCAACATTGGAATGCCAGCTTTGAGAAGGTAGAAACTGTCATTGTTTTTGTTTTTGTGTTACTAGTGCCTAGCACAGGATCTAGCATATAATATATGTTTAATAGTTTTTTTCATCCATCTTCAGTCATTCATTCAATTAACATGTCCATCAGGTTAATAATCAGAAAAGTTGTGGGGGACAGTAAAGGAGGGAACAGATAATTAATGTGACAGTCTATTTCCTATCATTCCTACCTTCCCCCCTCAAAATTTACTCTCTTCCTTCCCCTAGAAAAAAACTTCATAGAGATTGTGTTGGTGTGGTTGATGCAAGAACCCAACACTGGGATGATTTTGTTTGGAGTGTATAGTGGCTATTGTAGTAGATATTAAGAAGAAATAAAGGATGAAAAAAGTGTTTAAGAATGAAACATTTGTGAATTACATGAGTAATTACTAGACTATTATCTCTTTGAAGACAGGGAATTTTACTCTTATCTCTGTGTTCTCAGTATTGTACCTTATGCCAGGAATTCATTCTATCTTCACTTCCACCTCATGGTTTCCCAGGCTTCCATTAAGACAGTCCTAATCCCATTTGCTGCAGGAGACCTAACTCCCACCAGATCCCCTCCACTGCCAGAGCCTTTCACTTGAAATTAATTTCATTTGAAATGTTTATAGCATATATGTACACATTTTTACATGATTTTTAAAAATCCTTAAGGATGGGTACCATATTTTTGTATCTCTAATGCTTTGCATAGTACCTGAAATAGTTCCAGGAGGACTCTGTGACACTAAGTCATTTAACTTCTATGGGCTTTACATTACTCCAGACCAAGTTGTAAAAAAAGTTCCAACCTACATGGGTTCATGAAATTTCCTCTCCTGGTATTTCACTCAAATAAACTGAACCTGAAATCTCAGGTTCAATTCCTATATCTACTATATTTGATTGAAAATATGAGTGAAAGCAATTTTAGCCATAAAACATTTTAGAAATTTGAAATCATATTTTAATAAATGTTTTTTAAAAAAATATGTATCATGTAATTCTTGAACTTGCTTAATGCAAGCCATGGCTAAATCCTATTGCAAATATTCTGTAGGGCCAAAATGGTCTTTCAATTTCTTTCTAAGACTCATTGGGTCCATTAGAACTTCCCAACAAATTAGCATGCTCAATCTATTGCCTTGTCAACTAACAATCATGTGTGAAATATCCACAGTTCACTATTGAATATTATTTGAATGAAGAAGAAGGAGGAGGAGGAGGTGGAGGAGGAGAAAAGGAGAAGGAAGAAGAGAAGAAGGAGGAGGAGGACGAGAAGGAGGAGGAGAGGGGCAAGGAGGAAGAGGAGGAGAAGAAGAAGGAAGAAAAAGAGGAAGAAAAAAAGAAGAAGAAAAGAAGGAGAAGAAGAAGAAGAAGAAAATAAGAAAAGAAGGAGGAGAAGAAGAAGAAGAAAAGAAGGAGAAGGAGGAGAAGAAGAAGAAAAGAAGGAGAAGGAGGAGAAGAAGAAAAAGGAGAAGAAGAAGGAGAAGAAAGAGAAGGAAAAGAAGGAGAAGAAGAAGGAGAAGGAGAAGGAGGAGGAGAAGAAGAAAAAGGAGAAGAAGAAGGAGAAGAAAGAGAAGGAAAAGAAGGAGAAGAAGAAGGAGAAGGAGGAGGAGGAGAAGAAGAAGAAGAAGAAAGAAGAAGAAGAAGAAGAAGAAGAAGAAGAAGAAGAAGAAGAAGAAGAAAAAGAAACAACAACATGACAGGCTTAAGGTACACAATGTCTAACTGAAAAACAAAGAGGAAAATATGTAAATAAACCAACTCAAAAAAGAATTATATAAGACAATATATGCTTATTCAAATACCATAGAACAGAATTACAGAATTCAGGGAACTCAAAATAATTGATCAGAAGAATTTGTGTAGGACAGAAAATGAAGTCAAAATTTTCCCTCCCCCTTCAATCAGTACCTCCTCTCCTCAAAAAGGGGAGGGGTATAGAAATTATAAGGCTGGTTAAGTGAGATTTAGGGCTCAGCCTCTGTTCCTTACCCTCCACTCCCAAGGAGAATATTTCTATAGACCCCTAGTGTTTTACTCTGGCTTAAGTGAGGCTATGCCACTGGTTTCTAGGCCCTTTTCCCAGCACTGACTATGTCAGGGTCACTGGGAAAGAGGAGACTTATGAATAAAAATGAAAGGGGGGGTCTGAAAAATGTAGATGGCTGCCAAAGGGGTCCTTTGTGGGTCAAAATTAAGCAGTCATTGCCATCGAGGACAAATGTTTTAAACATCTCTGTTCCTAAGCAGCCTCCAAAGGTTTCCTCCAGGAGGCACATGCATAGGTCTGCTCTAAATGGCTTAATTTTCTTAATCAACTCTTTCATTGTGGGTTTTTAATTTCATTCCCATGCCTATTTTTTTTTTCATTTTGCCATAATACAGCTCTAAAGCACCGTGGCAAACACTTGACAGTTTGCTCAGCAGGTGCTGGGCCCTGCAAAGCTTGCATAACTCCACCTTTTATTAATTGGGTTTCAAAATGTGTTCTTGTGTGAACAGAAGCTAAGATGGGACTATTGTACCTGTCAACATGAAACTGGGCGAAATAAAATATTTGGAATGTGTTTTAAAATAACTCATTGTAAGTTTGATCGGCTAAGGATTTAAAAGCAGAAATATTTCTTTAATGTTGAAATAAATAATAATGCAATCAAATGGCAATGGAAGTAAAGGATCTATGGGGTTTGTACAAAGCCCCTGAGAATTTGATGACAATGAGGACCTTTGCTTCTTTTCCCATAGGTCATTCACTGATTGAATGGGGCTGGAAAAAATTTAATAAGAGACTTAAAGAGTTCATGGAGGTAATTGCACCTTGAAAATAAACTCCCTCTATTCTTTAAATACTTCTGGATATATCACATTAAAAATTTCCTAACTAATAGGGCTAATGGTTTTTCCAATCCTCCAAAAATATTTTTTACAGTCAACTAGGGAATTTCTCAACCCAAAATAAATATTTTAAGGCCACTGCCTTGCTTAGTCCTCTCAGAAATAACTCATTCAACCTATTCACTCCCACTTATTTTGCCCCCAGGCATAGCTGTGTCTACCTAGCAAAACTTTACCAAAAGTTAATTTAGTGATAGATATACCTCTTCTCTCCCTAATTACAACATAAAGAAGTTTTCCTAGGAAAGTCAAAAGAGTCCCATGAAGCTTGAGATAGAACCCTGGGGAGAGAGCTCTGAAATTTCTGATCTCTCAAATGAAAAAGTAGTTAGTCTTAGCCTAATGTAGTGATTTCTCCTGAGACAACTATCCCAACTCCTTTCTGAACTGAGAAGTTGGTTCCCAGAACATAGCTACTTTTCACTCAGGGATCTAAAGGAATAGCTCTGAGGAATGACATGTATCTTTTTTAAAATTACATTCCCCATAAACTCTCACCAATGAGTTTCCTCCCACAATCATCAGTTGATAACAACTAAGTAGACATTATCCAGCTTTTAAAAAGGGACATTTAGTATGATGATATGGTAAAACATTTGGTCTAGAATCCTCTCCCTTAAGTATATACAAAGTCCAGAGAAAAAAGGATTTATATTTGGCAAGCACAGGTAGTAAAGGGGTAACTGAAGGCTCATGGTGGTACTTTTTTCTGGAGTCTGAATAATATTGTTAGATATGATGCAACTTTTGTTCTAGACTCCTGATAGAACCTTGAATTTAAATCTCTCGTTGCATCCAACCTGCCCTTATCTTCTGATCAAGGAATGATACTGCTGTATCAGACAAAGAAATATGAAGCCTCTAGACCCTTTGAAGATCACAAAGTTCTTCTAGCCAACATGTATGGGATAGAAAACCAAAGCTGGGTCACTTGTGTTCTCATAACCCACCACCACCACTATAGCCACCACTTAGCAACTTCAGATATCCTCTCTGGGAGGCATTCTCTTCACTCTGCCAGATGCTCATTTCTGTTCAGTTCTAAGCACCTGGTTTTATGCAGGCCCCAGAGAGTGTGAGTAAATCCCTCAGTCAATCATAAAAGGCTTTCTTTTGAACCAAAGGAGGTGTCTGGACCTTGTTCACATCTGGTGAACAATCCAGATGTGTCCTTACCTGATAAATGTATTGGGCATGACATAATTTAGGTTGGGTGAAAAAGTATGATTTGATTGATTTACTCATTTTTCCTACACTCAGATTAGAGATTCAGAGTTCATCTAATCCAATGCTTTAATTTTTTTAAGATGAGTACCTAACCAACTTCTTCATTTTTATAGATGAGGCTCAGAGAGAGCCCAAGATTATATGAACAGTTTATGGAAGAACCTTCATTCAAACCCAGGATATATAACTATAAATACAGCATTTTCCCCTGAACCCTGTTTCTTTTTACCAGTTCTACTTTCCTGATGGACTCTGCTCTGGTCCCTGGATAATTTAATGGAGTTTAGGGATAGGAGAAGGCACAGTTTAATTTGAATAATTTATACCAAACAGAATAGGATTGGGTTGTATGAGTCCCCAAATCCTAGAATATGATGATGAGCACTAAGATGAATGTCATAATAAATATGTTCTCCCTTCCATAGATTAGTTTCAGTTTGGAAGGAGTGCTTCATCCCAGGAGAAGAGATTCTCAGACTCTCCTAGTCTTCTCAAAATAAATACAAATTTCCTATACCTATACCTATACCCCTACTCCACACAACATAGTTTCTATCCTGGCATTTTGAATAAGTAATTCTAGAAATAATAATACTTTTCTTTTTATAGGTACATTCTATTCAATATTCCTGTAAAATATATATATATATATATATATATATATATATATATATATATAGAGAGAGAGAGAGAGAGAGAGAGAGAGAGAGAGAGAGAGAGAGGTAGAAGAGTATTTTTTTTAAAAAAGCAAAGCACCTTGATTATGTAACTTACTATTAGTCTAATTATTTAGATTAAGAAAAAGAATCAAAGTTGTTAAGTATCATCCACCAAAGCAATTAACAAGAGACAGAATTGAAATCAAGTCTCCTGAAGCATATGATTCACAGTTATCCAGGAGAGGTCTTTCAGAAGGTTCATCATATAGTCTCTTATCCAGTTCTTTCCTATATACTTCATATCAGGTATGAAAAATTGTTAAAAATCCCTAGAACATTATATATAATTTCACATTTGGTCAATGGTCAGTTATTTTTTCTGCATTGTCTGTATACCCATCCAACAAGACATTGATCTTCTACTAGTCTGATAAATAGGCAAATCATATTTTTCATAATTGGCTTGATCCAATATTTTAATTGAATGACAACCTTTTGTCCCAAGCTTTCTTACTATTTATTCCCCAGAAAGGAGAAGAAAGGTTGGTAACTTCCTGGCTTTACATTTGACCATACTAAAGATTAGAATTTAAAGGTGATTATTTAAGAGGTGTGACCTAATGATTGTTGAACAAACAATGGTCCAGTGGACAACATGTTTGCTATCACAAAATGAATCAAAAATCTACAAAAAACAAGATCCCATTGTGCTTAGTTTGTTAATTATATAAGAAGTTTGACTCAATTGAGCAAAATGCCATTTTTAAAGGCTCTTTTCCAAATCATCTCTCCTCTATAAATAAAAATTATTGTAGATTACATAAAAGAGAAAAGCAACAAAAATTATCTTGCTCAATCTTCTTATTTCAAATATCAGATAAACCAGGACACACATGCTTGCCAAAAGTTGAAGGAAGAATTCGTAAATTGATTTTTAAGTAGAGAAGGAATTTTCTTTGAATTGTGAAGTCCTCCAGATGATCCTGTTACTAGATAACATTGTGTTGATTGCATTAAATCCTGGAATACTGCAAAGAAAATCTGATTTAGTTGCATAGACAGATTCTAGAACTTTTCTATCAGTTTATATATCTAAGTAAATAATACAAATGGACCACTGGGTCCAGAATTAAATAAGAGGAAGAAAAAGACTTATTACTTTCAGAAAATAACAATGTTCCTTCAATGACATCAAGTTTTTGTCAGAAACAGAATCCATATTTTAATCAACTGTAACCACACACACACACACACACACACATACACACAAACACAGACACGCAAGACATCATTCACTTAAATAGTGAAAATCAATATCACACAGAGAATAGAGAGTTGTATGATAATTGTGAGTAGACTGCAATACATAACCTATGATATTGAACTTCAAAGATAAACAAGAGTAAAGCATATCAGAGGAAAATGATTTAATCTGGTCATATGCTGTAAGTGAAGTATGACAGATTAATAGAATGTTCCCATTGGTATTATCCCAAAATCATGAGAAAGTAAGGATGTCTACTAACATTCTGGGTAGATCTCTATGGAAAGTTTATCAAAGGACCTAGATAATAGTCACAGGGAATAGTCAGGCACAGACTATTGTGTACTACATCATCAATATCCAAATTGCTAAACTCATGAGTACTGAATAACACCACTACCAACAGTGTCACTTGGAAGAAGTCAGACCCTGAGAGAATGCCAAGATTTTTCAAAAAAGATTGGAGTACAGCCCTTCTGTAGACAGATAGGCATCACTGAGTGGGTCCTGAAATAACTACAGGAAAAGATGACTTTGCTCGGTGCTTCTCAGAAAGGCAACAGAGCTAAAGGAATTAGCACTGAAAAGGTTGTGGTGGACTTCCCAGGATAAACTTTGCTTGCTTCATAATTTAACTAATGATTAGTCCTATTGGAGAACCAGCAGATGGAACTAAATTTTCCCAGGATTTTTCTGGATGAGTATCAGGGTGCATCTTACTTTTTTTAATATAAATGATTTATTTGTTTTCCAATTATACACAATAGTAGCTTCTACCTATCACTTTTTGTAATGTTTTAAATTTTATAATTTTTCCCTTTCCTCCCCCCACCCCCCCACAGAAGGCAGTCTGATAATCTTTACATTATTTCAGTGCTATACATTAATCAAATGTGAATGTGTTGAAAGAAAAAATCATATCCTTGAAGAAAAAAAATGAAATAAGAGATAGCAAAATTATGTAGTACATAAGACAACTTTTTTAAATTATAGGTAATAGTGTTTGATCTTTATTTAAACCCCACAGTTCTTTCTTTGGATACAGATGGTATTCTCCATAGCAGATACACTAAAATTGTCCCTAATTATTGCACTGATGAAATAAGCAAGTCCATTAAGGTTGATCATCACCCCCATGCTGCTGTTTCAGTGTACAATGTTCTTCTGGTTCTGCTCATCTTGCTCAGTATCAGTTCATGCAAGTCTTTCCAGGCTTCTTGAATTCCCATCCCTCCTGGTTTCTAATAGAACAATAGTGTTCCATAACATACATATACCATAATTTGTTCAGCCATTCCCCAGTTGATGGACATTCACTCGATTTCCAATTCTTTGCTACCACAGAGTTGCTTACATTTTAAATTTTAATATGTGATTTCTTGTGGCTCCATCCATGCCCTACCTCAAAGCAACATATCCAGTAGACAACTTAGGGTATCCATTGAAACTATGATTTAGCAATAGAGTAATAGATATTTCAGAATAAGCTCTCTTCTGTCATAAGAGAAGCTAAGGAGCAGAATGGTTCTGGCATAGGACTTGAAGTCAGGAAAGACCTGAATTTGAATCTTGCCTTGGATACTTACTAGCTCTTTCACTTTGACAAAGTAATTTAATAATGCTTACTCTCTTTCCTAATTTGAAAAATGGGAACAATAATAAATAACACTTGCTTCACGAATTTGTTGACAGGATCAAATGGAATAATTATGTAAAATGCCTTCAAAAGCTTAAAATTCTATTTAAATGTTAACTACACTCATCTTTAAACCCTATTCTTGTCTTATAAAAGAATATAGTTGCAAAGGTTAAATTTAATATGATTCTTAAACACATGTAAAAAAGGATGTTATAATAACCATAAACAATAATTCATGCTTCTGAAGCATTTTAATGTCCAAAAAGTGCTTTCGTATTATAGATGAGGACACAAAACTCAAAGAGGTTTTTATCTATAAACATAATATATGTGGCTAGCATTTATGGAACACTAAATTTTATAAAGCACTTTCCATAAGTTATCTCATTTGACCTCACAACAATCCTGGGAGATAGAAACTCTTATTATCTACATTTTATAGATGAAGACATTTGAGACTGAGATTGACTAAATGTCTTGTCTAGGGTCAAACAACTATTAAATGTCAGAGATAAGATTTGAATTCAGGTCTGCCAGCTTTCAAATCTACCACTCTATATGCCCTCAAGTTGAATGGTTTAAGGTTTCACAACTGGGATAAAAGTCAGGTCTGTCCTGAGTTCCAAACCAGAAAATATTTCACTTAGAGCTGCTGCAGCTTATTCTTTCCTTTTACCAACTATCCCTACTGTTTCTCTGGAAGCTCCTTGGTATTTGTAATCAGCACTAGACACAATCAGTGCTCTGATTCCACAGTATTCCTCCAGAAATTCCACAAAGCTCAAGGACTTTTTTTTGCCTTTCCAGTTTAGTCTCTGTGTTCCTTTCTTCCTTAATTGATCTCAAATAGTATACCCTGCTGAGAATGCCTAAGGGGTTCTCATTGGATGGCATCAACTTCAGAGACTTCTAACTGAATAAAATAGAACAAACATTGGAAGTTGTTTGTAGCTGTTGGAAATTCAGCATAAAAAAGAGGATACTTGCTTGATTGACATAGAAATAAAGATTATCTGCTTTACCTTGGAAGGTAATAGTGACTTTTCCCTATGAGAATACTTCCCCATTCTTCTTATTCCAGTTAAAATCCTTGCATTGCACTAGTTCAACAATTTTAAACACCTTGTTCTTAGGGAATAGACTTCCTATTGCTGCGTTCCATGTGCTATTCAGAAACTCTTCCACTTTTTTTTTTCTGTCTTGGCACAAATACCTGCTGTTCCTTTTGGTCTTTCTTCCTACAACAATCCTTCATACAACTCATTCTTCTCTTTCAGATTTCACCTAAATTGTTCTGCAACATGAAGGCAGAGAGTATACATATTTTCAAATTCCCTAATACCACTAAAATAGTGATCTTTGCTAGGCCCTCACAACTCTGGAATGTTGATTGTGTCTCAAAAATTTTCTGCTTGTAGCACTCAAAGCTCTTGATAGTCATATGAAAAATGCTCTAAATCACTATTGAGTAGAGAAATGCAAATTAAAACAAATCTGAGGTACCATCTCATACCTATCAGATTAGCTAATATGACAGAAAAAAGAAAATTATGAATGTAGATAGGGATGTGGAAAATTAGGACTATTGCATTGTGGATGGAGTTGTAAATTAATCCAGTCATTCTGGAGAACAATTTGGAACTATGCCCCAAGGGCTATAAAACTGTGTCCCTTTTTTGCCTCAGCAACACTACTACTAGTTCTATATCCCAAAGAGATCAAAGAAAAGACCAAAGGCTCACTTTGTACAAAAATATTTACAGCAGCCCTTTTGTTTTTTCAAAAATTCAGGGGTTGTCAATTGGGAAATGGCTGAACAAGTTGTGGTATATAATTATGATGGAATATTATTGTGCTTTAAAAATTATTAACATATGGGGTGGCTAGGTGGTGCAGTGGATAGAGCACCGGCCCTGGAGTCAGGAGTATCTGAGTTCAAATCCAGCCTCAGACACTTAATAATTACCTAGCTGTGTGGCCTTGGGCAAGCCACTTAACCCCATTGCCTAGCAAAAAAAAATCCAAAAATTATTAACATAATATTTTCAGAAAAATATAAAAAGACTTACATGAACTGATGCAAAGTGAAGTGAACAGAACCAGGAGAACATTATAAATAGGAAACAGCAATATTTCACTAAGATCAACTGTGAATAACTAATTCTCAGCAATATAATGATCCAAAACAATTCCAAAATCAATATTGACTGCCTCCACAGAAAGAACTGATGTAGTCCTTATATAGATCAAAGTATATATATATGTGTGTGTGTGTGTGTGTGTGTGTGTGTGTGTGTGTGTGTATGTATACATATATATATATATATATATATATATATATATATATATATATATATATATATAGCTTTCTTTGCTTTTCTTGGGGTTTGTGAGGGAGGTAGCTGTGGTTTTTTTTTTTCTGTTTTTAGGCATCATGGCTTGTATGGACATAGTTTGCATTATTGTACTATGTAATCTGCATCAAAATGCTTCCCTTCTCAGTGAGCAAAGGGAGAGAGAGAGAAAGAATTTGGAACTCAAAATTTTAAAAAGTAAAAGTTTGAACATTGTTTTTACATGTATTTTGAAAAAATAACATATATACTGCCTGCTTATGGGAAGTTTCCAAAACCATATACTCCCATGGTCATGACCAATGGTAGAGTCACACCTCTCATCACCATCATTGCCATTCCTGTCATTTGCAATAATGATACTGAATGAATATTTTAAAAGAAAATTTGGCAGAACATAAACATAAATCCTAGATTCCTCCTGCCACCTCTATCTCTCTACGCATTAAATCACCATGTTCCCTTTATGCTTTGCCTCTTTGTGCTTTGCTTGTCTCATTTAATTTGTAAGTCTATCAGGCAGGGAACATACCTATACACAATTTGCCTAAAGCTGTATTGAAAACACAATGCAATTCTGGTGCTCAAAGCATGTAAAGGGACAAAATAATATTAATATTAAAGAACTGTGAAAAGAAATTCCTCCCTCACAATTTAAAAAAAAGAGACAAGTAAAAGATTACCTCATATAACTCACCAAATAAATGCTTAGCTAAACTCCAATGGATATAAATTGCAAAAATGCAAGGTTTCTCTATTTTCTTGCTTTTTTCTACATGCTTTATATCAATGTTGCTTTAACAAACTTTCATTAATATTTGTCAGATTATTGCTAGATTCAGCTACCTTTTAGATTGTTATTATTGTAGTCATATTCTTAAAGTATATTTGTAATGCATTTTCCACATGAGTCTGAAATAAATTAAGCATATCATTATAGCATATATTGTAGAAAATGTATTTTTCAGAATATAAAAAGAGTTTATGAAGCATCTTACAAATTCTGAATGAATGATCCAAAAGTCTCCTTATGTGAATTTTTACTTCTTTAAAAGGTTTTGACCTTAGTTTCTCCTACTCAAAGTTTAACCATGTCTGCCAATCCATAGCTGGCATTTATCTCTCTGCATTATATTTATATAATTCAGTATGAGAGAAATCATGTGTTGTAGAAAAGAAACTGTAATGATAGAGTCAGAGAGCTTGTATTCAAAGCTTGCTTCTGATACTTAATACTGCTGTGCCTTGTACAAATCAATCTCTGGACATTAGTTTCTTTTTTTGCAAATAAGAGGATTCAGAATTGCCTCAGATATCTCTTATAGTTCTACATCTATTATCCAATGAACTAATATTTATTGAACATCTTTTTATTTACAGTATTTGATTGGCTTGTTTGAATGCCTTCCTATGTACATATATGCTTTATCACGGATATGTATTGCATTAGAATGCCTAATTCTTGAATGTAGATATGATTTCATCTCAATTTCTGAGAAGTTTTTTCAATAGAAAACTAAAAGGAATGATATCACAGATGTTGTGAAACATCTGTACATAAAAAAGCAGATTTTTTCAGTTTTCTTACAGATAAATGGTAATGTATATACATAGTTTTTTTCCCTTTAATTTGAATTGTATGGTGCTTTCATAAGACCAATCAATTAATCCAGCATTAAGGTTTTGTTGATGAATTCCCCCATTAGACTTCAAGCTTCATCACTGGACTGTGAATTTCTTGAGAAAAGACACATTTTCAACTATGTGTGTTTCCATTACATAGAAGAGAATATGACATATAGTCAATACTTAATATAGTCAGCCCTTAACATTCACATGTTTAACTTTTGTGACTTCATGCATTCAAATGATTTCACTAGTAACCTCATTTTCACTTTTCTGTTGGCAGTTGTACATATTTATGGCTATACATGGTAGAGAAAAAATAAGAGACAAGATGTGAAGTGGATGGTATTCCACCAGGTGCTTCACTGGTGTTCTTTGCCCTATAGAGTAAACAGCTTCC
Source organism: Macrotis lagotis (assembly GCF_037893015.1). NCBI lineage: Eukaryota > Metazoa > Chordata > Mammalia > Peramelemorphia > Peramelidae > Macrotis > Macrotis lagotis. The sequence goes on along the minus strand of NC_133662.1, from coordinate 150,651,624 downwards.
TGTGCAGTTTTTTTTTTTTTTTTGCCTTTAAAACTCATTTTGTATTGTACTTATGCCCAATAAGAGTTGTAAAAGTTTGGACTCTAAGCATAAGCACGCAAAGTCAGTGATATGGCTTAATAACAAAATAAAAGTGTCAGATAAATTTTTATACTGAACTGTCTGTAGAAACTGTTGTCTATGAGTGTGATGTTAATGAATAAATTCATTATAACTTGCAAAACGGAGGAAAGTACTTCAAGTTGATTTGAACTTCACTCTCTCCAATGCCAACTACCACCCATGAAAGATCTGCCTGAGAGGTGACATTGAGATCTCACCAGTCTTTGAGTCTTCTGACAGTAGAGATTAAAGTCCAAAAGACCTCTCCCTTGTTTTGCAGATTTTTTAAGTATCAAGTACAATGCCTTCAAACTGCCATCTAATACAGAGAAAGGAAAGAATCAGGTTATTTTTTTTAATTTTAGCATTTATACTAGTATTCATAGATTTTGTGGATTATTTAAAAAGTGAATATTGTCTGAAACAATATTTTTGTATTGAGTTGTTAACACAAAAATTCTAAGAAATTACTAACAAGAAAATTTTTTTCATGTTACCAGTTTTATTTTGTGTGCTACATTGTAGAAATTATTTCATGGTTATAAAGTATTGTATGCAGAAAAGTATTTTCAGCAATCTCTGGTGAAAGCTTATAATATTTGGTGATCTAAGGAACCTAATGCCATAGGTTCGATGTATCAACTTTCACATTTTTGGCTTTCATTCTGTTTTCAAAGAACATTGACCCTGCAAAAGCTGAAGATTGTTTGTAAATGTTTATTCACTACCTGACTTAGATATGTGTGAGCTTTAAAATAGAAAAAAAAATAGACTCTGACTTCAAAGGGTTTATTGTCTGGTTGATGAGAAAACAGTCATAATACCCTACAACAAAAGAATATGCCAAATGAATTATTCATATCTTTTCTTTTCATTTTTGTCTTTGTATCCCTAGAACTTAGCACAAGATAATACACACATTAGGTGCTTTATAAGTATTGACCAGTTTAAAAAATACAAAGGTGTTTGTCTAAGAAAGCTTTCTTATAGAGAATTCAGGGAAGGATTTGTGAAAGTAAAGTTTGCAATAGATAAATATTCTTTTAAATGGCTGATAAACTCAAACAACCAAAGCACATCAATTTCCAAAGATAAAGGGGAGGAAAGCATTGGACTTTAGGGATTTTCTCCTCATCTCTACTATTTAACAGACATCTGACCAAGGCTAAGCATTTCCCTGGGCCTGAGTTTCCTCATCTATGTATTGAGGAAGCTGGATTAGGAGATCTCTATTAATATGTCAGCAAAGTATAAAAAATCCGATATCTTAAAACAATTGTCATGTTTCTTAATAGTATAACTTTGATGGCATAGACCTTAACTGAGTTTCATCTAAAGTAGAACAATTTTTCCAGAGATTCTCAATTCATCATTGGGGAGTTCCCAGTTCAAATATGGTACAAACTCACTGTAAAAGTTGAACTTGGTACTTTTTTTTTGCTTCATTAAAACCTTCAAATTTTCTGTCTACCAAGAAGAGTAAACAAAACAGTTCAGTCATTTTTTCACTTGTATCTGACTCTTTGTGACCCAATTTGGGGTTTTCTTGGCAAAGATACAAATGATTTGTCATTTACTTCCCCAGCTCATTTTGCAGATGAAGAACTAAGGCAAACAGGGTTAAGTGAGTTGCCCAGGGTCACATAAGTAACAAGTATCTGAGGCCATATTTAAACTCAGAAAGATAAGTTTTCTTGACTCCAGGCCTGCACTCAATCCACTGGGGCACCTAGCAGTCCACCCTTTTCCTCAGGATGCTTACTAATATCCTTCAAAAAGAAATCCAAACAAGCATACTTTGTTTTAAGTGTGATAAGATTCTAAATCCAAAGAGGCATATTCATACTTTAGAGAAATTTTGAATTTAAAAGGTCAAGAGGAAGCAGAGCCAAGATGGCACAGTAAAGACAGAAACTCACCTGAGTTCTCCCCCCAAACAATTCCAAATACCTTTAAATAATGACTTTAAACAAATTCTAGAGTGACAAAACCCACAAAAATACTGAGTGAAACAATTTTTCTACCCAAGACAACTTGGAAGTCTTTCAGGAAAGGTCTGGTGCACTGCGGGGGCGGGGGGGAGAAAGGACTTTTAGTATAGTGGGGACCAGTCCCAGCAATCCAGGAACAGAGCCTGAGGCAACTGGGTCAGTGGCAGTGATGCTGGTTTCCAGACCTCTCAGGCTAGAGATTACAAAGGACAGCTTGGAAGAGCAACAGGAAAACTCTACCATACCAAGGAGAGAGGAGCACAATCCAATGCAGGTTTCAGCAGTGCAGACCAGACCCCAGCAGACTAGGAGCAGGTCTCTGGAGCTTCTGAATAAGCACCAACAGTTTCTGGAGCTCTCAGTCCAAGGACAGTAAGGGGGGTTGAAAAGAAAATGTAGGACTCCAAGGTAGGATTCTGTAGTATTTTCTATACTTCTGGGTTGCTGTATGAGGCTCCAGTCCCAGAAAGAGGAATAGAAGCACAACAGAGTTTACTGCCCAGTGAAGATAGAACCCTCCTCACAGCTCCAGAGCAGAAAGAAGTATTGGTGGTCACCCACAGACCAGAGTACAGGACAGAAGAGTGTTAATAACCTCTCACAAGACTTAAGAAGAATTGAAAATTTGCAGGTCCCTACAAATGTCTCTGAAAAAAGTTGCAAAAACATTCAAAGACTTGGGGCAGTACATCCTCCACCATGCATACAGAGTCCTACCTTTTAAAAAAAAAGGATTAAAATTAAGTCATAGGCTGGGGAAATGATGAAATAATAGAAGAAAAAAATCAATCATAGACAGATCAAAATACACACTCAGGAGAAGATAACAAAGTCAAAGATTCTACCTCCAAAGCCTCCAAGAAAAATATGAATTGGTCTCAGGTCATGAAGGAACTCAGAAAGAATTTTGAAAATCAAGTAAGGGAGGTAAAAGAAAAAATGGGAGGAGAAATGCGAGTGATGCAGGAAATTATGAAAACAGAATCAACAATTAGGTGGAGATACAAAAAAATACTGAAAAAAAATAACATCTTAAAAATCAGACTGGGTCAAATGGAAAAGAGGCACAAAATGCCAATGAGGAGAAGAATGCCTTAAAAATTAGAATTTGTTTAATGAAAAGGAGATACAAAATTCACTGAAGAAAATAATTCCTTAAAATATAGAATGGAACAAAGGGAAGCCAATGCCTTTATGAGAAATCAAGAAATAATAAAACAAAACTAAAAGAATTAAAACTAGAAGAAAATGTGAAATATCGCATTGAAAAAACTACTGATCTAGAAAACAGATCCAGTAGAGATAATTTAAAAAATTGGACTACCTGAAAGCCATGAACAAAAAAAGAGCCTAAACATCATCTTTCAAGAAGTTTTCAAATAAAACTGCCTTGATATTCTAGAACCAGAGGGTAAAATATAAATTAAAAAAAAATGCACTTATCACATCCTGAGAGAGATCCCAAAGCAAAAAATGTCAGGAATATTATAGCCAAATTTCAGATCTCCCAAGTCAAGGAGAAAATATTACAAGCAGCCAGAAATAAACAATTCAAATATCTTGGAGCCACAGTCTGGATAAAACAAATTTTAGCAGGTTCTAAATTTAGGGATCGAAGGGCTTGGAGTATAATATTGAAGAAGGTAAAAGACCTTGGATTATAATAAAGACTTAACTAGCCAGTAAAACTGAACATATACTTTCTTTTTCTAAAATTTTTTTGTTCTCATTTTGTATAAATGTTTTTTTTTTACATTAATAAAAAATACTTGTTTACAAGTAAACAAAATACCCCTCCCCCCATGAATATAGATAGACTTGCTTGGGCAAAAATGTAAAGGGGAGAGAAAAAAATTAAAATTGAAAAAAATAATAGTAATAATTGGAGGTATGGCCAGGTGATGCAATGGACGAAGCACCAGCCCTGGAGCCATGAGCACCCGAGTCCATATCCAGCCTCATAAACCCAATAATCACCCAGCCATTTGACATGCAAGCCACCCAATCCCCACTGCCCTGCAAAAACCAAAAAGAAGGAAAAACAAAAGACCCAAAATAAAATAAAATAGTAATAATAGTAGGGGTGGCTGGGTGGCAGACAGAGCATTGGCCCTTGAGCCAGGAGCACCTGGATCTGAATCCGGCCCCAGACACCCAAAGATCACCCTTCTATGTGGCCCCAGGCAGGCCACCCAGCCCCACTTGCCCTGCACCCTCCCCCAAATAATAATAACAAAAAAATGTTCCTCAGTCTTTGTTCCAACACCATCAACTCTGTCGTGGGTGGATCACATTCTTTATGATAAGTCCATCACAAAAGTTACTTCCATATTTTTCCAACATTGCCATTGCTGATCACAACTCCCTCCTTTTTTATTACTCCACTACCATGTACTATATTTTCTCTCTCCTTTCACTCTGACTCTGCTGTAGGGTCACTGAGTGGTGCAGCAGACAGATCCCTGGTACTGGGGCCAAGAAGCCCTGAGCCCCCATACCACCCCTTAGGCCCAGAATACACTTGGCCCTATGGTCCTGGGCAGGCCATCCAATCCCAGCCCCTTGCAAGAAGTAAAAAAGAAAATGTGTTATATCTCACCACTGTCCCCCCATGGTCCATCCTCTCCTCCTTTATTCACATCCCCATCCCTTCCCCCTGCTCCCCCCTCCTTCTTACTCCAGTTGTCTATACCCCATTGAGTATATTTGGGGTTTCCTCTCCTAGCCATCTCTGATGAGAGAAAAGGTTCCCTCATTCCCCTTTGCCTCCCCCTTCCATATCATTGCAATAGCTCATTGTAATAAAAAAAATCTTATTATGTGAAATATCTTGGACTATTCCCCCACTCCTTTTTCTTTCTCCCATTCCATTTCCTTTTTTTTCCTATTGACTCCATTTTTACACCATATTTTATCTTCAAATTCAGCTTTCTCCTGTGCTTCAACTATAAAAGCTCCCTCTACCTGCTCTATTAACTGAGATGGTTCATATGAGTATTATCAGTATCATTTTTCTATACATGCAGTTCATCCTCATTAAGTCCCTCATATTTCCCCCCTCTCCTCCAATCTCCATGCTTTACCTAAGTCCTGTATCTGAAGATCAAACCTTCTGTTCAGCTCTCGCCATTCCAAAAGGAACCTTTGAAATTCCCCTGGTTCATTGAAAGTCCATCTTTTTCCCTGGAAGAGGACATTCAGCCTTGCTGGGTAGTTCATTCTTGGCTGCATTCTAAGCTCTTTTTCCTTCCAGTATAATGTATTCCAAGCCCTACGAGCTTCCAATGTAGTTGCTGCTAAGTCCTGTGTGATCCTGACTACAGCAACATGATATTTGAACTGTGTCCTTCTGTCTGCTTGTAATATTTTCTCTTTGACTTGGGAGTTCTGGAACTTGGCTATAATATTCCTAGGGGTTGGTTTTTTGGGATCTCTTTCTCGGGGGGGATCGGTGGATTCTCTCCATTTCTATTTTTGCCCTTTGCTTCTAGAACATCAGGGAAATTTTCCTGTAGTAATTCTTTGAAAATGATGTCAAGGCTCTTTTCCTGATCATGACTTTCAGGTATTCCAATAATTTTCAAATTATCTTTCCTAAGTCTGTTTTCCATATCAGTTGTTTTTTCAATGAGATATTTCACATTTTCTTCTAATTTTTCTTTTTTTTTTTGGTTTTGAAGTATTGATTCCTGATTTCTGGTAAATTCATCAATCTCCCTGAATTCTATTCTTTGTCTGAAGGATTTGTTCCCCTCAGAGAGTTTTCTTATCTCTTTTTCCATCTGGCCAATTTTGCTTTTTAAGGCATTCTTCTCCTCAATAACTTTTTGAACTGTTTTATCCATTTGACCTAAGCTGGTTTTTAGCATGCTATTTTCTTCAGCATTTTTTTGGATTTCCTTGACTAAGCTGCTGACTTCATTTTCATGTTTTTCCTGCATCTCTCTCCTTTCTTTTCCCAGTTTTTCTTCCAACTCCCTTATTTGATTTTCAAAGTCTTTTTTGAGCTCTATCATAGCCTGAGCCCAATTTCTGTTTTTTCTTGGAGTCTTTAGATGTAGGAGCTTGTGCTTCCTCATCTTCAGACTGAGTATTTTGATCCTTCTTGGGCTCATTTGCAATGTATTTCTCAATGGTCTTCCTCTTGCTTCTTTGCTTGTTCATTTTCCCAGCCTAAGCCTGTTTTTTGGGGTGCTTCCTGAGCTTTTGGGACACTCTCACAAGGGTCTCAGCATGTGAGGCTCTGTCCTCCCTCCTGGTCTGTGAGTGACCATAAGCAACCCCCTCTGCCACGGGGTTGAGGTGGGGGGGCCCTGTTTTTCTATGGGGGGGGCTAGACTGGGATCAGGATCTGAATGTGGCCAGAGCCCCAGATTCCTGTTCCAGGGGCAGAGGACAGAGCTCTGCAGTCTCTCTCTCTTCACTCCCCTCCCTCAGCTCAATGGGCTCATGCCCTGTGGGCTCCTGCTTACCGGCTCTGCCAGCTTCTGTTTCCGGGTCTAGGCTGCCGAAAGACCATGCTGCTCCTTGTGTGCCCTGAGGGCTGGGCTCCACATGCTCGCTCTGGCAGAGGTCCCCTGCTGTTCCCCCACTTTGTGCCCAGTGCTCCCCGGGGTGCAGCTCAAGAGACTCCCCCGATGCTGTGAGCTGCGGCTCCCAGCGCCCTGGGGCTGCCTCCTGGAGGCTGAAGTTCTTTGGCTCTGGCGGGTGCCCCTCCAACCCCAGGGAGCAGAGCCTTTCTGCTCTTTTCCAGGTTACCTTGAGTAGGAGAACTGCCTCACTGGGTCCCTTTGTGGGTTCTGTCTCTTGAAAGTTTAGTTAGAGTCCTTAGTTTAGGAGTTTTTATCAGAGAGCTCCTAAGACTCGATCCCTCAGGTCGCCATCTTGGCTCCGCCTCCTGAACATATACTTTCAAGGGGAAAAGATGGACATTCAATAAAATAGGAGACCTTCAACCTTTCGTGATGAAATGACCAGAGCAGAATGGAAGATATGATCTTCAAATACAAGACTCAAGTGAAGCATAAAAAGGTTAACAGGAAAGGTAAATCATAAGACTCTAGGGCCACTGCTCTATCTACTGATTCCCCCAACTTCCTCCCTTTAAATCATTTTTTAAAATATCCTAACTCACTTTTGATAGGAGAAATGTAGTTTGGAAGAGCTCTGAGGTACTACCTTATACTTATTGGATTTACTAATGGGACAGAAAAAGAAAACAAATATTGGAAGTGATGTAAGGAAAATTAGATTGGTGCATTGTTGAAGGAGCTGTTAAATGATTGAACAAGTCTATAAAGTAATTTGGAACTATGACTAAAGGGTTATAAAATCATACATGAAATGTGCTTTTTGACCTACTAGGTCTATATTCCAGAAGAGATGAAAAACAGGAAGGAAAAGGACCCATATGTATAAGGATATTCATAGCAGCACTTTCCTGGTGGCAGGTAGCTAGAAATTGAGGGGATGCCCTTCAATTGGGGAATGGCTGAACATATTGCAGTATGTGATTAAGATGAAATACTACTCTGTTATAAGAAATGATGAACAGGATGCTCTCAGTAAAAAAAGTTACATGAGCAGATAAAATGGGAAATGCAATGTGGTTGGAGGATCTGCTGTGAATGACTTACCTTTTATTAGTCATGATGTGATGTCTGACGAAATCTGAAGGCCTTATAATAAAAGATACCATCTATTCCAAAGACAGAGATGATAGTTTCTGAAAACAGATTGAAGCATACTTTTTTTAACTTTATTTTTCTTAAGATCTTTATTTTGGGGGAATGCAGGTATATTTACTTTTACAACATGACTACTGTGGTTATGTTTTTCATGACTACACATTTTTAACCTATGTCAGATAATTTGCTATCTCAATGAAGATATGAGGGGGGGAGGGAGAGAATTCATAACTCGAAGTTTTAAAAGTGAATGTTGGAACTAGATTTTGGATGTACAATGGGAAAAATAAAATACAAAATAATAGATCAAAAGACTTTTATCTACTTTTAACTGACATAAACAAGGAAAAGCTATGCCCAAATTCTTCAATCTTATACTACATTAGTTGGTTAGTTGATATCCTTCATTCTTAAAGAAGACCAAAATGACATCACTATTAGAGTCAGGTTACAATGCATAGGAATGGCTGATCAGGCCAATATGATCAAACAAGAATGCTCTGTAACAGGCTGGGTGCAAATAGTCCTTATGAATATTTGGAGTAGATTCTCTAAATTTGCTCATCTTATAGTTCTTTTGAGATACTTCAATTCTGCTTTGTACATAGAGCACAATATGTTCACTGATGAGGACACATCATGATGGGACATTCCTGTGCCAGTGTCTCCCCGTCATACTGTACTAGGTATTCAAGAACTGGATTCTACTCTGGGAACTGCTACTGCCTATACTAATTATTGACCCTTTCTGCTTCCACATTTGAAATCTTCAAGGAGGAGTAGAATAAAATATCCTTTATCGGGGCACAAAAATACTCAGAATTGGCACAGTTTAAATGTTTGCTTTTAACTACAGGAGCTCTTTATAGAGACAAAGGATTTTCATTCTATTCAAGCATAAAGTAAAAATAACTAAGGTTGGGAAAAGTAATAAACCTCATTTATTGTTACAAGTATATCTTGATACTAGCCTGCCCCAACATGTGGTAACATTTAGTCAGATTCACTAATAATATTTATAAGTAAATTGAGAATTTATATATATATATATATATATATATATATATATATATATATATATATATATATGTAGCATAGTTCAGGAAATATCTTTTCATGATTATGATTCCTTTTCTATATCCTAAGAAGTTAATTGTGCTAGTGAGTCAGGGAATGAGCAGAGAGATACCATAGTATTCTTTCTTTTATAAGCTTACTGTAGAAGTCAATCGACTTGATAGTAATAACAAGGTACACATGACTGGAAGCTCTCCTAGGAGCCAAATGTGTGTGTGTGTGTGTGTGTGTGTGTGTGTGTGTGTGTGTATACATACATATACATACATATACATATATATATATATATATATATATATATATATATATAATTCTACCCAGTTAGATAAACTATTACATAACTCACAGAGAAAGGGCAAAAGGCAGAACAAATAATCTCTGTATTTACTGTTTTCCATTTGTAGTGAAGAAGAGGTAGAAAAAACCTACTATATGCAAGGACAAAGAACAAATGTGGACCGGGTACAGATCAGATTAAATCTAATCTGCTTATTAAAGTGTGAATAGTGGCAGTTTCCACCAAGTTATTAGTAAAAAAAAATAAACAAAGGTCACAAAAAATGTAGTTATTCATACTGTAAGCAACTGAAATTTAAATTTTCTCCCTAAATCACCAAAAATACCTCTATGCATCATTAAACAGGTACAGATGTAAAGAAAATGTGGCCTGCTTTCTCTAGCTTTGTTTCTGTCCTTGTCTCTACATTGTTGTGTATTTGTGTCTTGTCTGTGTCCCCCATTCCCACTTCACTCCTGTCCCCCTGAGTCAGCACAACAATCTACAAAATTTCAGTGACCAACAGCATACAATTCAATGAAATATCTAGGAAAGTTTCTGGAAGAATCATTCTGAAAATGATGGAAGAAAGACATGCAAATCCATATTTATTTTTCTTAGGCAATGCTCTAAGATCTACATTTGTAAAACATGACAGAAAATATAAAGAAGATTCTCTCATTAAAAATGTACTCTGTATTTTAAACACAATTCAAATTCAAGTTTATTTGAAATCCACTAAATAAGGGATTAGATCAACAATGGGACTTGAAGACTTTATAATAATTTAGCCATAAGAGAGCTCTCTTACAAAACAATGGGTTGTATTAAGTGTGAATAAACGAGAAATGCAAAAATTGAATTTCTTATTTGATCAATATTGACACTAAAATAGAGAGAAAACATTTAACAAATTAATGAATTCAATCAAAAAAGTTTATGAATTTAAACTCCTTCTAAATGCAGAATTATCCATTCTGAAAATGTATTGGTTTTCCCCCCTCTGCCAATCATACTATTGTGACTTCATTCTTTTATTTTCTGTAGGTAAAGTAGTATAATAACAGATGAACATTATGAGACTTATTCTATCTAAGGAATAGTAAAGTGCATCCATAAAGCAAATGTTAAAATGAAATTTTCCTTATATTTGTTTTGACTCATAGATTCCATTTCTCAATTGCCAATTTTTTCAAACTATAACATACACTTGAATATATGATGATTATATAAATCTTTGCCTTATAGAATATATTTATAGATAGATAGATAGATAGATAGATATATGTAGGCATGCACTTAACCACTCAGTGCCTCTAGGCCTCTAGGTATCTCCCTGGGAACAATAAATACCACATGGGTTATCAATCTACATTAGTGAGGATTTTCCATCCTTGGAATTCTTCAGGCCAATAAAAAAAATCACATATTCAGATCAAAGATAAATAATATAGAAAGATTAGATCAATGATAGATTACATCAAAAATTGATTTCATAAAGAGATGGATGGATGAAGAGGTAAGTAGGTAAAGAGAAGAATGGATGGTAGAAGAAGAGGGGAGAGAAATAAATAGGCAGACATTCCCTTACATTAGAGTGAATGAAAAAAAATGTTATAGTATAAATCTATCAGTAAAATCAAATTTTGACTACCTTGACCAGTCAAGAACAGAAGAACTCAGAACTAAAAAAAAATAAATGGTTTCTTTCCATTATAGAAAGAGAATCAAGGAATAGTAGAAATAGAGGTAGATCTAAGTCAATGATCCCATCCTCTTTAGAAGCCTACCCAAAGTATTACTGGTAGGTGATCAACTAGGCTCTGCTTAAATAGATTCATATAATCATAGAATATTCAAGCTACAAGAAAACATAGAGGCCAACTAATCCAAACTCTACCCTCAAATAAAATATATATATATAATGAATTCTTATGAAATGGAGACTCTGGATTTCAACAAAAAGAACCTATTCCAAAGGAAATTTAAAATTCCACAGGATTAGAAAAGTTACTTTTATAATAGACTTATGTCATGGACCTTAAGAAGTGTGCAGCACCAGTCTTCAACAAGTATGAATTGATCAGGTTAATGATGTTAGGATAAAATTACTTGGGAACAAAGTTAAGTATAGAAAGGAAGCATGGGGCAGCTAGGTGGTGCAGTGGATAGAGCAACAGGCCTGAAGTCAGGAGGATCTGAATTCAAAGCCAACCTCATAAACATAATAATTAACTACTTGTGTGACCTTGGGAAAAATCACTTAACCCTATTGCCTTGCAAAAATAAAAGAAGAAGAAGGAAGCATGAATATAGAAAGTAGCATTTGGCTTTTCAGAGTGCCAAGGAACACCTGAGGGGAAAGTTGTAGTACTCATTACAGATTTTTTTTTTTTAGTTTTTGCAAGGCAATAGGGTTAAGAGGCTTGCCCAAGGCCACACGGCTAGGTAATTATTAAGTGTCTGAGACCAGATTTGAACCCAGGTACTCCTGACTCCAGGGCTGGTGCTCTATCCACTGCACCACCTAGCTGCCCCTCTCATTACAGAATTTTGAGGAATAAGGATTTAATTACCTCAAATATCAATCATTTCAAACTTATAAATGAATAAATAATGAAGAAACGGAGGAGTCAAAATATTATTTAGTGCTCTCAAGCATGGTGCTAAGCTCTGGGGGTAATATAGAAAAATGAAGACATACTCTGCTATCAAAGAACCTTAAAGGGAGAGATAACTAACACATGGAGGAATGATACCCAGGGAGAGTTGCTTCATTTGAAAAAATACAGACTGCAAGAGCCTCAAGGGAGTACACTGATACTTCATTCCAATAGCAATCCAAGTACTGGTTCCATTATGGATCCGTAACTGGAAAGTTGGGAAGGAGGAATAGAGAACATGCAAGAGGTTGCAGACAGCTGGTGACAATATGGCTAAGGGAGCAAAGTAAAGCATGGTTGTTGGCTGACTTAAAAATAGTGGATTATCTGAGACATTCACCAATCAAAGCAGTGGGGGTGGAAGAAACTAATGGGATTGAAAATTCCAGAGTTGAAATGGCTAAATCATTTTAATCCTTTAATTAAGGGCAATCTCTGATCTAGGCAACAAAGGAGTAGTAGAAGACAACTTTGTTTCAATCATTCAATAAACACAATAGAAGAGAGAAATGGTATTACCTAATTACCTAATGCTATTACCTAATTTCTTTCTTTTATTGTTTTTGCAAGGCAATGAGGTTAAGTGACTTGCCCAAGATCACACAGCTAAGTAAGTATTAAATGTCTGAAACCGAATTTGAACTCAGGTCCTCTTAACGCCAGAGCTGGTATTCTATCCATTATGCTACCTAGCTGCCCGCTAGTACCTAATTTCACTTTCAAAGGGAACACAAAATCATGTATTTAATAATCCTCTCTAATTTTTCCATAACTCATTGTTAAGCTTCTGGTCTCTGGAACCCTTTTCCCACCTCATTGAAAATTAATATATTTGCCCATCTTCTGACTTTTAATGTCTTTTCCATTCTCCATGATTACACATTAATCAAAAGTTAATCTTCATGTTCTATCAATATTATGAGATGTAATTCATGTGAGATTGTAGACTTGAACTCAATCAAATCAACAGATCCTTTCTTCTAATATTCTTACCTATCTTTACTTATCTTGACATCCATCTTCAATTTCCTCTTTAAAATATTTGTGCTGTCTTCTCCAGGCTAAAAATTCTTTTCCTTGGTGGAGAAACATAATCAAAATGCTTAATAAGTTTTCTTTCTGTCCTCTCTAAACATTAAAGCACCTGTCCTTTATCTTTATTCTGCTTTCTGTAAATATACATTTAAAAGTAATTTTTAAAATTTTCTTAGGATTTTTGAACAAACTTCAACTGAGCCATTCATTCCTTATGTTATTAACCTTCCTTTCCTTCCTTTTTTAGTACATTCCTTACAAATATATTAGCTTACATAGAGTTCCTTGTTCCACCACATTAGAATATTTAGGTGTGTGTCTCCCTTTTCTACCTCACTGAGATAAAGCTTTAATTATATTGTAATTCTATTGTCACAATTTTATTTTTGTAAACTTCCATCTGTCTTGAGCTATCACACATTTTTCTTACCTCTGACCTTGAAATTATGTCTATTACTTTCTCTGAATTTCATACAATGATTTGCTTTCCTAAAATTTAGGAAAATGTCAGAGTGGTTAAAGTTACTTTCTTTTCTATTCTGACTACTAACATGATAACTTTCTCCAAAGTTTCCTCTATTTTTCAATTTACCAGCATTTTCTTATCTATCAAAATTAAACAAATGATAGCTCTTTCTCCCATCCCTTTTCCTACCTATTACAAAATGAGATTATTGAGACAAGAATTTATTAACAACACTATATTTATTAGACTGAAATTTCTAGTACATATCTAGATAGTTAAAGACTCATATTAATACAAAATATTTATGTTGATTTCCTATATTATATTAGGAATGTAGTCTGATTGGTTCATAGTATTCTACCACAATAATCATGTATTTTTTTCTTCTTGATTACACAAATGCTTTCTTAGGCTTCCATCTTGGTTTCATGAATTTACATTCAAATTTTTTCTTTTTTTAAAAAAAATTTTGTTTTATTTATGGCAATGGGGTCAAGTGATTTGCCTAAGGTCACAAAGCTAGACAATTATTTAATGTCTGAGTCTAAATTTGCACTCAAGTCCTCCTGACTCCAGGGCCAGTGCTCTATCCACTGTACCACATAAATTCTTTCTTGTTATTTAGTACTACTACTCTATCATTCTCCCAATTTCTTTTTTATTAATTCTATATCATTCCATTTCTACTCCATGTTCTAATATTGAATTTCATTTTAACATGGCTTAATAATACTGCAAATATAGTATTCATTCCTTATATCGAAATTTCAAGGTCAGTTTTTTATTCATATTCTTTTTGTATGTATAAATCTGATCATCATTATTGTCTTCCAATTAATTTTCTTTTTTAATTATTCTTTTTTAAACTTTTTTAGGTTTTTTTTGCAAGGCAAATGGGGTTCAGTGGCTTGCCCAAGGCCACACAGCTAGGTAATTATTAAATGTCTGAGGCCGCATTTGAACTCAGGTACTCCTGACTCCAGGGCTGGTGCTCTACCTACTGTGCCACCTAGCCACCCCTTTTATTAATTATTCTACATCTCCTTCACTTTTACTTTACTTCATATATGATTCATATCTGCTGTCTTGTATTGTGTCTAGGTTAATGTAGATAGTTTTTATCCTATTCTTCAAGGTCAAAAAATTTCTTCGATATATATCGTTATTACAAAGTCCATATGCTAAATAGTTTCAAAGTTGCATCAAATTCTTGCCAAATCATTATCACAATGAATATCAATTTTATTCTGTGGGCAAACCATCCAAGCCCCTTGAAAATTAATTTTCTACTCTTATGCTACTCAGAAATTCTTGATTCAATGGGGAGATTGATTAGTCAATGTCCCAAATCTGCCTAAGGAGTGAGCAGAATTGGTGAGAGCTAGAGAGAAAGGGAGACTCTACTCTTTTAGCTTCCAGCTTTGAGAGAGAAGATAGGTAATTCCAACCTCTTTAGATGCATGAAGGGGGAAAAGAGTCAGGGAAAAACTCAACATGTAGAAAATTGATCATGTCCTAACTCCTAGCTTATTATGCTTAGAGACTTTAAGGAAATTTCCCCTTGGAGAGTATCTGGGAATCCCTCCCTCTTAATTGAATCATTTCAAATGGGAGAACTGCTTCAAATTATATTATCTGTATATATGAATGTATGTTATATTAATAATTATTTCACACTATTATTATTATTATTCTATCTGGGGATACAATTATAAAAGTGAAGATACTCTGTCATCAAAGAACCTTTATATAATATATAAAATAAAATGTCATATGTAATATATATATATATATTTTTTTTTTTTGTACTTCCTCTGATTTCTATTTTCTTACTGACTTGGATAATTTGACCTTATTTGTTATAAATGGTCATTATAGAACTGGAATCAGGTATGAATGAGTTCAAGCCTTGAATATAGAGCATGGAGCCCTTTTTACCCATCAAAAACAGTGATCAAGAAGTTATCTTGAACTTAAATCACAACTTCTAGACTAATAATAATTATGGAAACAAACAGATGTAGTTCTAGCCCAGTACAATCTCTCTCTGAGGAAAGCAGATGGGCTAGCCTCTCCCTAACCTCCTGTTTCCCTTCATGACAAGAATCAAAGTCTCTCTTGGAAAAGGATAGGGAGAGAAAATAGTAGAGATATGTATCCTTGCCTCCATGTGAGCCACAACTAGACATCCATATAAACATATGTGATCTACATGGGTAATAGTACCTCATCATTACTATATACATAGAATGATTTTTATACAGTTCTTTTTAAACGACTTAATGATGAGTAATCAATAGATTATCAGAAGCAGAAACAACAAATCAGCAAGCTTTTATCAAGTACTTATTATACACCAGCAACTGTTTTAAACATTGGGCATATAAATCCAAGTAGAACACTAGGCAATCCCTTTCTTTAAGAAGTTTACATTCTAATGAATGAAGAAAAACTTAAAAGGGAGCTGTAAAATAGGATGGGGGAAAGATAAGCATCAGCATTCCATGGGAATGGCAAGGAAATCATAGAAGGGTGAACCTGTGAGGTTCATAGAAGCAGCGAGAAAATAGTGGGAAACAACAGAATGACTGAAACCTTTACAATTAGGGAAATAACCCCCCCCCAAAAAAAACAATACTTCACAACCTGACAGATCTCATAAAATGCAGTAATTTAACTTTATATAGTGAAGGGGAAAATATCTCTTTGTAGCTCAATAATATCTAAAAATATCATATATACCAGAAAGCTTAATATAATAAATCATGTTTCTAATGCTATCATGAATATTTTTAGTAATAATTTTGTAAAAACTTAAATTGTTTAAAAACAGAGATGCATGTAATGAATTTTGGAAAGATTCCCTGCAAAGGACAGCGTTCTTTTTAAAAGTTTGGGTGTCTAAAGGGCTAAATTTTGCTCTTTGAAAAATTCACTTAGGTAGATCCCTTCAAGCACCTATAATGCTATATAAAAAAGATATTACTATAATTCCAAAAGTACAATTTCTTGTTTTGTTAAGGAGGAAGTTAATTCCCAAATGTTTAAAGAAAAAAAATGTGATGAGATAAACCTAGGAGATAAAAGAAAGAAGAATAGTTTAATGCTGAAATGGTTTATTATTCTCAGTGGATTAAAAGAGGTAAGATAATTATACTAGTTTTACTAAATTGTAACCAAATGATAATTTTTGCACAATCAGGGGAACTACTGAATGAATCAGATATGTTGGATCAGGCATGAGTACTATCCTGCTGACTCCATGTCTGGGGATGATTAGACATGTAGTCTAACAAGCTACCTGTACTTTTGGGGGGTTTTTTGGCCCTAGGGAATTTTGTATGAATGAAACATTGATTTTTTTTCCGAACAATAACATACATGTTTACATGCAAATATGGTACTGGAACTATATATAATCCAGTCATCTGAGCTTCTGAAAGGTGTTTGGTAGTCTCCTGTTTTAGAATTTTTCTAAGAAAGCAGTGTTGATTAAATGATTATTTGCATGTGCACATCAACCTGAAAATAATTCACTTAGCCAATGAATTCAGGCCACAGTAAATACTCTGTTTAATTTGGCTTTATCTCCCTCTGATGAGACAGCCAGACTGAATTTCCATTATTTCATTCTGTTACATTGCTCTTTACATCCCATCATGCTTAGCAGAATTGTGGAAAATCCACATAATTTGAGAAGCACAATATTTCCTGACATCTACTGCCTCAAATGAAGAGAATGCACGTCAGAATGGATCCCACTGACCAGTCTGATGATTTATATCTGATCCAGATGTCTAAAGTCATTTATGACCAGTTCCATATCTTATTAGTCTTATCATTGAAGCAATTGACATAGTTGCTGACAGACTGAATCAACAGATAATTTACAACTTGTGCTTCTATAATTATTTTAATAGCCTTTTATGCCCTTTTGTTTCTACTTGTACAAAAGAATAGTTAAGCTGAAAACCAATGACTAATAGAAGGTTCTTAAAGCAAAGGTATATTAAAATAATTTTAAAAAATAGTTTTGTACACATTACAACATTCACAACTTTTAGCTAATTGATATGAAAATAATCAGGACCCTTCACTTTATTACATCAATACCAAATTTTTCTCCTTTCTACTTGCTTATTGCCAGTATCAGAGGGGACTAGATACCACAGTAGGTAACATACTGAACTTAGATTAAGTTAGAGTTGAATTCAAATCCTAATTCAGATATTCACTAATTCTCTAAATCTGGTCAAGTCCTATAACCTCCTATCATTATTTCCTTATCTGAAAATGGGAATATTAATGGCTTCTACATCTAAAATTATTATGAAGATCAAATTAGATAACATGTTATCTCATAAGATAATGATATTATCAAATAAGATATTGATTCTCATAGTGAGAGGAGTAAAGTAAATAAACATTTATTGAAACTTGCAAACCTAAAGCTCTATAAAAATGCTAGAAGTAGTTTTTTAGGGGTTTTTTTGAAAGTCAATTGGGGTTTAGTGGCTTACCCAAGGCCACACAACTAGGTAATTATTAAGTATCTGAGGTAGTATTTGAACTCAGGACTGGTGCTCTATCCACTGCGCCACCCAGCTGCCCCTAGAAGTAGTTTTTAAATAAATATTTTTATTTAGTTATTTTACATTTAAATTTTAAAATTTAATTTAATTTAAATAAAAAATTTCTAATAATAGTGTTGTTCATTTCTTATAATAGTGCCTATTATAAGAAAATATGAGATTTTCTTAGAAAAGATACTGGAGGGGCAGCTAGGTGGCGCAGTGGATAAAGCACCAGCCCTGGAGTCAGGAGTACCTGGGTTCAAATCCGGTCTCAAACATTTAATAATTACCTAGCTGTGTGGCCTTGGGCAAGCCACTGAACCCCATTTCCCTTGCAAAAACCTAAAAAAAAGATACTGGAATGGTTTGCCATTTTTTTCTCCAGTTCATCTTATTGCTGAGGAAACCAAGAGCTAAGTGACTTGCCCTGGATCACATAACTAGTAAGTTTCTGAGGTCAGATTTTAACTTAAGAAAAGGAGTTTTCATGGCTCCAGGCCCAAAATCTAACCACTGAGTCACTCAGCTGCCCAGCCAGTAATAGTAGTCATCCTTTGTCATCATCATAGTGGCATTACTACTAGTAGTACTACTATCTACTACAACAATGATGATGGCTACTATTAAGACAAGTGCTGCTGCTGCTGCTGCTGCTGCTGCTGCTGCTGCTGCTGCTGCTGCTGCTGCTGCTGCTGCTGCTGCTATTACAAAAACCTATAGGGAGCAAGAAAACAAAATTATTTCTCTTTATCTATTGAATTTTGTCAATAGAAATTTAGATTCAATTTACCCTTCAAAGCTTTCTTTTCTTACCAGTGAGGCTTACCATTTTCTGTTTCATGAAATCTTTTTACAAATGAGATCGATACTGTCAGGGTATACACTGTTTTCTGCCTGCTTTCCTCTGCCCTGTAATGCCACACAGCAAGGAAGCAAAGAATGAATGAAGGAAATGCAAAGGATGAAAAAGATTCACTTGACCATTAGATACAAACAAATTAATGTAATGTTAAAGTTCTAAAAGGAGTTGGAAAAATTTACTGAGATGTAGGATCAGCTCAAGTTTCTATCTATCTATCTATCCATCCATCTATCTATCTATCTATCTATCTATCTATTTATCTATCTTCTCTCTATGAAGGAACTGTGGTTTAATATCACTCTTTCATAGTTCACCACATACCATTGAGAATATCAAAGAAATTATTGCCTGGGGAGGTACATGCCCAAACCTAACCATCTGCAGCTGCTATCAATTATTCTGTTCTAATATGACCAGAAACATCAGTTTTTCAAAAGAACTATATTGCCACCCCCCCACACACACACCCTTTCACCCTATAGTTTTATTTTGCTTTTCAAACATTAAAACATTCTGGTATTTTGTATTCTAGTCCTCTGGGAAGTTAGAAAAGCAAACTTAGTGAGATACATGACAGGAGTGAAATTATGTGCCTTTAAGAGACTTTCCATTGAATTTCTAAGATTTTTAAGAAGGATACCTCAGCACTGATTATTATAGAAACACAGACTTCTCTCTGTATCTGGGAGTGATTTACACTTCTTTGGAAGAGCCCATTTTTCTCCTCTCCATCCTGTAAGATAAGTGAAGGACAAAAAGCCTATTAAACACAGCTAATCTGCTCATTTCTGTAAAGCAATATAAGAACTATGTGGGGGCAGGTTCTAATCTATCAACAAAATTGTCAGGAAATAATTTATTACAAACAGTAGTAAAGTGTGTACCAGGATATCCCAAACAATTGTAATCTGAATCAGTACCTGATTTATATAGATAAATTCCCTATGACTCAGTTTTTTTCTAATTTATTTATTTTCATTCATTTGTACATGCATATTTTCAAGTTAAAAAGTTTCCCTCCACTCTTACTTCCTACCCCCCTCCCCTCATTTGGGAACAGTCAGGTTAGCATTTTACATACATATTTCATTAAACATATTTAGAAATTAGTAATTTTGGCATGAGGAATTAGGATTAAGGAAGAGATACATAAGAGATAATTTTTATAAAGTCAGATTTGGTAGGGTGTTTGTCAGCTTTGATTTTTTTAGTTTGATTTTTCTTCTTCTGTTAAATATGGTTGTCCTAAATCTTTGGACTGCCAAGAGGGGTTGCTTCCATTAGGATCATCTCATAATATCAATTGTTCTCTTGGCTCAACATCAGATCTCGTAAATCATTCCATGTTTCTCTAGAGTCCAACCATTTATTGTTTCTTATAGAACAAGAATATTTCATAGAATTCATATACCATAACTTGTTTAGTCATTCCTCAATTGATTGGCATCCCCTCAATTTCCAATTCTTTACCACTTCAAAAAGAGCTACTATGAATGTTTTGGAACATGTAGGATTTTTCCCATTTTTTACAATTTCTTCTGGATATATTCCTAGAATTGGAATTGCTGGGTCAAAGGGTATGAACAGTTTTATTGCTCTTTGGGCATAGTTCCATATTGCTTTCCAGAAAGGTTGGATCCATTCACAAATCCACTAGCAAAGCATCAATGTCTCAATCTCCCATAGCCTCTCCACATTGATCATCTTCCCTTTTTCTCATCTAGGCTAATCTAATAGGTGTGATATGATAACTCATAGGTGTTTTAATTTGCATTTCTCTAATCAATAGTGATTCTATTCATATCCTTTGACCATTTATCAATTGGGGGAATGTCTTGTGACCTTATAAATTTTATGCAATTCTCTATATATTTTAGAAATGAGACCTTTATCAGAACTCCTGGTTGTGAAGATTGTTTCCCAACTTTCTGCTTGAT
Organism: Macrotis lagotis; assembly: GCF_037893015.1. NCBI lineage: Eukaryota > Metazoa > Chordata > Mammalia > Peramelemorphia > Peramelidae > Macrotis > Macrotis lagotis. The sequence goes on along the minus strand of NC_133662.1, from coordinate 150,630,953 downwards.
TTTATTAGTACTAATTTTATATAGTCAAAATCATTCATTTTGCAGTTTTTAATCAGCTCTAATTCTTGGTTTGGTCATAAATGTCTCCCTTTTCCATAGATCAGATAGATAGGATAAATTTTGGTATATTAATTTAACTATGAATCACTCTTTATGTCTAAATCCTGTACCCATTATGACCTTATTTTGGTATAGGGTGTGAGATGTGGATCTATGCCTAGTTTTTGCTATACTATTTTCCAGTTTTCCCAACAATTTTTGTCAAATACTGAGTTCTTATCCCAGAGGCTGATTTCTTTGTGTTTGTGAAATAGTAGATTGCTGTAGTCGTTTACTGCATTTTCTTTTGAATGTATACTAAATCACTGATCCATTATTCTATTTCTTAACCATTAGCAGGCAGTTTTGATGACTGCTGCTTTATAGTACTGGTAATGCTAGGCGACCTTCTTTTACATTTTTTTTTTCATCAGTTCCCTTGCTATTCTTGCCTTTTTGTTGCTCCAGATGAATTCTGTTACTATTTTTCCTAGCTTGGTAAAGTAGTTATTTGGTAGTTTGATTAGTATGACACTGAATAACTAATTTAATTTGGATAGAATTGTCATTTTTTATTATATTACCTTGACCTAACAATGAGCATTTGACATTTTTCCAATTATTTAGATCTGACTTTATTTGTGTGAAGAGAGTTTTATAATTATGTTCATACAGTTTCTGGGTTTGTCTTGCTTGGGAGGTAGATTCTCAAATATTTAATGTTATCTACAATTATTTTAAATGGAATTTCTCTATCTCTTGTTCTTGGGCTTTGTTGTTCATATATATATATATATATATATATATATATATATATATATATATAATATAACTGCTGATTTATGTGGGTTTGTTATATATATATATATATATATATATATATATATATATATATATATATCCTGCTACTTTGCTGATTGGTTAATTGATTCAAAGAGATTTTTAGATGATTTTCTCAGGTTCTCTAAGTATACCATCATATGATATGCAGAATGAAAGTTTTGCTTCCTCATTGCCATTTCTGATTTCTTCAATTTCTTTTTCTTCTCATTGCAACTGCTAGCATTTCTAATACTATATTGAATAGTAATGGTGATAGTGGGCCATTTGTTTCATCCCTGAATTTAATGGAAATGCTGTGAGTTTATTCCCATTAAATATAATATTTGTTGATGGTCTTAGATAGATACTATTCATTATTTTAAGGAAAACTCCATTTATTCCTAAACTTACTAGTGTTTTTAATATGAATGGATTTGTATTTTATCAAAGGCTTTTTCAGAATCTATTGAGAAAATCACATGATTTCTGTTGGTTTTACTATTGATATATTTAATTATGTTGAGTGTTTTCCTAATGTTGAATCATCGCTGCCTGCCCAATAATGACTTGCTGTAGTTTCATTACTAAAATTTTATTTAAGATTTTTTGCATCAATATTCATTAGGGAGATTGGTCTATAATTTTCTTTGTCTGTTTTGGTTCTTCCTGATTTAGATATCAGTACCATATTGCTGTCATAAAAGGAATTTGGCAGAACTCCTATTTTTTTTAAATAGTTTCTATAGAATAGGAACTAATTGTTACTTAAAATTTTGCTAGAATTGACTTGTAAATCCATCCAGACCTGGAGACTTTTTCTTAGGGAGTTTATTGATGATTTCTTCAATTTCTTTTTCTGAAATGGGGCTATTTAATTAATTTAATTCCTCTTCTATAAATCTGGGTAGTTTATGTTTTTGTAAATATTCATCCATTTCACTCAAATTGTCCAATTTATTGGCATATAGTTTGGCAAAGTAGCTCCGAATTATCTCTTTAATTTACTCCTCATTGGTGGTTAGTTCAACCCTTTTCATTTTTGATACTGGTAATTTGGTTATCTTCTTTCTTTTTCTTAATCAGAATAGCCAGCGATTTGTCTATTTTAATGGCTTTTTCATAAAAACCAACTCTTAGTTTTATTTGGGAGATCAGTAGTTTTCTTGCTTTCCATTTTATTAATCCCCTCCCTTGATTTTCAGAATTTAATTCAATATTTAATTGGGGATAATTAATTTGTTCTTTTTCTAGCATTTTTTGGTTGCATACCCAATTCATTGATCTCCTCTTTATTTATTTTACTCATATAGTCATTGAAAGATATAAAGTTTCCTCTCAAAACTGCTTTGGCTGCATCCCATAAATTTTGGTATGATGTCTCATTATTATCATTTTCTTGGATATAATTAGTGATTATTATTATTATTTGCTCTTTTATCTACCCATTATTTAAGATAAAGTTATTTAATTACCAATTAGTTCTTGGTTTATCTTTCCTTGACCCTTTATTACATGTAATTTTTATTGTATCATGGTCTGAAAAGTGTGTATTTATTATTTCTGCCTTTCTAAATTTGATTTTAGTTTTTTGTGCCTTAGTACATGATTAATTTTGATGAAGGTTCCTTGTACTATAGAGAAAAAAGTATATTTTTCTATCCCCATTAAGTTTTCTCCAGAGCTCAATCATATCTAAGTTTTCTAAACTTTCATTCACCTTCTTAACTTCCTTCTTGTTTATTTTGTTCTTAGATTAATCTAGTTCTGAGAGAGGGAGATTGAGGTCTCCAATTATTAAAGTTTTGCTGTTTATTTCTCCTTGTAATTCACTCAGCTTTCCCTCTAGAAATCTGGATATTATACCACTAGGTGCATATATGTTTAGTAATGATATAGCTTCATTTCTAATGATGCCTGTTAAGAAGATGTAGTTTCCTTCCTTATCCTTTTAATGAGATTGATTTTTGCTTTTACTTTGTCTGAGATTAGAATCACTATCCCAGATTTTTTTTACCTCAACTGAGTTCAACCCTTTTCCTGATTTAGATATCAGTACCATATTGCTGTCATAAAAGGCATAATATATTTTGCTTCAACCTTTTACCTATATCCTGTATATATCTCTCTGCTTCAAATGTGTTTCTTGTAAACAACATATTGTAGGATTTGGTTTTTAATCCATTCTGCTAAGCATTTCATTTCAATTCATCCCATTCACATTTATACTTAAGATTACTAATTCTCCATTTATATTTATCTCTTTCCTTTTCTTATTTCTCCTCACCAAAATTTTACTAACTTTCCCCTTTGAGTTTTCTTTTAAAAATTTAAATTTCCCTTCCCAGTCTCCCCCCCAGATTAAGTTGGATTTTTAAACCCAAGTGAGAATGTATCTTATTTCCTCACTGGGCTAAATTTATTGAATAGAATTTACCTAGTATTCATATTATCCCTCCTTTCTCTTTAAAATTATCTTTAAAAAAATTATAAATCTTTGTGTCTCTACCCTTGGTGCTCTAATATTATTAATCAAGTATCATCAATAACAGTTCAGCTATTTGCTTAATAAGCTCCTATTGTGATCAAGATATCATCATGTATTGTTTACTTGATTGCTTGATAAACAGCATTGACCCAAATTGCATCAAATTATAATTATAATCATTTTGTTAACCTTACCCCCCCTTTCAAGTACACACAGTCCTCCTCACAAGCCATAGTATCATCTAAAGCAATATCATTTCTTGAACTATTTCTATCCCTCCCTTCAGGCTCATTTTCTTTCATACTTTACCTCCCCCATCTCACCACCAAGGGTACTTAACACCAGGTTAAGTGGTCCAAGGCCTATTGTCTCTCTCACTTTATCCCCCTCCCCACCCAAGGTACTTAACAACTTGTTAAGTGAAGCACAGGTTAATTCAAAACCTACTCTAATTAAATGAAAGAATAATGAAGATTTCTAAGTACTGGGAGGCTCTGGAGATCTCACTGAGAACTTTTCAAATGATTGTAAGTAATAGAGAGATTGTCTCAGGTCTTCACAGCTTATAATGCTTAAAGATCTGTAAGTACTAGAAGACTCTGGAGGTCTCACCAGAGAAACTAACAAATGATTGTAAGTAACAGAGACAGTGACTCAGGTCCTTGCAGCTTATGATGTCCTCATTAGACAAGTACCTTGTGATTAAAGTGAATCAAGGTATGCTGAGATACTTAAGTGAGAATTAACTCTTCTGCTTTTTTTTTTCAGGGCTTTTTGTCTCAGACATAGTGATATGATCTTGGATCTCTTCAACTGAGAGACAAGACTCAATTAAACCCATATCCTTTAGGTCCATTCTCTTCCATTTTATTCTCCCATCTAATTATCCTTAGTGATATAGAGTTTTAATGAGTTAAAATTGTCATATCCTTCCCTTTTAGAGACCAACATTTGATTAAAAGAGATGGTTTTTTTTTTGTTTTTTCAGTCCCCATTTTCATTTACTTTTTATATAACTCTTCAGTCATGTATTTGGTGAATTAATTCTCTGTTCATTTCTGGTCTTTGTGTCAGGAAATTCTGGAAATCCTCTATTTCATGGAACATCCATCTTTTCCCCTGACAATATATGCTGAATTTTACATGGTAATACATTCTGGGTTGTGATCCCAGGTCCTTAGCTCTCTGAAATATGTATTCCAGTTTTTCTGATCCTTCAATGTTGAGGCTGACCAGTCCTATGTTAGTCTGATTGTGTTCCCTTTTTATTTGAATTATTTTCTTTTTTCTGTTTGCAATATTCTCTTTTATTTGAGGGTCCGGAAATTTGGCTATTACAGTTCTTGGAGTTTTTAGCCTGGGGTCTCTTTCTGGAGAGGTTCTTTGGATTCTTTCAATTATTATATTGTTACCTTGTTCCAGTAGATTGAGGCAGTTTTCCTTTATAATTTCTTGAATAATTTCTCCCAGGTTCTTATGTCGGTCCAGACTTTCCAGTAGTTCAATGGTTTGTAGATTGTCTCTTTTGGATCTGTTTTCCAGGTCATTCATTTTCCCTAGAAGGTCACATTTTCTTCAATTTTCAGTCTTTGGAATTTGTTTGATGGAATCCTGTAGTTTTGTAGATTCATTGGTTTCAAGCTGTTCAATTCTAATTTTTAGGATTTTATTTTCTTCAATTACCTATTGAGTTTCCTTATTAAGGGTGTTGAATTCTTTGATGAATATTTTACAATTTTCCTGCATGACTTTCATTTCTTTTTTTCCATTTTTTCTTCTTTCTCTCTTCTTTGGTTTTTAAATTCTTTTTTAAGCTCTTCGATGAGCTTTTGTATTTGAGACCAATTTATATATGTTTTGAGACTTCCGTGAGTAATTTTTCACTGCTTTCTTCTTCAGACATGGCATTGCTGTCATCTTTATCTGTGAAATATTTTTCTATAGTGAGTGCTCTTTTAGCTTTTTTGCTTATCTTTGTTGTTGTAGTTCTGCTCCTGGGTATATGGATTATAGATCCAAGCATTTATTTTGCTTGGACTGGGGTTTAATCCCTGGCTTGTTGTTGGTCAAGATTCTTGCCTAACCCATCCAGGCCTTGCCTTTTGCAGAGGTGTTTTCTTATTCCCTTTCCTTTAGTCCATGTTCTGATTTAACAGAGGATTGTTCCCGACCCAGTCCTGTCTTTTGTTTTCAGGGTTCAGACTTTGTTTGAGGTTGGGATCCTCCCTGCTGGCTTGCTATCCAGCTGCCAGAACTTCTGTTATTATTAAGCTGCCTGGACCTGGATTACACTGTGGCTAAAAACCTCCTGCTGGCTTTCCCCACTTCCTGCCTTCTGGACTTTTCTTCCCCTTTTCTCCCCAAGAGATAGACCTTCCCTGAAGATCCTTCATGATCTCTGCAGTTGAAAACTTTTATGAATCTTCTCTTTTTCTTGTTAGGATCTGTAATGTGAGTTTCAGAGTAGAGGCTTCATTTACCTTTGGTAGGGAAAGGCCCCAGAAGCTTGTTAGCTTCAAGCCACCATTTTGGCTCTGCCTGGAAGTCTATGACTCAGTTTTGTTAAAGACTAAGTAGGGTTTTTTTTTCAAGGGTTAAGTGACTTCCCCAAAGTCATACAGCTAGGTAATTCTTAAGTGTCTGAGGCTGGATTTGAACTCAGGTCCTTCTGACTCCAGGGCGGTTGCTCTATCCACTGTGCCACCTAACTGCCTCAGGACTAAATAGTTTTAGAAGAAGCAAAGTATAATAGAAAGACCACAGGTCTAGGAATCAGGAAACTGGGTTCTAGGCCTGAATAGGCTATTAGCAAATCACTTATCTTCTCTTTGTCTTAGTTTCCCCCATCAATCAGAAGACAGATAATGAGACCAGAATGTCCCTTTATAGTTCTACATTCCCACAATTCTGTATATTGAACATATTGCCTCCTGAATCCCATGTGAATCAAATGAGCTTCACCAATTTTTTATATTAAATTCAAGGAAAAATACAAAATTTTAAATGATGTGTCATTTTATGACCATTTGAATAGATAAATTAATAAGTTGTTCTTTTGTACAAAACTATAGGATTACTTTAGGAAATAAAGTAGTACTTCCAAGAAAAATTTAGGTTCTTCATACAGCTATATTACATTTTATACAATCAATATGATCCTGAAAAATCTGCGTATAAAACAATACAATTCTATCTTCTAATCTTGTGTCCCAAATATATTCTAAATAACCCCATAATTATAGCAAATTATGTAAACACACCTAATGTGAATGTTATCAGCTTCTGTTCTCCATTTCCTAAATTCTCAACATCATCACCTCTCAGAAGAAAGGATATCCCTATTCCCTGCTAAGGCTTATTATTATTTTTGTTATTATTTTTGTCCCTGTTTCCATTCTCTTCCATCTCTTTCAGATTTGGTAATAATAATTAATTACTTTCATATATAGTTCCAATCTCTCTTTCTCTATTGTGGTCTTAACTGTTTACTTACAAGCATTCTCAGATCTCTTTTCAATCCTTAAGGGGAAAAAATAGATTCCTTTATTCCTTTGATGATTCTAAACTGCCTGCTCACTATCCTATTTCTTTCCTCTTCACTTCTAAACTTCTTTTCAAAAGTGTCTATACTGAGAAGCTCAATTCTTTTATTATGTAATAGCTCCCTAAAAATTTTTGCCATCTGGCTTCTTTCCACAGACTTTTGAAATTCTCTGACCTCTTAATCACCAAATTCAAATAACTTTTCAGTAGAGATTTTCTTCACCATTCTGAAGTTTTTGAGGTGCAAAGAACTGCTTTTTGGCCACAGAGATTTTAGAACTCTTCAGGTTCTCCTTTCTCTAGCACCACTTTGTTTTCTGCACTGCAGACTCATCTTTTTATGCTACCCTTGATGTGGGTATTCACCAAGACCTGTCCTTAACCTTCTTTTCTTTCTTCCCATTCTCCTCCTTTGATAAAATCATTCATTCAAATAACTTTAACTACTTCTATGCAGATGGATTTCAAATCCATATCTCTCTTCAGAGCCCCAAACCTGCTTTTACCATTGCTTACTGGACATCTCCAACTTAATATCCCAAAAAAGCATCTCAAACTCAAATATTCAACTGGAGTTGCAATTATATACATTGAATCTTCAATCAATAAACAAAGATTTAAAAACTTCCTACTATGTGTGAATCTTGTCACAAAAGGAGAAAAATTCCCTGCCTTGAGGAGGTGACATTCTACTACATATACAGAAATAATTGTTTATAAGAGTAAACAAAATAAACACAAAGTGAATTTCAATTAGAAGAGGACATTAGCAGCTGAGAAGTGGAGCAGAAAAGACTTATATATAGGAAAAAAAAATAAAGCTCCAAAAGAAATAAGGGATTCTAAAAGGCTAAAATGAGGGGCTGTAGGGAGGAAAGACAAAGCAGTGATGAAGAGACAAAATATAAAGTGTTATGTAGGAAGAATATAATAAACACTTAATAGATGCTTGTTGCTGAATGACTGAAGGTCAGTTTGACTGGAATGCAAAGTATCTTAAGGGAAGTAATATAAAATAATGTTGGAATGGTAGAATGGGCTGAGGTTATAAAGGATTTTAAAATCTAAAAAGAGGCATTTACATTTGATCCTAGAGGCTATGGAAAGCCATCATGGCTTATTGAAGAGGGGGATGACATTGTCAGATGTGCACTTAAGGAAAATTGCTTTGGCAACTAGCTACGTGAAGAATAAATTGAAGAGACAAGGGAATTGAGGCAGGAAGACCAAATAAGAGGCTATTGCAGTAGTCTTAGAAATAATTGTATTGGTAGAAATGACAAGATTAAACAATAGGTTGGAGGTATTCAGAGAAAGGGAGGGAGGAAAAGAGAAAGTTAAAGGCATATGTGATGTCAAAGACAGATTGGATAAAGATCACAAACCATCCGATTCATTCTATACCTCTGATCCATATCCTTCCATAAGTTTACAGGGGGTCTACTCAATGGCTTTCTTGTTTTCTTTTAGCATTGAGAGAATATTAATGAAATTAAAGAAAATCTATTAATTCTCCTTTGCTCTTGTCCAAATTCTCATCTTTTTATGTAATGAATTTTTGATGATATTCTCCAGACTACTTTCCCTTTGTAATGTTATTTTTAATGCATTTCAGCCTGCCTCACAACACAATGTGTCTTTAGATGTAGGTGATTTTTAATTTTAATTTTTCTGATACTTTGTTGTTCCATGGCTCAAAGTAATATAATAAAGGAAAAAAGGATGTTGGCTTTCACAGGATGGCCCTTTGTTTGGAGAGTAGCCTTAGATCATTAAAAGTAATTAGCAACTTTCCAAAGGCAAGGCAACCCATTCTATTCTTCCTGGTGTTTTTTGTATCATTGTCCATTTGCAGTCCATTCAACTGCAACAATAGGCACTCTTGATCCAAATGATTTTTACCATATGGATAATTAAATCAAACCAATTTTTGAGTGATTAAGGATAATGTTTAGGAGAATTTTCAGTGCCACAATGGTTCTTCCCCAAGACAGTGTTAACACTTCTCTCAAGGATAGCTCTATCTATCAATCTCTGATCAGAGACCAGTGGAACAAGATTATATTTGTTGTTATATTTTTAAAGAAATCATATAATTTTGACAAATGCTTGTGAGACACTTTGTTGGATGGAAGTTTTTAAGATGGAAGTTTTTAAGACAATAGTTTGCTTTCCTGAATCATTTTCATTCAACCAACCATAAACACAATGAGATTTTGTAACCTCTACACCTTTCAATCAAATTATAGTAAAGTTGTATTCCACAATACTGTGGGTGATTACTTGTAAAAGTCTGTAAATTTCCATTAATATCCCCATTGAAAAGCCCTTAATGTGTGCATATTATCATAATAAAAATATTACATTATGACAAATGTATACTTGTCAATGGGGGGTAGGTAAAAATTATTCAAGATTTTTTCAGTGTTTATATAATCTTATATACCTTGAAAATTTATCTCAATGTCCTCAAAATTCTGTCACTACCATCATGGAAAACTTTTGTGTAAAATCTACATTGTCTCAGTTACCTGAGCTGAGACCACACTGATGATAAATTCTTCAACTTGAAAAAACTTACAAGCCAAGATCAAAGTAGAGGGATTGTTAGTGCATGATTTCTAGTCGCAGATAATTGAACACTCCATGTGGCCTCTGAAGTTGAGATGAAACAAAGGATGGAGTGATTCTCTGCTGTTTGTGCTGTGGCCTATTAATTAATACCAAGAAAAGACAGGTGCTCCATCAGTCAGCACCACACCACCCATGGGTGAAATCATAGATAACAGCAAATGGAGAAGTTTTCAATATTGTGAATAAGCTCACTTACTTTGGCAGTTTACTTTCCAAGAAGGTACACATTGGTAATGAGGTTGACACACTGCTAGAGCTAGCTCAGTATTTGGGAGGTACCAAAAGAAAATATGGGAGAGATGATGTATTAGACTAACTACAAAACTGAAGGAATACAGAGCTATTGTGCTGGCTTCATTGCTGCATATCTGTGAAACCTGGATAGTCTACCAGCACCATGATAGGAAACTGAATTGTTTCCATTTGAATTGTTTTAAGAAAATTCTGAAGATTACTCAGCAGAAGATACCAAACATTGAGGTCCTTTCTCCAGTAAAACTGCCAACCAGTCATGCCAGATGAATGAATGCTTTCCCAAAAGACTATTTTATGGAAAACTCACACAGGGCAAGTGCTCACAAGGGAGTCAGAAGAAATGATGCCAGAATGCCCTGAATGTCTCTCTTAAGAACTCTAGAATTGATTGTACAGCATGGTAAACACTGGCACAAGGCTGCCCAGCATGGTATGATATCATCAGAAGGAATGTTGTGCTCTGAGAGCAAGGCAGAATTGAAGTAGCTCAAAGAAAATATGAGATATGTAAGTTTAGAGTAACCATCTTAGGTGTTCACATAGATTATTTGTGCCTGACCTTTGGTAGAACATCTTGAACTCATATTGGTCTGATCAGCCACAGTTGGACACACTGTAATTCATTTCAAACATAGTGATGTCATTTTGGTCTTCTTCCATAACAAAGGACAAGAACCAAACAACCAACTAACCAATTTCATATCAGTACTTTTTCCATTGTTATTTTCATCATTGCTTTTTATATTTCCTCTATAAACATATTTTTGATTAAGATATTATTATTCAAACATGGCAAATCTACTCTCCATGATAATGATAAATTTAACAAAAATCTTTTTTGCAAGTTTTCCATCTTTGATCTATTTGTTATCCTTATATTTTGATTCTTAAATTTCCTAAAGATAATTTTAATTGGATCCCTCAACTTTTTTTTCTCTTTACTACATCCCATGCTTTAATGAGGTTATGCAGGTCATTATCTCCTACTTTCTTCTCAATAGAATTGTATCAAGTTTATATTCTAAGCCAGTATTCTCCAATATCTCTTCACTTAGAAGGTAAGTCAACAGCTTGCACTTGACTGAAAAATGACATGTGGTATTCATGTTCTTTTAGTTTCCTGGTAAAAGGATTTTATTTACATAGCCTTTATATGAAATTAATATAATCTATGTCCTTTTCTCAATTCACTATCCACATTTTGTAATTCATCCCTTGCTTAAATAAGTCCATTTAGAATTTTAATTTCAAGTAATAACTTTTTTCTAATTTGGTAAAAATAGCGTCTAGATTTAGTCTTAATTTTTATCATTGCTTTCACTAGTTGTTGGCCTGACTGAAGATAGTTGATTTAACAAATCATGATTATATATTAAAATATAACACATTTTTGAATTTTTGTTCAAATATTCATCTGTTTCTGATTTGTCAATGTCAATGGCTAGTTTATAGGGGTCAAGTTAGAGTTGTCTTAATCTTTAATCTTTTTTATATGTTTAATTAAATTTTTATGGAGTTAATTTTTAGATTCCTTTAGTTTATTCAGTAAGGTTGTTTTTTTATGTTATTCGGTGTTTTTAATGACTAGTGATTTCCAATTATTTTTCTCAAAGAAAGTTTTTGAGTATAAACATGAAACTTCTGTGTAATCTATAAACTCATCTCATTTCTCATCCTTATCTATATTTTCCAAAATATTTTTTCATCATCTTCACCTGTACTAATTTTGCTCTAAAGTCATCAAGTTTCATAGTTTACACTGTTTTAACTTTTAGGATCTTTTCAAGTGTTTGATGTTTTTGTTGTTTTGATTTGTTTTGATATTTTATAAAATGAACTCTTCGTGCTCTGAAAAATGCTTTGCAGATGTTGGTACATAAGGTACAAATATTTTCATGGTAGCATTTTTGCAAATTTTTATCATAAGCTTTGCAATATAAGATGACCAAATATCACAAGAAATGATGCTTCTTGTTATCTTTGAATATGTGATAAATTAACACTACCAACTTTTTTTGGCCTCTTGAAGAACATGTCAACATTCTACTTGGCTACACTATGCTTCTGTCTTCTGGTTTCATTTAAAAAAAATGTCAATTTTGGAACTTCTTTGGTTATTTGTACCCTAGTTGGTAACTGTAACTAGACAAGGTTTTAGAGTGCCAAAATTACTACACTAAGTAAATATTAATAAATGATCTATAAACTGTATGATTCTAGTATTTTTAAGATAAACATTTTCCACAATTTTTCTTTTTATAGGAATGTAAACCAGGGGCTTGGGACTACATGCCATTTTTTTCTTTTCCTGAGGTCACATTTGAACTCGGGTCCTTCTGATTCCAAGGCTGGTGCTCTATTCACTATGTCATTTAACTGTCCTCAAACTATATTGAAGATGAGAGGAAATGGGGTTCAGGAAAGGCACCCAAATATCAGGTTCCTTTTGGGTGAAAAATTACCCAATTCTCTGACTGAGGAGGATAAAAAAAATGTTTAAATTTTATCATAGCACTCTTCAAGAACAAAGGACATATGAAACCTTCTTCCCCACCACCTGTTTAATTCTTACTTCTCTTTGAAAGCTCAACACAGTCACTATACCCCATCCCACTAGATTTCACAAAATATTTTTGTACCTCTCTAATATCCTTATCCTGAATTCACTTATATTAGAGATAAGGAATCAATCTGTGGTTTCATTGATACAAAAACTCTACCGATGAAGTCTGGCACTTTCTCTGAAATTTAAACATATAAAATTTTTTTTATAGCATTTCTGTCAAACTTAATAGAAAAGAGGACCTCTAATCAGTACATTAATATCTCGGCCAGACACATATTGGCAGATTTAAAATATAATATCCTTTGTTATATATTTTTATTTCTTTGCTTTGCTTTGATTTATTCTATTCAATATTTCCCAATTAAATTATACTCTGGTTTGAATTTAACTTGAATGCTATGTGACTCACAGCTTCCCATGACTCTAGTCTCAAGCACTGAGTGGTCCAGGCCCAAGGTCCTAGAGACAATATGTATAAGAGAAGAGACCTGTACCCAGGTTTCCCTGGTGTTTTTAGGCAACTCTGCCACATTGCTTCTCCTTATTTATATTCTGCTATCCTTGTTATTATTTGCTTTTTACCCCCAAAAAAGCATTTGCTTGGTATAGCACTTTGAAGATTCTATACAAACAAGTTATTTCTCATGTATGTTTGAAGATCATATAAGATGAATTGATGGATAAAATCACAGAAATAAATTGTTCAACAATCTTGATTTTAAATCTCAAAAAGATATCAAATGAATGCTATGTCTACCAAATGAGAGACTATTATAAAGTATTGCACTGAATCAAATCTAAAGAAGATTCTTTATAGACAGTAAGGTCTTCAAGATGTAAATAATTTTTTGCTAAATATATCAAGCCTATTATTTACAAAAGTTAGATGGGCCTAATAACTTACCCAGGAAAAATCAAGTGGATAAAGAATTGCTGTTGAAACTTAAGTTAATAGATCAGTACATAAGTCTTCATTGGGCATTGCAAATAGAAAATGATTTGAATCTAGACTTGAATAGTAAGTTAAAATAGGATAAATTATTTGGGAAAATGTTTTTTCAAGTTATGATTTTTAATCATCTCAATCTTATCACCACTGAAAAAAGTATATGTTTTTAACATGAGTATACTCTTCAGAATATTGCATGACTGTGAATCATGAGGTATCACTCTCTTAATACCATCAAAATTACAAATAACTCAAAGAGCAATAAAAAACATTCAATATCCTGTTGCCTAAGATGTCTTCTAGGAAAGAAGTGGTATAAAGTATGCTCTCTGTAAATCCAGAAAAAGGAGAGTAACAAGAATAAAGGATAATATATTAACACCTCAGTGTGGCAATAGGTATCTAGGAAATATTAAAACAACTAAGTGTAGGCCTCCACTATGTTGAGTTTATTCTGTTTAGAGAATATATAGAAGGGCAAAGATAACAATCACACAGAATTATAAGACATAGGTAAGCTATGATCTATATCAGTAGAAGCAGTGGTGGGATTCAGCTGGTATGCACAATTCAGCAGAATCAATACCTAATTTTATATTGAATTTGGCAAACTGTTGTTAATTTATTTGAATTCTACCACTATGGAAGGGATCATCAAATCTAAATTCACAAATCCATCAAAATATTAATGTATTAATGTATTATTATTATTTATGTTTATGATATCTCCCTACAAGAATGTAAAAGTCCATTATATCAAAGGCTTTTTAATTGGTCTCATTTGATTTTATTTTGCATTCATTTTCAAATATAAGTTGCTTAAGCAAAATGAACCAGAATGGTAAATAAGTATACATATGCACACACACACACACACACACACACACACACACGCATATAAAATAATCTACATACATAATCTATACCTGCAAAGAAAGTGGGGGAGAGAGAGAGATTTTTCTCAGCTGTTTTGTAAGACAGAGTTTGGTAGTAATAAATAGATGATAAGCAGTTTCAGTTCTTTCAATTTGCATTTTGTAGTCAGTGTGTATATTGTGTTCCTGATTCATCTTATTTCATGTTGTCTTAATTCATATAATTATTAATGATCTAAAATTTTCATGTTCATCATTTTTTGTTATAATAATATTCTTATGGCTTAATTTATTTAGTCATTCCTCAATCAGTGACTATCACCTTTGTTTCTAGTTCTTTGCTATATTTTGTTGTATATGGTACTTTTCTTCCTGTCTTTCACCTCCTTTCATCAGATACCTAGTCATGTTATTTCTGTCACAATGTGTATGAATATATTACATAACATTTATTTTTCCAGCAATTTCCAAACAGTTTCACCAATTCTCTCTCTTATATATCTAGATTTTTATATGTTGGGCTTGAATGTAATGGAACATATTCACATACCCCTTCTGTCCCTCTCCATTATAAATAATTCTTTAAAATAATTCTGAAAAAATATCATTTACTGCCCATGTCAGATGTCATAATAAATATTTAGATTTAAGGTAGGAGGTATTCTTGCCCTGAAAGAAAAAACATCACAAGGTAAAGGGATTCTGTTTAATAGTTTGAAGACAGAGAAATCTTTACTTCAAAATAATTATGTGATGTTAGGCAAATCATGTCACTTCTCTAATCCCCAGTTCATATAGATAGATAGATAGATAGATAGATAGATAGATAGATAGATAGATAGATAGATAGACAGATAATGAATAATGTAAGCTAGAAAAAATTCAAGTACATTCAAACTCTAGAGACTTCTGGCTAAGATGGCAGAGAGAAGCCAGGCATTGTAGTAAGGTCTCCTGGCTTTTTCCTGGAAAGCCTGAATCAAGCCTCTTAACAGAATTTATATCTATAATGCCCAGGAAAAGAACCTAGGAGAAGAAAATCAAGCAATAAGGTCTGTCTCAGGGGAGTGTGGATGATCCAGGGACATAGAGCAGAGAGGCAGCACTGGGTTGATGGGGTAAGGCCCAGAACTAACCTGAGAACAGCCACAGAAGCTTAGGCTGTGTGAGCAGTGGGCTGGAGAACCCAGCTCAACAGGCACAAGAGCTCCAATGCAGTGGCTCCATTCTATCTGGTCAACTAAGCTGGTGTGGAAGACCAGGGCACAAGCCCTTTATTTTCAATGGATTTTCCCTATTTCCAATTGAATTTTCCTCCCTCCCCTACCCACCCACCCACCCAGCCCAGGCTCAGGTGTAAGCAGCAGATCTCTCTCAGTACTGAGTGAATAGTGATATTAAACTATATAGCCCCAGGGCCCAGCATACATTGTTCAAGGATAATTCAGACCCTCTTACTCCTCCCACACCAGGCCTAGGGAATGGGCCATAAATCAAGGTCAAAGACACTCCAGAGAAAGTGTCTAGAATCCCCTACTGGCTGACCCACTTAGAGTTACTAAACCTAGTAAACTAAGCCTCTAGGCTTAGCTGCAAAGGTTCCTCTCCCAACACAAGAACCTAGGAAAATGAAGAAAAGCCATCAAAAAGGGCACTTCATCAAAAGATACCTCAAAGACAAAGGTGCTAACTCAGAGAGAGTTAAAACTTCTAAGCATTATATGATTTGGTCTCCTGCCCAGACAGACTTCCTAGAAAAGATCAGGAAGGGGACAGCTAGGTGGCACAGTGGATAAAGCACCTGCCCTGGAGTCAGGAGTACCTGAGTTCAAATCCAGCTCCAAAACTTAATAATTACCTAGTTGTGTGGCCTTGGGCAAGCCACTTAAGCCCAATTGCCTTGCAAAAACCTAAAGAAAAGAAAAAAAAAAGAAAAGATGAAGAAGGAATTTAAAACTCAACTGGCAAAATTGGGAAAAGAAATGCAAGAGAAAATTGACATCCTGCAACAAGAAAAAAAACACTTGAAAAATACATTTGTGCAAATGGAAAACTCCTTCAAAAATAGAATTGACCAATTAGAAAAGGAGTTGTAAAAGGTAAATGAAGAAAATTCTTCTCTAAAAACAAATTGGAACTTATGGAAACTAATGACTTAATGAGACAACAAGAATCTTTTAAACAAAACTTAAAATCATGTGCAATAATGGACTATGGAAAGATAGACCTAAAATTAATTAGAAACTAAATAACCTCATAAAAAATGAGTGGATCACATACCAAAACTTATGGGATACAGCCAAGGCAGTTATTAGGGTATATATCATATCTTTAAATTCTTACATGAATAAAATAGAGAAAGAAGAAATCAATGAAGTAAGCATGCAACTAAAAAAATTTGAAAAAGAACAAATTTAAAAATCCCAATTAAATACTAAATTAGAAATTATAAAAATTAAAGGAGAAATTAATAGAATCAAAAGCAAGAAAACCATGGAACTAATAAATAAAACCAAGAGTTGGTTATGAAAAAAAAACAATAACATTGATAAACCTTTGTTGTATATGGTTTTTGTTGAAGAATTATTTATAATGGAGAGGGACAGAAGGGGTATGTGAATATGTTCCATTACATTCAAGCCCAACATATAAAAATCTAGATATATAAGAGAGAGAATTGGTGAAACTGTTTGGAAATTGCTGGAAAAATAAATGTTATGTAATATATTCATACACATTATGACAGAAATAACATGACTAGGTATCTGATGCAAGGAGGTGAAAGACAGGAAGAAAAGTACCATATACAACAAAAGTTTGGTTAATTTGGTTTAATTTGGTTAATTTGATTTAAAAAAGAAAGAAGAAAACCAAATTACTAATAACAAATGAAAAAAGTGAACTCACCACCAATGAGAAGGAAATTAAAGTAATAATTTGGAATTATTTTGCCCAACTGTATGCCAATAAATTTCATAATATAAGTGAAATGGATGAATATTTACAAAAATATAAGTTGCCCAGGTTAAATGAAGAGGAAATTAAATATCTAAATAACCCTATCTCAGAAAAAAGAAATTCAACAAACCATCATTGAGCTCCCTAAGAAAAAACCTCCAGGGCCAGGTGAATTCACAAGTGAATTCCATCAAACACTTTAAGGAAAAATTAGCTCCAATTCTATATAAACTCTTTGCTAAAAATAGGTGAAAAGGAAACTATGCCTAACTCCTTCTATGACACCAATTTAGTGCTGATACCTAAACCAGGAAGAGTCAAAACAGAGAAAGAAAATTATAGACCAATTTCCCTAATGAATATGGATGTAAAAATCTTAAATAACATATTAGCAAAGCTACTACAGCAAATTATCCCTAGGATAATTCATTATGACCAAGTAGGATTTATCCCAGGAATGCAGGGTTGGTTCCATATTAGGAAAACTGTTAGCATAAATGACTATATCTCAATAGGTGCTGAAAAAGCACCCATTCCTACTTTAAAAAAACACTAGAGAGTATATTAATAAATTGATTGTACATTAGAATAATAAGCAATATCTATCTGGAACCATCAACAAGCATTATATGCAATGGGGATAATCTAGAGGCATTTCCAATAAGATCAGAGGTGAAACAAGGATGCCTGTTATCACCACTTCTATTAAATATTGTATTAGAAATGTTAACTTCAGCAATAAGAGAAGAAAAAGAATTTGAAGGAATTAGAATTGGGAAGGAAGAAACAAAACTCTCATTCTTAGTAGATGACATAATGATATACTTAAGAGAATCCAAAAAAAATCATCTAAAAAACTACTAGAAACAATTAGAAACTTTAGAAATTCACAGGATATAAAATAAACCCACATAAATCTTCAGCATTTCTATAAATTACTAGCAAGATAGAGCAGCAAGAGCTAGAAAGAGAAATCCCATTTAAAGTAATGTCAGACAATATAGAATACTTAGGAGTCTGCCTGCCAAGGTAGAATATGAAACTATATGAAAACAACTATAAAACACTTTTCACACAATAAAATCAGACTTAAATGACTGGGAAACTATCAACTGCTCAAGGATAGGCTGGGCTAATATAATAAAAATGCCAATTCTACCTAAATTAAACAACTTACCAATCAAACTTCCAAAAATATTACTTTAATGAACTAGAAAAAAAATGTAACTGAATTCATATGGAGAAACAAAAAGTCAAGAATATCAAGGCATTTAATGAAAAAAAGTGCAAAAGAAGGTGACTTAGCCTTACCAGATCTAAAATTATAATATTAAGCACCAGTCATCAAACCTGTCCAATACTGGTTAAGAAATAGAGTAGTGGGTCAGTGGATTAGACTAGGTACAAAAGAGACAGCAGGGAAGGTTTACAGTAATCTGTTTGATTAATCCAAAGAGCCAAGTTTCCAGGATAATAACTCTCTCTTTGATTAAAAAAAAAAACCTTTGGGAAAATTAGAAGTCAGTATGGCAGAAACTTGGAATAGACCAACATTTCACATTGTATACCAAGATAAGATCAATACGGGTGGAGGATTTAGACATAAAAGACAATATTATAAGCAAACTAAGAGATCAAGTAATAGTTTACCTATCAGATCTATGGAAAGGGAAACAGTTTATGACCAAGGAAGAGATGGAGAAGATCATTAAATCAAGCTAGATAATTTTGACTAATTAAGTTAAAAAGCTTTTGCACAAACAAAATTACTGTAACCAAGAACAAAAGAAATTAGTAAATTGGGAAACAGTTTTTACAACTAGTAATTCTGAAAAAGGATTCATTTCTAAAATGTATAGAGAACTTAGTCAAATTTATAGAAAAAAAAATTCCCCAATTGGCAAATGGTCAAAGGATATGCAAAGGCAATTTACAGATGAAGAAATAAAAGCTATCCATATTCATATGAAAAATTGCTCCAAATCTTTACTTGTTAAATTAAAGCATCTCTGAGGTACCACCTCACACCTCTCAGATTGGCCAATATGGCCAGAAATGACAATGAGCAATGTTGGAAGGATGTGGGAAATCTGGGACACCAATGCATTGTTGGTGGAGTTGTGAACTAATCCAACCTTTCTGGAAAGCAATTTGGAATTGCCCAAAGGACAATAAAAATGCACATACTCTTTTATCCAGCAATATTATTACTGGGTCTCTACCCTGAAGAAATCATGAAAAAAGCATAAATACATCCCTTCTACAAAAATATTCATAGCAGCTCTGTTTATGGTAGAAAAAAATTGGAAATTGAGTGAATGTCCATTAATCGGGGAATGGCTGAAAAAATTGTGGTATATGTACATTATGGAACACTATTGTTATATCAGAAACCAGGAACGATGGGATCTCAGAGAATCTGGGAAAGACTTGCATGAACTGATGCTGAGCAAGATGAGCAGAGCCAAAAGAACATTGTATACCCTAACAGCAACATGGGGCTGATGATCAACCTAATGGACTTGCTCATTCCATCAGTGCAATAATCAAGCAACAATTTTAGGGTATCACTGATGGAAAATACTATCTGTGTCCAGAGAAAGAACTGTGGAGTTAAAACAAAGACCAAAAACCACTATCTTCAATTTTTTTAAAAAAAGTTGTCTTATGTATTATATAATTTTGCTCTCTAATATTTTATTTTTTCCTCAAGGATACATTTTTTCTCTCAACACATTCAATTTTGATGGATGTATAGCAAGGAAATAATGTAAAGATTATCAGACTGCCTTCTGTGGGGTAGGGAGAGAAGAAAGGAAGGAAAATTGTAAAATTCAAAACATTACAAAAAATGATAGGTAGAATCTATTATTGTATATATTTGGAAAACAAATAAAATATTTTTAAAGTACATTCAAACTCTAGTTTGTCATTTGGTACAAATAATTTTCTTTAATTTTAGACAGAAATTCTACTAGAATGAGTCAAACAACAAAGAAGTAACTATAGGCTCTAAGAGTCCAAATCATCAGAGCCCAGTCTCTAACAAATCATGTCCTTCTAGAAATGCTTTTAATATGCTTGCATATTACAGGTAAAATCTGCTTTCTAAGAACAAAGAAAGGTTCATTTCCAGTAGCTTGACTGTTTAGTAAAGAACTCTTTGTCCATGAAACAAGAAAAAATGCAAAAATAGTTCCTAATCCCAGGCATTCTCTTCTGAGTCTGCAGTCACAGTAACAGAGTGATAGAAAGAGGAATAAAGGTACTAAGAATTACACAGTTTTTAGACAATTTATAGACACCATCATGATTGTTGGAACTTTAAATGTGAGACCCTCTTTAATGACCAATGAGTGGAGATACATATATATATATATATATATATATATATATATATATATATATATATATATATATATATATATATAATAAGTGAAATTTACTTTCTGGATATAAATGATACCAGGGGACAAAAGAGAATTACAGCTAAATTGAAGAATGACTCACAGTCTCCTTCAAGAGATCAAAAAAAGGGAGCAGGACTTGGGGTGAGGGTTGGCACAGTTGATTTTATCCTTAGTCCCAAGGCAACAAGAAATGTCATTTCATGGGATACTTATTCAGCTCATATCTCAATATTCAAGATAACTATTGGCAAAAAGTCCATAATGGAAATAATTGTCACTAATGAATAAAACTCTTTTGTAAGATATGGGTAGTAAAGTATTTCTACAAAGAATTCAACAAGGTCCTACAAACTAAATCAACATATAATATGATGCTCAGTGACAGTGATAGAATTTATATTGAATCTATGCATCACAAATAAGGAATAAAGGTCACCTAGAAGTTACAAACACAGAGATCTCACACCTATACATCTTTCTCTAAGGAAAGAATTAGGAGGTGTTGCACATGGGTAGTACTGAATAACATCATATGTAATTAAAATTATTATATGTTAACTAAGTAAAAATGACTAATTGCTATTATGGGAGTCAAACTGAATTAGTACCCACAATAAGTCTTATTAGAGCAAAGATAAAAAATAATACAAAGTTGAAAGAAAATGAATAAAAATGAAAAATAGGTAAGACATGCAATTTTAAAACTGAACCAGATCTATTTAAACATGTTATTAGGGATCAAAAATGTGATATGAATTGAAGATATGACATAGACATTTATTATAATAATTTCACATTGAAATTAACTAATGTAAATCAACTGCAATAATGACATGACAAAAAAAGCCTAAAAATGTCTTAATCAGGAAATACTTGACTTACTTTTCAAGTAGAGACATGCAATCCAGTTTAGAATATAAATGGGTTTGTAAAATCTTAAGGAGAAATGTGGTGAAATATTATGAACAATATTGCCACATAAAATAGAATCAATAAAAAGCAAAGCCTGTTTAAAAGAAAACTTGGCAAGAGACCCAACTAAGCAAAGTCATCCAAGGGCATTTATGGATGAAGTTCAAAAAGAGGTTAAAACCAGAAAAAAAAAAAGATGAAAAAAGATGATTTTTATCTGGCTTTTCCACCATCAAGAATGGTAAAGCTATCAGACTTGGATGCTAATAACATAGACCAAACTATTCTTATGACAGGAGGGGAAGGGAGTGGGGAGGAGGAAAGACATTAAAGAGAACAAAGACACTAAAATATAGAATTACTTACCTGTTTAGTGAACAGAACACTGGATTTTGCATAAATGAAATAAAGTTCAAATCCCAGTTCTGACACTATTTATTTAAACTTGAAAAAGTTGATTTTCTCTCTTGAGACCTTGGTTTCCTCTTCTACAGAATGATGGGCTTGAACAAACCATATTTTCTCTTCCACCTTTAAATCTACATAGGTATCATCTATCCCTATAAGTAAATAATTCTATTCCCAATATATAATCTGAATAATCTATCCCCAAAGTGTGTGAATGACAGCAGAGACATGAAAAACAGCTTAGATCTTGTTCTCTAATATATTTCAAATAGTATGTTTCCCAGAGCACTGGGAGGAAATAGCCCAGAATCCAGTTTCTAAGAAGAATCACATAAAATGGGTAGGTATTGATGGGGTACAATTTGTTTTATTGAAAGGAATATTTATATCCATGATAAAATAGATCATTTTGTATAGTTAAACACTCTGATAGAATTAATGTTCCTTCTTAATCCTGGGATAGCTTAAGAAACCAGCATAGCTTTTTATTATATATTTGGTCCCTGGTACATACTGCCTTAACCTTATTTAGGAATAGGGTCATCAATGGTAGGAGTTCCAGTAATTTTTATAGCATTGAAAATGGCTATAGGACCCTAAAATCCATCTCGATTCAACCACAGCACAAGTTCTCTGAAGATACAGAAATAGGGCATAGAGTCTTAACTTTTCTGATAGCCTTTTTGGAGATCCATAGCTTACCTATAGGCAGCCATCTAGGATACTCTGCAATGACAAGAGACATTTTCTGAAGCTTAGTTTAACATACTTGAATAATATAAGGGGTTTCAGTGACTGAGAAGGAGAAGCTAGAGAATAATAAATAGAATCAAAGAGAAAGGGTGGAGCATGACCTTTGGAAGCTATCTGTCCATGGTGGTTGTTTTTTTTTTCAAGGTTAGAAATGGTAGGCAGAAAACAAGAGGATTCAGCCTATCTATCACTTCTCCAGGAAAGTATCTCCCATTCTACTCTCTATACAGTCAGAATGAGCTGGTTGTATGACTGCTTAGGGGACAAAGACCTTAGCACAGTCATTATAGGCAATTAAATTCAGTTTAATTCAATGACCATAGAAAAATCACAGGGTCATAGATTTAGGGCAAGAAAGGATCTCAGATTTTATATAATCTAATTCTCCCATTTTTCAGATGAGAAAACTGAGGCTGAAAAAAATATAAATTGCCTAACCCAAGGTCATACAGGTAGTAACAGAGCCAAGAGTCCTAGGTCCTATAACTCCCAACCCACCACAGTTTCCACTGTAATTGTGGGCTTTAACCTGAAATGCTAATTATTGGTCAGGTAATATATTAGATGCTGGGGGGAAAAAAAGTCCAAAATGAAAATACTCCCTGTAATCAAGGAGCTGACATTGTATAGGTTCCATTATCCTCTCAAATGCAAAGGAAAATTAGAAAGATTTGTTGCATAGCCCTACTGAGAGAAAATGGACAAGAGCTGAATTTCTGGAAAGTCATAGAAAAAGTCACATTTAATGAATAATTATGGATGGCTTACAATCTATATTATTTGGAGCAATTTTCATATCAATGATGTAGCAGAAAATTGTGTGCGGTTAAAAACTCTGATAGAGTTATTGTTGCTTTTTAATTCCAAAATGGATATAAGGAGCCATCTTTAGGAGCTTCTAAGCATTTATCCAACCTGAACAAAAAGTTGTAATTAATGGCAATGCTGTTGCAGTGTTTGATGGATGAATGAATTTTAAAGATTTCTTTGTCAGTGTAAAGATTCCTTGAGTGTAGCAGTTATATTGACAGGTCAGCATTTTTGTCTTCTGAGATATTGCCCCAAAGTTATCAATGTATATTTAAGCTCTGTGAGTTTAATAGATATGGTGCTTTTTTTTCAAGGATATCTGTATTAATTTATTTTCGTGAAAGCTATAAAAGTATGATATTTTCCAATGTCTAAAGATACTAGGATTTGGAAGAGTAATTCTTCAAGAGGATATATGTAATAGCAAGGGCTCCTGGTAAAGCATTAACTGTCGTTGCAAGTTTACTTCCTTTGTCTAGACATTTCATTGCTATTAATGCTGCCTAAAATTGCACTGGCTTTTTGGATAGCTTAAGTGAATCATACTGTTTAGTCATTTTAAATTTGCAATCATTTAAGAGGCATGTTTTTTCACATGAATTATTGATTAGCCATATCTCCTTTATGAACTTTCCTGAAGTCAGTACCCAAAGTTATAAAATTCCTTTCAATAAGCTTTCTTTTCATTAATTTCTGTACATTTCTTTAGCCCACCAAAATCCTTTAAAATGTCACTTAAGAAATTAGCTTTTCATTCTTGTTTTGAGTTGTGTCATAGAATCAAAGTTCTAGGAAGACAAGGACAGTTTTTACCTTTATATTCTGTAGCACAGAACTTTGAACTAATCACTTAAGCCATGATAAAGATAAGATATGACAGATGAACACTGACCAACTACTTGTCCTGAAAATTCTTACTAAGTTATATATTAAACTAGACACTTACTAAAGTGTCTTCCATTTCTCAAATTTCATAATTCTGTGAACATGGCAGGTATTTAATAGTTGTATGTTGTACTGAGTATCAAAACATTATTCAATTAACTATGAACTGACTAGCTATCATTCAAACCACCTGTTTCATCATAGTTGCAAAGATATTATAAAAGAATTTACCTAAAGTCTGAATGAAATGGAGATGTATTGATTTGCCAATCAAGAAAACATTCTCCAGCAACCTCAGGAAGCAAGGTGTATGTAGACCACTGGTACATCATTTAATCATTGTCTGATAGAAGTCTAATTGGATGTGCTACTAATATCAAAGTCTCTTTCTACTCTGCCTTGATGTGGCTATTTCTGAAGGACTGTGAAAAGCTATGAGTATGAAATTTTAAAGACAAATGTTGACAAACTGAAGTGATCTTAGGAAATCAATTAGTTTAGTAGTGATATTAACCAAAAAAGTCAACGAGCTTAATTTCACATAACTTATATTTGGTGAACCTATTCTAACTCCAAATGGTCACTTCTTTCTTTCCTCAGTACTAACATCGACTTAATTGTACCTTCTAAGATTTTGCCCAGGATCCATGCCAAGTTCACTCTCCCGTCAACTTCACAATCAGCCCTTTTCTTTTTTTTTCAAAAAATGATACATTTGCCAAGCTTCAATCTTATGGCATTTCTCCTATTCTTCATATTATCTCAAAGGTTCTACAATCACATCTGCAATCTATTTCAGTATGCTGATATGTAATTTGCCTGGACCTAGAGAGTTGAATTCATTTAAAGCCATTGGTACTCTATTTTTATGTTCTTACCATTCTTGGGTTTTTGTTCCTTCTAACCTGCATTTGTTCTACCCTTTTCATCAGTCTGATGGCAATGATGGAAGCAAAGATAAGTAGTCCTGCATTCTCTGGTATTTGTTACATCATTCACTTGAAGCAATGGCCATATCCCTTCCTTATTCTTCTTGCTTCCCACTCAGAAAAAAAAAAGAAAGAGAAAAAGTCCTTTTTATTTCCCTTTGAAGCTTTTACATCACTCAACTCATTCTGAGCTTTAGCTTTCCTAACACTATTCTTATAGCACCCAGCCATGCTTTTCTTATATGTCCCTCCTTCTGTTAGTACATGTTCTTTTAAAATTTGTCAGCTAAAGGATAAAGCCACATGTCATCTCATTTCCTCAATCTGATTATGTTCAATTGATATAATCTGATTGGTGAAAAACTTTGAACTTCAAAAATTTCAGAGAGAGCATGATAAAATGTAACAGATCATTCAATGTCTCTCTTCCTGTTTCTGCTTTCTATCCCCTATAATTCATGAATGATGACATTGAGAATTAATCTTCGAAAGAGAGTCTATCAATACAAATATTGCTGCAGGAAGGGGGTATCTATATTTCCATAACCTAGACACTAACTTTTCAAATGTGGATTGGGAGATATTTGTAATTGTCAGCTGGGAAGATGATATGTGTTTTTTTCCAATCCAAGGTGGATTGATTTGCTTTGGAAATCAGATTTTGGAAGAACCAAACTAAAGAGTAAAACCAAATCATTTGCAGAACCTGTCTCCTTGTGTCTTCCATCTGGAGAGATGTTTTGTTTCTGTTTTTCCCCTTTCAGTCTTCCATCCCTGAATTTTGGCATCTGTACCTACTAAAAATTTTTCCTGTGTTTGAGTACTCTAGTAGTACTTTCTCATTGCCTCTTTTGAAAGGGACCTGTGTGTCAACATAAGTTTAAGAGAAACATTTAGAGATTTGAAGGAGTTTCATCTCAGAAGAAATCAATCAATATTCCAATTTCTCACTTTTAGGTTCCTTTAGTTCTTGAAAACTAAGAGTTTCAAAGAAGGCTATGACTTACAAGTATTTCTACAGTAAAAGGCCTTCCTCAAAGGTACAGGCCCTCTTTATTCCCTTCTCATCTAATATAGATTAGATAGATAGAGATAGAGATAGAGATAGAGATAGAGATAGAGATAGATAGAGATAGAGAGAGATAGAGATAGAGATAGAGATAGAGATAGAGATAGAGATAGAGATAGAGATAGAGATAGAGATAGAGATAGATAGATATAGATATATATGGATTCCTCATCACTCTTAAGTCATTACCTGCTCTGCTTGTGGCTGTGTTTCACACCTACTCCTATAGAAGTAGGATGATTCAAAATGCCAGAAAAGTTTTAGGTATCTCAGCTTTTGGCAAATCTCCTGACATCATCATTGATTTTATTACCTATCTTCCAAGTGGTGCTCTTATAAGTCCTGACTAATTCATCAACCCTTTCCAAAAATTCGTCAAATAGGGGAAAGCAGAGTCTATTATTTTATTCCAATTTCCCTACCTAGTAAGCTCTTTCTATGCTCAGACTTAGACCAAGACCTCTAAACAATAAAGAGCCCATTAGGCCAAGAAAAATATCCATATTTATGAAACAGAATCTGGTTATTACATGAGGCTGAGAAGGATACTGACTGAAGTGAATTTCTAAGGAGGAAACTGTTATTTGGACTGTGCTATACATCAGACCACTATAGACATGGGTCATAAATTAACCTCCCTTTTGGGGGGTGGGGGAGATTTACAACATGTGCTGTCTTTTACTACCTCAGCAGCTTGCTTTACCATCAGTATGTTGAGAAGTAATTGAAAAAGAGAGAAGGGGGAAAGAAACAGACAGAGATAGAGGCAGGGTGAAAGAGTAAGAGAATATCATAAAACAAAAACAAACAGACAAGCAAACCAAAAAAAATTGGAATCTGCAGTCAGGATATTTGGGTCAGAATTATGGCTCTAAAACCTCTTTGACCAAGCTACTTTGTCATCCTCAGCCCTCAGTTTCTTCAACTGCACAATGGAATTGATGATGCTGATATGACATTTTCAGAGAGTTGTTTTAAGGAAAGCACTTTGTAAGCCTTCTATTAAGAAACAAGTGTGAATTATTCTCAAATTTAGGATACATCAAATCTATCTATTGCAGAGTCTTAATAGATGGAAATCAGTTTTACTGATGTGGATGAGATATAAACATGTTATGGTTACCTGTGGGTGTTCCAGCTAGACATGGAAGTTAGACAGAATCCTCCTTTATCTCAATATCCTCCTCCTAGCTAAAATAAACCTAAACTCAATCCCATTCCCAACCCTTGCAATTAACTAAGGAATTTCAATGGGGGAAGGGGTGGGGAAATGCCTTATCTGCAGGATCACCTCCACACTAAAATTTTAATTAGAATTCTAGAGCCTTTTTCATCTACAAGTTTTTCCCTATTTGGGATTCTCCCTGACCTATGGCCAGCACATCCCTACCTCTTCCCCAAAACTATGTAAGAGAAAACCCCAGTGTACTGCTCCTATCCTCTCAGTCCTATCCACTTTAGCCTTACCCCTTCCTAGTTCTATTCACCTCTTCCCACCCTGAACCTTCTTAAATCTCCCATTTTTATTATTAAGTTTACAAACCACTTGTTCCAATCTCCCAGTTAAAAGATGAGGAACTGAGGCCAATAGAGGCTAAATGACTAACCCAACATCACATCAATAGTAAATAGCAGAGACAGGATTGGAATCCAAGTCCTAAAACTCCAAATCTAGCATATTTTTTTTTAGGTTTTTGCAAGGCAAATGGGGTTAAGTGGCTTGCCCAAGGCCACGCAGCTAGATAATTATTAAGTGTCTGAGACCAGATTTGAACCCAGGTACTCCTGACTCCAGGGTCAGTGCTTTATCCACTGCGCCACCTAGCTGCCCCCATATTTTCTATTGTACTACACTTTCCATTATTCTAAATTTCCTTCTCTTAATATTGATTTCATCTTCTGGAATTCAGGATAAACCAAGCTTTCTATGAAAGGCACCATAACATATCCCTTGACACCTTTTCCAGTACTGGACACTCTCATCCACTCCCAACAAAAGACTAAAAGGTTTCTACCGCCAATTCTACCTTCTCTGTCTCCACTAATCAGCAACTTCTTCTCTTCTCAAGTCCACATTAAAGGATTTAACCTGTTCCATATTTTTGGTGCTACTTTTTACTGGTGTCCAGATGACTCTCTATTCTTCATTAAATGGATTCAACACCCGAATCACAAGTTTGTTTATCCTTTCCAATGACTAACCTTCATTTGGTGACTTGAATATTTATAATGATAACCCTTCAATTATCTCCAATTATTAGCTAATTGCTAATCTGCTTTAGTTCTCTTTAACTTGGACACCTCTACAGATTAAACATACCCTAGATTTCCACAGGATTCAAAATTGCACAACTTCTATTATCTTGAACACTGAAATTTATCTCTTTAAGCATGATTCTATGGCCCTACACCTTTCCTACTGTTTCACTTCTTGTAAATAAGCTATATATCTTAATTGTGCATGACTGGTCTTAAATTGTTTGTTTTTTTATTTCACCTTTGTTCCAACATCATTCGTCTCTCTTCACAATCCAGACATGATAAGTTAACAGTTCAATAAGTCACTCCCCAAATGAAATGTTTTGTCCCACTTTTCAGGTATAGTTCTAATCCTGCTAATGCTCAATCCTTTATAAGGTACTAGCTTATTTGATGTAAATAGCCTTCTGAAAGGACAGAAAAAGAACACATGTAAAGAAAACCTAAAATCAATTTGGGAATAAATGCATTCTCTCAGATACGATGTTTAGGAGATATGTGAATTATTCTGAGGACCAGATGGAAAACTGCTCTTCAGGTGAATGTATGGTATGCACCTGTCTTAAGTCAAAGCAAGGACTAAGGTAATGATGACTGCAAGAATTATGTTAAATCAGTTCATTCATATGTGACTGCTTTAAAGCTTCAAAGGCTATAACTATATCTATCTGTCTGTCTATCTATCTATCTATCTATCTATCTATATATTTATGTATATATTAAATCAAATAACTATTTAGGTCAGGAAGCTGTCCCAGAGAAGCTGTGGCCAATCAGGTCGCATGAGAGGAGGAAGTCAAGGAAGTGATGGATCTCAGGAATGCTGAAATAAGAAAGCACTCTCCTCCCTGGTGATTGTCTAAATAAAGGCTAGGTCAAGTGAAGAAGCCCTTTAGCTGCTGTTCTGATTGGAATAAAGATAATCTTGCTGCCATATTTTAAACTGTTTGAGCTTATTGCTCTCTAATGCCATTTTTAGCATGAAGTAGGGGAAACATCTTTGAGCACCTATTATTTTCTATTATCTACTCTAATATAAGAAGGAAGGGAAATAAGGACTTTGCATGTACTTTGCTGTAGGAAGCAGGCTTGGCTTGGAGCCACCAGGACAAAGAATGATTACTTCATATTTGTGGATCTAAGAATATTAAAGTATTTTGTCATAGGGAAATTTGTTTCTAAAAAAGTGTGATGTTTATATATTTCTCCAAAAAGAGCATAACATTTCTCAGTGCCCTATTAAGGGTGGCTATGAACTAAAAAAAAAAAAAGAGAGAGAGAATGAAAAGGAAAAGAAAAGAAAAGGAAAGGAAAGAAAAGAAAAGAAAAAAAGAAAATTTTTTCATTTTCACTGGTTTTATATTTGTCCAATAGCAGAATTATGAGATACAGAAGAAAAGCATATAGCAGAAAAATGGCTTCATATGGTGTAGATTGACCTGCTTCTTTACCTCTTCACACACACACACACACACACACATACAAACATGAGAATTTTTCCACTCATTTGCCTTTCTGCCAGGTACCTTGCATGTGCCCATTCTCAAAAGAAATTGTTCATTGTTTGAAGAGGGCAACTTAGTTTATATATGGACTTCTATATTATGATGATTTTTGCTCTGCTCTTCTACTGAATGAATGTTACAATTGTTCAAACTCTTACCTTCTATAAAATAAATACTATTGTTATTATTAATTTTGTATTAGTGTTTAATAAATGTTCTAGGTTTAAGATTTGACAGCCTCATGTTAGTTACTAATTTTGTGTAACTGGGGAGCACACCAGGTAAGGCTCAGAAGCTACAATGGCAAGTATCAGGAATGTCTGAGAGATGGGAGGGAGAGAGCAAAAGAGCAGGCCAGGGAGAAATGAGAGATATCCCCTATACCCTGGGAACCTCAGATCTTCCATTATTTTAGTATGTATATAAATAGGATGAGTAAACCAGCCTAGAAAGCAAGAATTCTACATCTAAATCTTCTTCTCATTGCTTTAACTAATATATGTTGCTGCTATTTCTTCAAATAATACACCATATCTTTCTTAGTTTTTCCAGCAAAACCCATAAAGCCAATTATAATCATTGCATCCATTTCCTAACTATCATTTGCCATAAAAAATCTTTGAATTTCTAACTCAGATAGTTGCTTTTTTTCATTGCTCATTTTTCTTGATTTTTCTATAGTTACTGCTATAGTTGTCCTTCTTCCTTCTGTACACATTGTTGGATTTTCCTCTGGTTTCATGATACTCTCTTCATCTAGTTCTTTTCATACCTTAATGACTGCTCTTTCACAGTCTCTTTTGCTCCTTGGGCAATTGTCATCCAAGGTCTCCCCCAACTTGAGGGGGGAAGGTATCCACTAAAACAGTGGTTGTCAAACTCAAGTAGAAACAAGAGTTACTGAACAATACATAAATATCTGTGCAGGTCACATTTTGACTTAGAAAAATGCAATTACACTTTTGTGGGTTTTTTCTTTGTTTTTGCAAGGCAATGGAGTTAAATTACTTGCCCAAGGTTACACAGCTAAGTCTGAGGCCAGATTTGAACTTAGATCCTCCTGAATCCAGGGCTGGTACTCTTATCTACTGCACCACCTACCTGCCCCCCCCTCAATTGCAGTTTAATCTGGTTTAGGCCACACTCAGGATTGTTGTGGGTCATATGTTTGACACTACCTCCCTAAAACTCTGAATAGATTATGTTCTTTTCTCTATATATGCTCTCCCTTTTAAGGATCTGATCAGTTCCTATCAGTTCTCTTAAAACTGATGAGTGGAAATCCATATATTCAGTTGTCATCTTTTTCCTGACCTCTAGTCCTTCATGAGCAACTGCCTGTTGGATATCTCTACTTGAATGTCTTTTAGGCTTCTCAAATTTCACTAAACTCAAAGTGAACTAATTATTTCTTCCATTAATTTGTCATTCCTCAAAATTCCCTGTTTCTGTTAAATTTCTGTTCATCCTTTTCAATACATATTCCACATAGCAGTTAAAACATTCTTCAATCATTCTCTAATTTCTCTATTATTAAACGTAAACCCCTTAACTTGGCATTTAAAACCCTTATATCTGCCTGAAGCCTACCTATTTATAGGTTTTTCACATTATTTTCTTTCTATCAATATGTTCTAGAAAAACTAGCATGCTTGATAAATAGCCAATTTCTGTGTCTTTGCACAGACATGTACCTCCATGCCTTTAAAAGCATTCCCTCCCTTCCTTCAACCTAAGGAGGAGCGCAGCTCAGATATCACCTTTTACATAAAAGGTAACACCTGACTAAGTGATGATAAGTGTATCACCACCAAGTTCTGCCCTAAATCTTTTCTCTTTACCCTTTTCATCTTAATTATCTCATCCATTCTGAGCAGCTCACTTCAATTCAATAAGAATTTATAATTATACCAGGCACTATCCTCAGTGCTGAGAATGCAAAGCCAGAAATTATTATACAGATGATTTTCAGATTATGACCAGTAGTCTCCATCTCCTCAGTAAAGTAGAAATTTTGAAAATCTGATGAGATTAATGGGGACAAAAGTGGAGTCAGGGACTTAAGGAGAGAAGATATGGTTGTGTTTCTATTGTAGTAAATCAACAAAAATAAAAATATTTCCAAGGAGCAGTAAAAGACAAGTTGAGATTAGATATCATGAAAGCACGGATCCAAGTCAATACAATAAACTGACTTCTTCCAAAGGCATTCAATTCATTTGAAAATAAGAGAAAGGGGGGGGCAGCTAGGTGGTGCAGTGGATAGAGCACCAACCCTGGCATCAGGAGAACCTGAGTTCAAATGCAACCTCAGACACTTAATAATTACCTTGCTGTGTGGCCTTGGGCAAACCACTTAACCCCATTACCTAGCAAAAAAAAAAAAAAAAACCATAAAAAAAATTTTTAAAAAAGAAAAGAGAAGGGACTAGGAAGACTCCAGTTTGAGGGTGATATCTTACTAGTAGCAAAATACTTTAGGGGTTTCTCAGTAAGATCCATGGTAAATCAGAGGAGATTAGACATACAGGAAATTTCAAATGAATGAAGAATTTAGTCGGATGAAGAATGTCTACTTTGTTGAATGGAAAGTACACTGAAAAAGCCTATTTGATGCATAAATCTTGGAAAGGTCTTAAAAAGAAACAAATAACTAGGCTCCAAAATCAGTCAGTCAATTAATCACCAAGTATTTATTAAGTATGCCAAGCACTATGCTGTGCTGTAAGTGCTAAGTTCTGACCTTCAAGGTCCATACATTTTCATGGAACAGGCAACGTGCAAATAAATAGGTACACATACACAAACACATATGCATTTATACATATATATGTATACACATACATTTATACACATATATATATACATATATGTATGTATGTATATACATACACAAAACAGTTGTTAGGTAATACAAAGGAGGAAATATAAATCATTTGCAGGAGTTTGCTTGTCCCTTTCTTATATTTTCACATAAAAGAAAAACTACTTTCTCAACAAATGAGTTTGGCTTCCTACTTTACAAAGATCATTGAAGTTATTTGCCATTAACTCTTTTATGTTTTGTTTGTTTGTTTTTGCTTCTTCAATGCAGTAGAGTTAAGTGACTTGTCAAAGGTCACACAGCTAAGTAATTATTCAGTGTCTGAGGCCGAATTTGAACTCAGGTCCTCTTGACTCCAGGGCTGGTGTTCTATCCCTGCAACTCAAACATATCCACTATTCCCCAATAAGCCCACTCCCTCATCCCCTCCTCTTTGCTCTTAATCCCAAACCCTTCTATCTCTCTGAGAACTTCCCTCATTGATTATTCACTTTCTTCCTAATCTTCAGTGGCCTCACTTATTAGTATAAGTAATGGAAACAAACCTAGATAGTAAGCATAAATAGGTTGCAACCTTATAATCAAAGTAATTTTTTTCACAAGAAACATCATAAAAGTTATAATCCAGAAAATATAAAATTCGAAAAGGAAGTGGGCTATTCATGTAGAGAGAGCAAGGACTAACAGATAATAGAGAAGATGCAGTTTAGCTTCTATGAAAAGCATAGCAATAAAGAAAAGAATAAAAGGAATGTCATGAGGCAATAAAATATTAGTGCTTCTCTGCTACCCAGAGGGAAAAAAAAGATCTCCAATGTGATGAATTGATCTTCTGTGGAATTTTTTTTTTTTTGGTTTTTGCAAGGCAGTGGGATTAAGTGACTTACCCAAAGTTACACAGCTAGGTAATTATTAAGTGTCTGAGGCTGGATTTGAACTCAAGTCCTTCTGGCTTCAGGACCAGTTCTCTATTCACTGTGCCGCCTAGCTACCCCTGTGGAAAATTTTTGAGAGGACATGGATAGGTTGCAATTAGAAGGAACTCCCATATTAGTGAAATTACCTATTCATTGACCATCAAAGATAAAATACATATTTCTAAGGTGACAAATGGCTTAATGATTTCTTTTGCACAAGATTATACAGTCCACAGTTCTTCTCTACAAATCCAATAGATTATATTGGCATTATTTGCCTTAATGCTGTCATAAAAAAATTATCTTTGGAAATAAAATTCATCATGAGAAGATGAGATTCCATATTTCAAAGCATTTTTATTTACATGGGGATCTACATTTCATCTCCTACCCTCATTATCTGTTCCTATTTAAAAAAAATTAGCACCCCAATCCTGCAGTCAAATTTGAATCATATTACAAATAGATTAAATCAGGGTCAAAGAAGGCAGAGAATCCTTCAAAGGCATATAGAGACCCTGGGAACAAGCCTAGACATTCTACATACAAGCTTGTGCTCTATAAAATATGATCTATGCTAATAAAGAGAATATCTGTAAGGTATGCATTGGATTGCATAAATATGTACTATTTCTAGACCTTATAAGAACTAACATTGAACAAATGGTAAAGATTCTGTCAGTGAGGAGGTTTTCCATGAAAAACAGGTCTGCCCTGGCCTAACTTTCCAATTGTAGTAAATAAACATCTTTAGCTTATATTAACCTAACATTATAATCATTTATCAATGTAATCATATTAGCATGCAATATTGCTTATGATATAATTATTGGAATTCATATTATTTATGAATAGATATATTAAATTATCCAAATTTATATTTATATTATGCATTGTGGTTCTGAGTACCTTTATATACATTATTTTGTTTGTCTTCACGTGACTGTGTAAGGCAGACCTCATTTCACCAATTTTCCTAAATAAGAAGACTGAGACTGATAAAGGTTAAAATTCTTTGCTCAGGATCTTAGTTTGTCAAGTTATAAAGATAGGACTAGAACTCAGGTCTCCTGACATCTATTGCTCTTTCTGCTAAACACTGATGTCGTTCCAAACCTATCCTCATTTAATATTCTGCCCCTTCTTTTGTCTTTAAAAATAAGAATGCAGTGAGGATATAGTAGGGACATGGTGAAATGTTTCAACATTGCAAAGTTAATAGACTACTTTTTTAAATTAATTTTTTAAATTTTATTCTTAATTTATGGAATAAAACAAGCATTTTATAGCATATTACAATAATTAAAAAGAACAATTATGTGCAAAACTATAAATCCACTATGCCCAATTTGCTATTCCTTTCAAATATGCAATAGAATTATCATGTAAATTTCTTTTTTTTGCCCTTCTCTCCCTCACTTCCTATCCTAAGGATGGCTATATTAGACATTAATAGGTGCATGCACACATTAGATAAAATTTTTCTATACATATATTTATCTGTTCTTTAAATGGATACAGATTACATTTTTCTTCATATGTCCTTTATAGTTAATTTGGGTATTTATATTAATCAAATAACTTATTCATTCAAAGTCATTCTTAAAATAATATTTCTGTGACTGTATACAGTGTTCTCTTGGGTCTGCTCACTTCACTCTTCATTATTTTGTGCAAGTCTTTTCATATTTTCTAAAATCATTGAGCTCATTTTTTTCTTATAGCACAGTAGCATTTCATCACAAACATATTCTATAACTTGTTCAGTAATCTTCCAATTGATGGCATACCTAAAATTTCCAATTCTTTCTCACAACAAAGAGAATTGCTATAAACATTTTAGAATATTTTTTCTTCTTTCATATTTTTCTTTGAAAATAGTCAAAAATAGTTACGTTGCTGGGTCAAAGGGTATAGGTCATCTGTTGTTTCTTTGAGTATTCAAGATTACTTTCTTTTTTTGAAGAAAGATTTTATTTATTATGAGTTTTACAATTTTTCCCTTATTCTTGCTTCCCTCCCCCGCCCACCACCCACAGAAGGTAGTCTGTTAGTCTTTATATGGTTTCCATGGTATATATTGATCTAAGTTGAATGTGATGAGAGAGAAATCATATCCTTGAAGAAGAAAAATAAAATATAAAAAATAGCAAAATTACATAATAAGATAATTTTTTTCCAGAAATTGAAGGTAGTACTCTTTGGTCTTTGTTCAAACTGCACATTTTTTTTCCTCTGGATACAGATGGTATTCTCCATCACAGATAGCCCCAAATTGCCCCTGATTGTTGCACTGATGGAATGAGCAAGTCCATCAAAGTAGATCATCACCCCCATGTTGCTGTTAGGATGTACAAAATTTTTCTGGTTCTGCTCACCTCACTCAGCATCAGTTCATGCAAATCTTCCCATGCTTCTGTGAATTCCAATTCCTCCTGGTTTCTAATAGAACAATAGTGTTCCAAGACATACATATACCACAGTTTATTAAGCCATTCCCCAATAGAAGGACATTCACTTAATTTCCAATTCCTTGCCAACACAAACAGGGATGCTATGAATATTTTTGTACAAGTGATGTCTATACCCTATTTCATAATCTCTTCAGGATAAAGATTCATTAGTGGGTCTATTTTTATTGCCCATTGGACATAATTCCATGTTGCTCTCCAGAAAGATTGGATGAGTTCACAACTCCACCAACAATGTATTAGGGTCCCAGATTTCCCACAACCCTTCCAACATTGATCATTGTCCTTTCTGGTCATATTGGCCCAAGAGTTGTGAGGTGGTACTGCAGAGAGATGCTTTAATTTGCATTTCTCTAATAAGTAGTGATTTCAAGCAATTTTTCATATGATTATGGATCACTTTGATTTCCTCATCTGTAAATTGCCTTTGCATACCCTTGGACCATTTGTCAATTGGAGAATGGCTTGTTATTTTGAAAATTTGACTGAGTTCTCTGTATATTTTAGAAATGAGTCCTTTGACAGAAATGCTAATTAATTGTAAAAATTGTTTCCCAATTTACTAAATTTCTTTTGGCCTTGGTTACTGTGATTTTGTCTATGCAAAAGCTTTTTAATTTAATGTAATCAAAATTGTCCAGTTTGTTTTTAATGCTGTTCTCCATCTTTTCCTTGATCATAAACTGCTTCCCTTTTCACAGATCTGACAGGTAAACTACTCTTTGATCTTCTGGTTCACTTGTAATATTGTTTTTATGTCTAAATCCTGTATCCATTTTGTTCTTATCTTGGTATAGAGTATGAAGTGGTGTTCTAATCTAAGTTTCTGCCATACTAACTTCCAATTTTCCCAACAGTTTTTATCAAAGAGAGAGAGTTTTTATCCCAATAGCAGGACTCTTTGGGTTTATCGAACAGCAGATTATTATAATCATTTATTATTATTATATTATGTAATTATAAATATTAATATATAACTATAATTATAAATAATAAAATAAATATAAATATATTGTGTTTATTATAATCATTTCCTGCTATTGAACTTAGTCTATTCCACTGATCCACCACTCTATTTCTTAGCCAAAACCAAACAGTTTTAATGACTGATGCTTTAAAATATAATTTTAGATCTGGTAAGACTAAACCACCTTCTTTTGCACTTTTTTTCATTGAATCCATGGAAATTCTTGATTTTTTATTTCTCCATATGAATTTACTTGCAATTTTTTCTAACTCATTAAAGTAACTTTTTGGAATTTTGATTGGTAGGGCACTAAACAATTGGTTTAGTTTTGGTAGAATTATCATTTTTATTATATTAGCTAGACCTATCCATGAGCAGTTGATGTTTGCCTAGTTACTTAACTCTGATTTTATTTGTGTGAGAAGTGTTTTGTAATTGTTTTTGAAAAGTTTTTGAGTCTGCTTTGGCAGGTAGACTCCCAGGTATTTTATATTGCCTGAGGTTACTTTGAATGTGATTTCACTTTCGAGCTCTTTCTGCTGTATCTTGCTAGTCATATACAGAAATGCTGAGCAATTATGAGGATTTATTTTATATCCTGTGACTGCTAAAGTTGTTAATTATTTCTAGTAGATTGTCAGATGATTTGGGGGAATTCTCTAGCTATACCATCATGTTATCTGCAAAGAGTGAGAGTTTTGTCTCTTCCTTCCCAATTCTAATTCCTTCAATTTCTTTTTCTTCTCTTATTGCTGAAACCAACATTTCTAATAAAATATTGAACAGTAGTAGTGATAATAGGCATCCCTGTTTCACCCCAATCTTATTGGGAATGCCTCTAGCCTATCCCCATTGCATATAATGCTTGTTGATGGCTTCAGATAGATACTGCTTATTATTCTAAGGAACAATCCATTTATCCCTATACTCTGTAGTGTGCTTAGTAGGAATGGGTGCTGTATTTTGTCAAAAGCTTTTTCAGCATCTATTGATGCTGTTATTGATATAATTAATTATACCAATATTTTTCCTAATATTGAACCAACCCTGCATTCCTGGGATAAATCCTGTTGATCATATTGTATTACCCTAGTGATAACTTGTTGTAATCATTTTGCTAAGATTTTATTTAAGATTTTTGCATCTAGGGGCAGCCAGGTGATACAGTGGATAGGGCACTAGCCCTAGAGTCAGGAGTACCTGAGTTCAAATCCGACCTCAGACACTTACTAATTACCTAACTGTGTGGCATTCAGTAAGCCACTTAACCCCATTGATTTGAAAAATCCTAAAAAAATAAAAAAATAAAAAAAATTTTAAAAATTTACATCTATATTCATCAGGGAGATGGATCTATTATTTTCTTTCTCTGTTTTAACTCTTCCTGGTTTAGGTATCAGCGCCATATTGGTGTCATAGAATTAGAGTTCCATCTTCATCTAGTTTCCCAAAGAGTTTATATAGAATTGGAACGAATTATTCCTTAAATGTTTGATAGAATTCACTTGTGAATCCATCTGGCCCTAAAGACTTTTTTTCCTTAGGGAGTTCAATAATGGCTTGTTGAATTTCTTTTTCTCAGATAGGGTTATTTAGGCAATTAATGTCCTCTTCATTTAATCTGGGCAACTTATATTTTTGTAAATATTTGTTCATTTCACTTAGATTGTCAAATTTATTGGCATAGAGTTGGGCAAAATAATTCTGAATTATTACTTTAATTTCTTCCTCACTGGTGGTGAGTTCACCTTTTTCATTTATGATACCAGCAATTTGGTTTTTTCTTTATTTTTTTAATCAAATTGACCAGAGGTTTATCAATTTTATTGGGGTTTTTCATAAAACCAATTCTTGGTTTTATATATAAGTTCAATAGTTTTCTTGCTTTTGATTTTATTAATTTCTCCTTTAATTTTTAGAATTTCTAATTTAGTATTTAATTTTGGGGGTTTTAATTTGTTATTTCTCTAATTTTTTTAGTTTCATATTTAGTTCATTGATTTCTTCTTTCTCTAATTTATTCATATAGGCATTTAAAGATATAAATATATCCCCTAACAGCCGCCTTGAGAGTATCCCATAGGTTTTGGTATGTTGCCTCATTTTGTCATTATCTAGGATGAAATAATTAATTCTTTCTTTAATTTGTTGTTTGATCCACTCATTCTTTAAAATGAGGTTATTTAGTTTCCAATTAGTTTGGGGCCTATATCTCCCTGACCCAATATTGCATATGATTTTTACTGTATTATGATCTGAGAAAGATGTATTCATTATTTCTGCCTTTCTGCAATTGATCATTAGGTTTTTATGTCCTAGTACATGGTCAATTTTTGTGTAAGTGCCATGTACTGCAGGAAAAAAGTATATTCCTTTCTAATCCCATTCTGTTTCTTCCATAAGTCTATCATATCTAAGTTTTCTAACAATATATTCACCTCCTTAACATCCTTCTTGTTTATTTTATGATTTATATTTATCTAAATCTGAGAGTGAGAGGTTGAGGTCTCCCACATGTAGAGTTTTGCTGTCTATGCCTTCCTGTTGATCTTTCAACTTCTCCTATTCCTGTCTAAGAATTTGGATGCTATATCATTGGGTGCATAAATATTTAATATTAAAATTACCTTATTGCCTATGGTACCTTTTAGGAAGATATAGTTTCCTTCTTTATCTCTTTTAGTGCTATTTTTTCAGCTGCTTTGTCTGAGAAAAAGATTGCAACCCCTGCTTTTTGCACTTCAGAGGAAGCAAAATATATTTTGCTCCAACTTTTTACTTTTACTCTGTATGTATCTCTCTGCTTCAGATGAGTTTCTTGTAAGCAGCATATTGTAGAATCCTGCTATTCACTTAGGTTTTAAGGGAGAGTTCATCCCATTCACATTCCAAGCTCTAATTACTAACTCTTTATTACCCTCCATGCTATAGTCCCTCTGTTTCTATTTTCCCCTTTGTCCCCTTTATCCATACTCCCCAGTATTTGGTTTCTGAATATTGCCTACTTCAGTGTGTTTGCCCTCCTATATAAACTCCCCTCTCCTTTCTTTCCACTTTCTCTTTTCCCCTTCCTCCTTTCCTTCCTTCTGTTAGTTCCCCCTTTTCTCCCCCTTCCTGTGCCCCACTCCGCTTTTCCCCTTTTAATACTTGAAAGGTAAAATAAGTTTCTTAACTTAAATGAGTGTATGTAAGTTAACTTTGAGTCAAGTCTGATGAGAAGAAGATTCAGGTGGTTCTAACTTCCTCTTTTCTTCCCCTTTATTGCAATAGGTCTTTTGTACCTCTTAATGTAATGTGATTTACTCCATTCAACCTCCTCCATCTTCCCATCTCCTTACTGTCCCCACTTTTAAGAAGGTACTGTTCTATCTGAATCACATAAAAGTCATGTGTGTCCATCACTTCTGGCTAAGTACATTCTCTCTAACAGAATTACAATTCTTTCTCCAAGGTAGAGATATAGCCAATTTCATCTTATTGGATAGCAGTCTCACGGAGAAGTCATAAGTGTCCATCACTGCTGGCTGAGCATATTCTCTCTAATAAAGTTACACTTCTCAAGAGTTATGAGAATCTTTCTCCCAAGTGGGGCTATAGCCAGTTTCATCTTATTGGATAGCAGTTTTTTTCTTTACCTTTTTATTTTTTTACCTTTCCATGAGTCTCTTGAGCCTCCTGTTTGATGACCAAATTTTCTATTTAGCTGAGGTCTTTTCATCAGGAAATGTTGGAAGTCTCCCATTTCATAAATGTCCATCTTTTCCCATGGAAGAGAAGGATCAGCTTTACTGGATAGTCGATTCTTAGTAGCATTCCAAGCTCCCTTGCTCTTCAGAATATCTCATACCAGGCCCTTTGATCCCTTGCTGTTGATGCAGCCAGGTCCTATGTAATCCTTACTGTGGCTCCTTGGTATTTAAATTGTTTCTTTCTGGCTACTTGCAGAATTTTCTCTTTTATCTGATAGTTCTGGAATTTGGCCACAACATTTCTTGGTGTTTTCATTTTAGGATCTCTTTCTGGATGGGATCAATGTATTCTTTCAATAACTATTTTGCCCTCTTATTCCATGATATCGGGGTAATTTTCCATTACTAAAGCCTGTAATATTCAGGCTTTTTTTTCTCTTCAGTGTTTTGATGAAGTCCTTATAATTCTCAGGTTGTCCCTTCTTGATCTGTTATTGAGGTCAGCAGTTTTGCTGATGAGGTTTTTTTACATTTTCTTTTATGTTTTCAGTCTTTTAGATTTCTTTAACAGAACACAGAATCTGGTTGTGTCATGAAGTCATTAGTTTCCACAGATTCCAATCTCTTTTTAAGAGAAGAATTTTCTTCATTTGTCTTTTGCAACTCCTTTTCTAATTGGTTGATTCTATTTTTGAAAGAGTTTTCCATTTGCCTAAGTTTAGTTTTGAGAGAATTATTTTCCTTTTGCATTTGCCCAGTTGAGGATCTGAGAGAATTATTCTCATTTTTTTTGTCCAATTGTATTTTCCAAAGAGTTTATTTCTTGTTGTGAGATGTCAGTTTTTTCTTGAGTTTCTTTTCCCAACTTTTCCAATTGATTTTTAAACTCCTTCCTGATTTCATCAAGGAACTCTTTCTCAGCTGGAGACCAATTCATATTCTCTTCAAGTGCTAGATCTCTCTCTGAGTTATAATCTGATTTTTCTAAGTATTTCTCCATGGGTTTCCCTTTTTTGCTGGTTTTTCTTCATTTTTCTAGGATCTTGTGTTGGGGGAGAGGCTGGCTCTCAGCTTTTTGCTTTTGAAATCCCTAGAGGCTTTGTTCACTTGGCTTAGTGATTTCAAGGGCTGGCCATCAGGGAATACTGGTTTCTTTCTCTGGAGTAATTGAAACCATCTCCCAATCCTGGAGGGAGTGAGGAGGGTCAGCAGGATTTGAGTTGACCTTGAACAATGGGCTGGAAGCCAATCTCCCTTTCAGCTGAGTGGGCTCTGAAGTCCACACCTGAGGCTGGGGTTTGAGGGGAGGGGGAGGCAGCTACCATTTGTTCCTGGAAGAATGCTCTGTTAAAAGTATGGAGCCCAGGTCCCCCACTGAGCTGGACCACTTCCAGGTATGCAGACCACCCCCGCTCCCCCCCGGCCAAAGACCTCCTTAGTAAAGTTCGTTCTTAGACCTGCCTCTCACCAAAGTCTCTGTGGCTAAAGTCGGTCCTCTGGCTTCCCCCACTACTGACCCTGAACTGGTCTCCACTCCCAGTTCACCCACAGTCCCCTAAGACAGACTCTTAAGAGGTTTCTTTCATGTTATTTTTGAGGGGACACCAGGAGCACTTAACTTAGTACCTGCCTTC
Organism: Macrotis lagotis; assembly: GCF_037893015.1. Lineage (NCBI taxonomy): Eukaryota > Metazoa > Chordata > Mammalia > Peramelemorphia > Peramelidae > Macrotis > Macrotis lagotis. The sequence goes on along the minus strand of NC_133662.1, from coordinate 150,588,385 downwards.
TCTCCGTCATCCTGGCTGGAAGTGTCCAGATTATTTTCTAGAATGGCTGGACAAGAAATTAGTGTTAAAATTTTTCCACATCCCCTCCAACATTTGTCAATTTTATTTTCTTTCTTTTTAAACAATTGTGTAGGTATAAAATGGTATTTCAAGGTTATTGTAATTTGCATTTATCAAAACAATGATTTAGAGCATTTTTTCCATTTGATTCTAAATTGCTCTGATTTCTTCTTTGGAAAACTACTTGTTCTTATCCTTTGACGATTTATCAGTTGGAGAATGAATCATCTTATTAAAGATTTGGCAAAGTTCTTTGTATAAATGAAACATGAGACTTCTGATAATTTTAATTTAATATAATAAAAATTATACATTTTACAACTAACCTTGCTATCTCTTGTTTATTCACAATGTGTTCTCCTACCCATAAGTCTAATAAGTAATATGTTTCATATTTTTCTAATTTTCTTGGAAATTTTCTCTTTACATCTAGGTTATGTATTCATTTTGATCGTATATTGATGAGTGGCATAAGATAGTAATCTCTGCCCACTTTCTACCCTAATGCTTTCCAGTTTTCCCAACAATTTTTACCAAATAATCAATTCTTATCCCCAAATCTTAAATCTTTACCCTTATCAAATACAAGATTATTATATTTATTGACTGCTGTAAGTAGAATAGTTTATAATGACATTAGAGAGATGACACATTAGAGAGTTTTAATCAACTAATTAATATATATCCAGAAAGTACCTATTATATGTAAGGTTTTTCAAATACATACACACACATATTTTATTTATATATATATATATATATATATATGTATACATATGTATGTATACATATATATAGATGTGTGTATATATACCTGTATATATGTATGTATATATATATATGTACATATATATGTACATATATATATATTCACACATATGGTCAGCTAGGTGGCACAGTAGATAGAGCAGTGGCTTTGGACTCAGGAGAATGGAAGTTTGAATCTTGATACTTAACTAGCTGTGTGATCTTGGGCAAGTCACTTAACTCAGCTATCTCCAGTCCTTCTGATTCATATCTGGTCATTGACCCCAGATGGCTCCGGAGGAAAAAGTGAGACTGGTGAACATATGTTAATTGGTTGATTAAAGATCTCTCATCCTTTTAATGCCACTGTACTAACTTTGCAATGTCAAAGCACTTCACCATGCTGATTTTAGTAGCTATACATTTTCTAAAGGATCACAAAGTCTGCTCCTTCTATCCTCATCACTTAATGACATTCATGCAAATGGTGGACAGCATATCTTACAGGGAAGATCTGTAAGTTGAGGGTCTTATTGGTCTACTTTAATTCTATGGAACCCACCTCATTGCTCTTCTAATATAAATGTTTAGGGAGGATACAATAAAATATTAAACTGTATGAATAATTTATATTTGCTTTATAGTAATTCAAGCCCTTGCTTGTTTGAATAAAATCCATTATTTACAATATTCTATTTAACTAGGAGTGATTTCTCTTTGTTTGTACCACTTACTAATTCCTTGTTCCATATGACACATTTTCTTGGACTGAATTGAAATGGCTATCATTATGCTTCTCAGTTGAGTTTAATATCTAAGATCCTGATGCATTATTTGACAAATATTCTTTTTTGCATAATGAAAAATAACCACATCTATTTAAGTCATGAGTTTTTACATACTTTAATTATCCAGGAATAGCAAAAACATGTAAAAACTCATATTCATGTATTCAAGAAATCACTAGTCTAGTAGCCTAATCTACTGATATTTTCCCAATATTTCTAGCACTACCTTCTTCTCAAAGCCTGTCCTGGTCCCTCCAAATGCTGGGGGACCTCCTACCAAACCCATGTTGTAATCATTTTATATATAATCTTTATATGCTCATATGTAATTGTTTTCTACTTTCAAATGTAAGCTTCTAGAGGGCAGAGATTCTGCTACTGTATATCCATGAATTTGCATAGTTTCTTGCTCATATTTCATGCTTAATAAATATTTGCTGGTCGATTGATTTTATGAGGAGTACACACTCAATGCCTGATTAGGAAGAGGATTTGAGGAGATCATGAAGAAAATGGCACTGAATTGCCCATCAAATGATGGGCAAAATTAACACAGATAGGAGTAGGGTAGGAGGGGCTAACAGGAAGAAAAAGAAAGAGTATTGCAAAGTAGAGTTTGAGTATGTGAAGGAAGTTAATGGACGATAAAATTAAAGTCTTAGATTGCAATAAAATTATGTCAGAACTTAGATGTTTGAATAAACAAAAATTGAAGATAATATACTAATTTTAGGAGAAGAAATATAATTCTACTCATATACATTATTTATGCAGAGAAATAAATCACATGTTTTCAGATAGAAGAAACCTTTAAGGTCATTTAATCCAACCCCTCTTTTTACAAATGAGGAAACTAAGGCCCATAGAGATCAAATGTCTAATGTCAGTAAGTAGTAAATGACAGAGCTGAGATCTGAGCTAAGACCTTCCGACTCCAGAATAAATACCCTTGTCAGGATATCAATTTGCCACCTTAGATCCATCCAGGAAGAGTAATATCATTGTCATTGTCAACAATGTGGATTATGAATATCAATAAGCACTTAATTGACATTTTAGTCAAGTTTCTCTAAAAAGAATGCATTTTCTAAATAAGAAAATAACTTCTTTTAAATTAACCATGAAAGACAAAATGGAGCTTGCCTTCCATTGTCAGAATCATAAATGGATTCCTTTTGGTCATGTTCCATGAAACCTTTAACTCTGACAACTTTGCCTGCAAAGTTTGGCATTCTTACTAATGGAACAGCTTTAAAAATATGCCACAAAATCAGAGAGGAAAGGAACCTTAAATACTTTTTTTTTAGGTTTTTGCAAGACAAAACAGGGTTAAGTGACTTGCCCAAGGCCACACAGCTAGATAATTATTCAGTGTTTGAGGCCAGATTTGAATTCAGGTACTCCTGATTAAAGGGCTGGTGCTCTATCCACTGAGCCACCAAGCTGCCCAAATACTTTTTTTTTAAAGTAGAAATCACATTTATTTTGAGTTGGGAGTCATCATTCGGACAATCCAGGATTACTTCCAGGAATAAAGAATCACTAACTACCAAATGAGCAGCTAAGGGGCATATTGGATAAAACACTAAGGTTGGAATTGGAAAGACTCACCTTCCTGAGTTCAAATCCAGACTGAGATACTTACTAGCTGTGTGACCCTGAACAAGTAACTTAACCTTGTTTACCTCATTTTCCTCTTTATAAAATGAGCTACAGAAGGGACTGGTAAACCACTCCAGTATATTTGCCAAGGAAACCCCAAATGCAGTAATAGAGTCAGAATGACTTAAATGACTAATTAAAACAACAACAAACCACTAATTCATTTCAATTAAGTCTGGATAGTCTAATTGTAAGGAGATATTTCTTATATCAAGATGAAATGAAAAGACTGTTGAATTGTATAGCAAATTATATCATGAAGTATTTTGGTATAGTTATAAGAATACTGAATTTGAAGTCAGATCTAGATTTAAATTATAGTTCTTATACTAGTGAGATTATGAACAACTTTTAACTTCTTTTGGATAGGATTTTTTTTCATCCACAAAAGGGGGATGCTAATAATTTATCTTGCAGTGCTAATGAATATAAAATGAAGAAATAATGTATGTAAAGAATAGTGATGCCATCAAGCATTCTATAAAAGTGCAATCACAGTATAAAAACAACCATAGGTAGCAGACATCATTCCCCATCTATTTTAAAGCTAATACAAGTTTAAAAGTTTGAGCGCATGACTTGCTCACAGATTGTGCACTCAGTGTAGCTTCTATGACTGAAATGCATTAGAGTACAAATCAGTTCCCTGCTACTTGTGCTAATTTTGGCCTGAAAATTAACACCAAGAAGACAGAAGTTCTCCACCAGTCAGCAAGATGCCATCCATATGTGGAACCATTGGTTATAGCAAATGGAGAAATTTAAATTCTGTAGATAAATTCACTTGCTTTGGCAGAAAACTTTCTAGGAATATATACATAGATGATGAGGTTGATCCATTGCCAGAGCTACCTCAATATTTGGGAAGCTGAAGGAAAGTGTGAAAGAGAGGAGATATTAGGCTGCTTCAAAACTGAAGATCTACAGAGCTAGTGTGCTGACCTCATGTTTCTATGCCTGTGAAAAGTGGATAGTTTACCATTGGCATACCAGGGAATTGAATCAATTGCATTTGAATTGACTAAGAAGATTCTGAAAATCACTTGGTAAGTTAAGGTACCAACCCTGAGGTCCTTTCTCAAGCTGAACAACCAAGCATTCAAACTCTATTACAGAGAATATAACTCCAATAGATTGGCCATGTTGTTTGAATGACAAAGTTTGCCTAAACAACTATTTTATAGAAAACTCATACAAGATTGTGCTTTATCCAAGTGCTCATATGGAGGTCAGAAGAAGCAATACAAAGATGTTCTTAAGGTCTTGCTGAAGAACTTTGGGATCAGTTGTAAGACATGGGAAATAGTGGCACAAGTCCAATATGGCATGCCCACATCAAAGAAGGCTGCTGTGCTCTATAAAAAAGCACAATGCAACAGCTCAAAAGAAATATGAAATGCACAAATATAGAGACAACTCCACTCTAAATACTCATATGGCCTATTTGGGTCTGTGGTAAAGACTTCTGAGCTTATCTTGGTCTAATCAGTCACAGTAGGATACCCTATACCTTGACTCTAATATAGTTATGTCATTTCGATCCTCCTTGATCAAGAGCAACAATTACCACAAGGAAGAAAGGGGAGGGCAAAGAGAAATAAATTTCTCCTTCCATAGGCAAGACTTCTCATATACAAAATTATTAATATTATAACCACTAAGTCATATTCATTTAATATTTTGTTGTTTACAAAGCACTTTCCTCTCAACACTCCTGTGAGGCAAGCACTAAAGGGGAGAAACAGGCACACTAAATAATTAAGTTCCAATATATCTTTGAGTCATAATTCCCCAGCTATCATTCATAACCAATGTGAGGAGCTGACCTCTTTCAAACTGCTATTAACTCATCATGTAGAATATAGAACAATAATTACAAAGAGAAGCTGCTACATTGTTTCATACCAAAGAGAATTGTTTTATTTTGGAGAGTAAGTTATATTCTATTTCCTGACTCTGCTTAACTCCAAGTTTATTTTCATATTAACTATTAAAAAGAAAAGGTTAATCCCTTGCACAGTTTCCAATTCAGGGTAGTAAGGAATGAATAAAAGTTAGATGATTAGTTCATTTTTCTGGGCGGGGATTGGGAATGCAATATCTTGCTGAAATAAAATCAAAGAATGTGGTCACATAAAATGTATACCTTAGCCTCTTTATACATATTATCTCAGAATCTGGACTCTGAAGAGCTAAAAGTTACTCCTATGGCATTTATCCTGTTAGGCAATTATTCAAGAGAGCTGTCTTGAATATCTCTTCTAATTGTTATCCATTACTTCTTGTTCAAATTTTATACTATTAAATATTTTTAAAATTTGTTATTGTTTTTGCTCCAAAACCCTATTACTTAATTCTCCCAACTTTATTAATATACAAAACAAACCCTTCTATTTGACAATGAAAATATAGTTTTAATAAAGCAAACTTACAGTGTTTAATACATCCCTCATCACAGTATCCACATCTTTCCTGAGAGGGGAAATAAAAAGTATGCTTTCTAAAGAATTCACATGGACTGTAGTTGTTCTTTGCAATTTTTTCATCAATCAGTCATCACTATTTAATGCTCTGTTCTAGGTATTGTCCAAGACACTGGAGATAAGATAAATGTAAAAGTTCCTGTCCTCTACATAACTTCTATTGGGGAATACAATATAAACTATACATAAAGATTGACATAGATATAGATATAGTTTATGTATGGGATAAGTTTATATATACATACATACATACATTAAATACACACTAATAAAAACAAGGCAAATTGTAGACACTAGAACTTGAGGATCAAACTAAGGGACAGAAAGAAGTGCCTGTGTTGGGTCTTTCATAATCATGATTTGATTGAATTTTCTTCACTTGTAATTCATAAAAGTTTGAATTAAGAATAATAATAAAAAGCATCTATATAACCCTTTAGGGTTTTCAAAGCACCTTACAAATATGATCTTACTTTTTCTTCACAACAGCCATTTCCCCCATTTTAAAGATGAATAAACTACAGCAAAGATTAGCAATTATAACATGTAGCTTAAAGTTCAAAAATCACCTTACATATGTTACCTCATTTGATCCTCACAACAACCATGTGATGATTTTTACACCTAATTAACATATGAAGCAACTAAGACAAAAAAAAATCTAATTGATTTACCCAAGATCACATAGCTAAGTCTGAAGCAGAATTTGCATTCAAATCTTCCATAGATCAAATTCCATGATCTATCTACTTTGCAAAATAAAAACCTCTAAAGTAAATGACTTGCATAAAGTTACATATGCCTTCCTGACTCCAAGTGCAATGTTCTGTTCACTGCCAATATATACCATCTCCTATGGTGTGATAATACTCCATGCATGGCATTATTTGTTCAGCCATTTAACAACCAATAGACATACATTTTATTTCATGTTTTGACTGCTGCAAAGAGAAATACTATTATTATTTCATTATCTGTAATACTTTCCTTTCTGTCAGTGACTCCTTTGGAGTATGTGTCTTATAGTAAAAGTGCTAAGTTAACAGATAAGGCTATATTAGTGATTTTTCTCACAGAATTCATAATTCTAACTATTAATGTGGCTGTCTTGCCAAAAACCACTCCAGAAGTAATTATTTCTAGTTTTTAATCATCCTTGAAATTTGATAAGTGGGAGGCAAAAGCTTAAGGCTGTTTTTATATGTACTTTTCACATGGTTTGGAGCAATCTTTCATATAATTGTTGATCATTTGTACTCATTCCTCTGAAAGCTATTCATATCATTTAAACTGAACTTTGAATTATACATTTCAGTCAATTCTCTACATAACTTTGAAATCAGATTTCTTACAGAGATATTTAATGTAATATTTTTCCCAAATAGTTTATCTTTTCCAAGGTGCAATTCATTTTATTCTTTCAAAAAATTTTATTCTATGCAATTGAAGTTTTCTATTTTATTTATATGATCAACTCTTCTTGCCTTTCCACAAATTTATGGTTGTGAAAAATATCACCTTCCATTTTCTCCCTGTTTTTGTAATGATGTAAACTTTTATATTATAGTAAATAGTATAATTTGAATCTAATTTTTGCCAAAAGTTTACTTCCTTTGGAAAAAAAAACTTATTTTTATAGTCTGTGACAACAAATCTCTTTGATTATTTGCCTTCTTTTATTTTTTGTAAAAAATTCTGTAATTGATTTTATATAAGTTCAAAGTGTCTTGGGAGGTTTACTTGTTGGGATCATTTTATATCCTATTACCTCACTGAAACTATTAACTAACTAAATGAGTTTGTTTACTGACACTCTAAGGGTTTCTAAATAAACCATTACAATATTTACAAATTGGAATCTTTTTCTTTCAGTGTTCATTTGTTGTTATTTAGTCATTCAATTATGCCCAACTTTTCATGACTCCATGGATTATATAGAGTCTGTGAGATTTTCTGGTCAAAGTTACCAGAGTTGTTTGTCATTTTTCCTCAGGGTATTAAGATAAACAGGTAAAGTGACTTGCCAGGAGTCACATATTTAGTAAATCTGAAATGAAATTTGAACTCAGGTCTTCTTCACTAAGCCACTCTATCCGCTATGTACTCTAGCTACCTTTTTCAAATATGCACACTTTTAATTTATCTTATTTGTATTATTGGGATTATTTGTAGAATTATGCCAAATATTAGTAGAGGAAAGTATATATGCTAAATCCTTATAATCACTGGAAAAGCAAAGCTATTTATCATATTTATGATATATTCTTTACATTTGGGATGACATTATTTAGTCTTTATTGAGATTTACATATTTTGCTTGTGTTTCCATAATGATTACTAGTTTTATTGCTTTATGAGTAATAAAGTATATATTCAATGTTCCTGGATGCTTAAGTTTTATTTATGATTTCTTTGTATCCTAAAATAAGATCAAGTTTTCTATAGTACTAATAAATGTATATACTCATTAATATTTAAATTCTGAAAATGTCATACTTTTTTCCCAATATTAGTTAGACAAGTCTATTCTGTTTTCCTGTTTTGATTTTTTTCTCTTAAATTTATATATCTCTGAAAGAGCAACATAAAACACCTATATTAATAAAGTTACTACTGATACATTTTTGAAATTTATTTGTTCTTTATTTTATAATTTAGACACAATATTGGGTGCAGATTCATTTAATAATTCTATTTTTTATTTTCTAAGATAGCTTTAAATATAATATTATTTTCCCTTTTATTTCTTTTGAAATCATGGATTTTTATTTTGTTTCTATTCAATTATATTATTGTAGCTTCTAGGGATTTTTGGAGTCACTTGATTAATATTAAACATCTAACCTTTCCTTTATATACTGTGCAGAATTTACTTTTAAATATATTTAAAGCAAAAATTGAACTTTCTCTTCTTAATCCTTTTGCCATTTTATCCTTTTCTTCTTTTGAGAAATTTAATCAATTCACATTTAAGTTTATAATTTTTAGGTCTATGTTTTCTCTATTTAATTCTTTTGTATTGATTTCCCCTTTCCCATTTTTAGGAGATCATTTGATTTCTATAACTTTGCTTTCATTAATTTGATCAATATTTCCACTTATAAGCACTTCTCACTCTTTTCTACTTCCTTGTCCTATAAACTGTTTTTTTGAGTTAATTTAAATTTATTATTCTTCCTCATTTTTCTTCAATTATTTATTTTAATTTTCTTTTGTTACTCTACCATCTCTAAGATTATTTCAGTGGGGTTCATAATCTTCTAGTTTTCTATCTCAAATTATCTTCTTAAATTAATCTATATTCATTTGTAGTATTTTTTCATATAAGTAATCATAAATTTCCTCATTTCTTTTCTCTTTCAAAATATTTTAAGTAGAACATCTTGAAAGAAAAATGATTTAGCCTTTTTATGTAATTTTGCTCTTAGTACAAACACAGTAAATATGATACTATTTCTTTCCTCTTTTTTATTTGCAAGTTTTTGTTTGAATTTTGGAGATTTTATTTTGTACAATAGATCTCATTCTGTGGGATATTGGTTCAAGAAAGAATCAGTGTGGTATATTATTTTCCGGAGGCATCGGGCCTGATCCTTATTCAATACTCTTACTTTCTTTGATTACTTATGTGAATAAAAAATATATTCTACTTCTAGCTTCAAATGTTCCTTTTTCTATTAGATGTAACTTTTCCTGGTCTTCCTTCTCATTTTTCCTTCTTTGAGTATCTTTGCCTATGTAAATTTAGAAAATGACTCATTTCTATTAGGGAGGACCCTGGGTGTAGGAAGGAGGTCGGTCAGAATCCTGTACACATAAAGGACTGATATTGAAGCTCCAGCTGCTTCAGGTTTTTTTTTCCTAAATATAGAACTATTTGTGCTACCTTGACCCAAGTTTCTCTCAGCACAGTCTAAGGATTAAGATGTATAATCACTTACACAAAATATTTCAAAAATATAATATTAGCTTGCTATTTTGACTCTACCCAGAATTCCTAGAAAATCTGCAAATGTAGCTTGTGCCTTGTCTCCCATTAAGATTTTTATCTCTTTCCCATTTCACATGACCCAAAAGAAAAGGTACAATTCAATAACAGTTTGTAATACATTTTTAACAATAAATAAGAATTTAAAAAACAATATTAAATCTATGAGTAGCCTTGTGCCACTCAGGAAATAGAGCAACCATATCCACTTCCAGCAGTAGCATCAGTCTCTTGTCATTGAGTTGTTTTACAGTTCTATTTTCCCAAAAAATAAAATCATATCCAAAGAGGCCCTTTGGAAGCTGATGAACCCTTGTAATGTTCCCATAAAGCCTCCAATTCTTCAACATCTTTAATTAAGTAAAATCAAATTATTCAGGAGTGGGGAATAAATCTTCCCAATACCCCCACTATAAAAATTTCAGGATAAAAGAAAAACAATCATCATACCAACATCCAATCTGGGTCCATCAGCCCAGGGTCCCATAATCTCACTCTTCAATCTCCTAGCCCCACTATGTCTCACATGGAGATCTTCTTACAAATAATTTAAAAACCACTTCATCATTAATTCTTAAGCTTCCAGGTTTTATTCTTGGATTCCTAAGTACAGGGAAAGAGAAAGCAACAGTGAGCATACATAGATAGATAGAGAGATTTCCTCTCTATCCATATAATATTCTTGGAATTTTTCTCCAATATTCCTCCCTTTACTTCTTCTATTCCTCCCCTGGTTTTCTCTCTTTCAAATGATGCCATCAAGAAGTTTAGCCTCTTACATTCTCAATAGAATCATGAGGGGGTAGCTAGATGGTATGGGGGTAGCTAGATGGTGCAGTGGACAGAGCCCCATCAGTGGATTCAGGAGGACCTTAGTTCAAATTCGGCCTCAGACATTTAATAATTAACTAACTGTATGAATTTAGGCAAGTCACTTAACCCCATTGCCTTGCAAAAATAAATAAAAATAAGTAAATCAATAGGATCATGACTTTCAAGCAATACTATTGAAAAAAAGCAGAGATACATAGACTCTTCAAAACACATAGGAAATCTAGAAAGGTAAACACATTTCAGCAACTTAAAAGGACTAAATAAAGATCTTTATAATCCAAGAATGAGAGAATAGATTCATCCCTCAAAATCCCATCATCTTCAAGTATCATAGAAGAAATAAAAAGTAATTCAGGGCCTAAGTGAGAATGTGATTTTACTATTTTATGATAGAAAGTAAAATGGAAGGGGAAAAGGAAATAGTAAAAGACAAGGAAGTTACTGGTATATAGAAATACAAAAATCCCAGTTGAATCCCCACATATAATATATGTAGATACTTGTATCTAATATTTATAGGACAAGGACTGAAATCTTATCTGTTATTTGACCCCCTCTATCTCTAAGGGACACTGTGGCTTCCACATTTGGGGACATTAGGAGGAGATCTGTATCAGGACCACCAGCATCCTACTTGAAGTAAGGTAGGTAGAATCTAGAACCACTGACTGGGCAATCTTTGCATTTTCCTATTTCTGAGAAGGGTTTTGGGTTAGAATTCCATCAACCATAAATCAAATCTCTACACTAGATTTATAATAAATTGTTCAAAATAAATTCAATTTCCCCAAATCACTCTCAGTGAAGGGTTTACAGATTATATCTTGCTGGTTTTTGCAAGGCAATGGAATTAAATCACTTGCTCAAAGTCACACAAGTAATTATTAAGTGTCTAAGGCTGGTTTTGAACTCAAGTCCTCCTGACTCCAGGGCTGGAGTGCTATCCATTGTACCACCTAGTTGCTTCCAGATAATTTATTCTTCCCAGCTTAGCTTCCTCATTCCAAATACTGGTTATACAAATTAAATAAATAACAAAATTAAATAAATAAAAGAGGTGGCTAGTTTGTATAATGAATAAATTGCTCCACCTGAATTGAAGAGACCAAATGCTATCAAATGCTACCAAAGTCACTTATCAGTTGGGTAATCCTTGGTAAATCATTTAACTTATGACTCCTTGAGTTTCCTTGTCTATAAAGTGGAGATAATGATATCATCCACCAATTCAGAATGTTGTGAGGATAAAATGAGATGATATTTGTTAAGTGCCTTGCAGACTACAGTATTATATTTATGTTAGCCAAATAACATAAATTTCAAATAACTACTAACTCTCATTATCAAAGTAAGCAATAAACATAAAATTGAAAAAGTTATCAAGGTTGGGGAAGACAATAGAACATACTAGAGAAAATGTGCTCTTCTACTTGGGAGTAAGATAAAGTTTAACTGAGGATATAACAATATCACCTGAGGATGTCTGGTCTTAGTTATCTCTAAGGTAGTGGGTACTGGGAATCAATGTATTTGGGAGGGTGGCATCCAACCCAAAGAGATTTACTGTCTGTCATTCACAATTTCACACTTGAATCTCTCAACCTATTTCTCTTGAACTTCTAGTCTGAATTACCTTCCCATTGTGCAGTTAATACAATGTCCTATCTCTCTCCTACATAGCATCACAGGAGAGTGCAGATACAAAAATAAACATGTAACTGAGAGAACAGAGAAAGGAAAGGAAGATGGAGTAAGGGAGTTATTATAATGGAGGAATTAAAAAGACAGAAACCAAAGCTTAGGAAGGCATATTCTTGGGGGAAGACCTTCCTCTCTCAGTATTAAAAAATAACATAATAGATCTATTCATTCTCTTTGAGTTGATTTTTACCTTAAAAAGACAGACCAACATGTTTCAGAGTAGGTCTTAGAGAATGAAAAGCCTGTCTGCCACCACAAGATACTAAAATGACTGCCTTGGTGCAAAGGCATTTTAGGAATTACAGTGGTCTTAAAGATGTAATCCTGAGAGTGAACTTTCAGAACCAAAGAGATTGTAATATCCAGGAAAATGTGATATTTTGAAATGAAGAAAGCATATGGTAGAAGCTGACATATGTCTTCTAACAACAGCCCAAAAGTAGATATCATTGCACAATCTCAAATTGAAGAGTTCCCAGGTTTAATTGAATCCTCTTCTTCAGAGGTTCACAAAGGTTATATCATAGAACATTTTTGACTTAGTCAGACCTTAATTGTATGGAATTTGTATTTTCCATCTCATGCAGATAAATGAATCTCCTACCTCTCCTATAGTATATCATGATTCCTCACAGAAATGATACTGTGGCATAAAAAATCAAGAACAATTCTTCAACAGAAATAACAAAATTTCCTGATACCATGTTATCTTAGAAAAAGATAATCATCTACCTAATACCTAGACAGCATGCAACTTGGAAAGCAAACCAGCAAGTTACATCAACAAAGTAGGTTTGATTGAATGCTTAAATACCACTAAGTAATGTAAATATAATGTAAGTGATGTAAATAAAGCTTACAGACTTATAAATCTAGAGATGGAAGAAAACTTAGAAATCATCAAGTTTAATCCTCTCATTTATAGATGAGAAAACAGACATTAAATGACTTGTCCAGTATCAGAACCAGTATTTAAATTCAAGTGTTCTGACCTGAATTATTCATCTTACCAAATTGACTGAAAAAAAAAGAGGAGGGGTAGAGCATTTGCTTGGTCCTATAATTAAATTTCTGCTTCCCCATGTTAGATGAGAATTCTACTGAAACACCTATGCGAAATGATATAGGACTATTGAGTGGACTGTGCAAAAATATGAGAAAGAAGGACTCACTGGGATGTCAAGTTGTTACCCTGATGCAAACCTCAAATTTAGCTACTTTCTGTGCTCCCATACCCAATACCTGTGTTGATATCTTGAGTGTTTGTATATGAGCTAGAGATCCTGTTACCTTCATTTGGGAGAACATAAATCCAAACTATACCATAAATAAATTAAAGATTTTTTCTGGAGTTACTCCAGGCAGTAAAACAAACCAAATAGAGATATCTAATAACTCTCTAAGGGGTCAAACTCCAGAATCAGACCTAGTCCTTAAAACCACAAAATAAAATAGGTGGAAAGAAGCCTTGGTTCAGGTTACACTTAATTTGTGTACATATTTCTAAAATCCCTTTCCCATCCCCAAATATAAGATGAGCTCCTTGAAGGAAATTTTGACTTGGTATCCTCAGGGGACAACACACTGTGGATGCTTAATAATTATGAAATTGGATTAAATCAATCTAGTTGAGAAGTATAAAAATCTATACCACCAGAGAAACCACAGTGAGAATTTTGCTGTTTATTGTCCAACCCAGCAAGGATGAGATTGGGGAAGAAGAGAGAACCACAGTGGGGAAACCACATTGGGCTTCAAAGTACAGGATAAATGTAAGGATTGTGTGTGCGATATAGAGTCCCCATATCAATGCCATATATACACATATATATATATATATATACATATATATATATGTACATATATATATATATATGTATATATATATATATGTATATATATATATATATATATATATAGTTTCTCTTCTTCCCTTCTTTGAGTCCTGGCCCCTGTTTCTCCTATAAACTCAACCAGAACTACATCCACCATGGCATGGGTTGGTTAATAATACACTGGGATCCAGTATTATCTACTGTCTTCTACTCTGAAAAATAGAGATGTGATAATAGATCCCAGTGTCTGAAGAGAGCAGCATATTTAGAGAAAGATAGGGAAGGGCACAAAGGAACAAAACAGAAACTCCTCAGGATTTCTAGGACAGGTAAGAATTGCAGAACTACAGCCTACAAATCACCTTGACTAGCAAGAGGAAGTAGGTCTCCACTTCTATTTACTTTAATTTAATTATTCTGTTTGAATGATAAAATAAAATCCTTTCTGGATTCAATATTTTCCCCAATTTCATCAATTCCAAATTGAAGGATTGGATCTACTATCAAAATTTTTATTGAGACTTCCAACTGCTAAAAGCACACAGCTGTCGCTTCTCAGGACACTCCCTAGCTTCCTTATAGCTACACTGACAGGGAGAACCTGACTATCTGTAATTTTAACTTCAAGTTTCTAATGATGAAGCATGAAGTAATCATCACAGTGCCACTCAGGAAACATGTCAATTAGCAAGTGATCTGAAGAAAGAGAAATTACTTCGAGGTAGTTTATGCTATGAATAGAAAATTATCCCATTTCCTGGGTCTTAACCAATTATGATATATCTTAGTTAAAATCAAACTGTCAGGATTTGGGTTCCTGAAAAATATACTTACCAATATGGAAGAACTTTAACTCAATGTCAAAAAGTGGCTCAATTCTTTCTTTAAGAAACTTATCGCTTCTCTCTGTATTTTATCCTAACTTGATTGACTCTAGCCCATTCATTCACTGCCATAGATTCATGTTATACTAAATTATTGACATATTTGTGCCCAAAAAAGAAGGTACTTCCATAGCCACTGAAAGAAAATTCTTATTATGTTCTGAGCTAGAGTAATTCCTGATAAGTCTGGTAATAAGGTATGATTTACACCATGATATAACTTCATTATAGCAGGTTTTTACTGTAAAAAGTTGTCCAGTTGAGCATTAAGTTTTGGGTTCTTTTTAGTTTTTGCAAGGCTATGGGGTTAAGTGTATTGCCCAAGGCCACACAGCTAGGTAATTATTAAGCATCTGAGGCCAGATTTGAATTCAGGTACTCCTGACTCCAGGGCTGGTGCTCTATCCACTGTGCCATCTAGCCACCCCGAGGACTAATGTTTTTGTTTTTAGTTTGTTTTTTTTTTTTGCAAGGCAAATGGGGTTAAGTGGCTTGCCCAAGGCCACACAGTTAGGTAATTATTAAGTGTCTGAGACCGGATTTGAATCCAGGTACTCCTGACTCCAAGGCCCGTGCCTTATCCACTGCGACACCTAGCCACCCCGAGCACTAAGGTTTTAAAGCTGTTTAGAGGCCTAAGGAAAATCAAGTGCCTCCCCCTTACCCTCCAAATAAACAAGAGTGATACTCAAAAAGATGAAATTATCATACGACATATATTTAACCCAGGTCCTCCTAATAATCAAGAAAATGCAACTGTCTCCCAGACCAGTCCTCTTTCCATTAGATCCTTTTAGATTTGCCATGGAAAATTCATTTTAACATAAGTATTCACAGATTAAGGATGTCCTGGGAATTAGCTCTTCATCTTGGACTATTAATACTACTTTATTACTGTTTCCTTTTTGAAAATTTATTTTAAATTCAATTTTTCTTTATTTTTAGTTCCAAATTCTCTTCCTCTCTCTCCCACTTGAGAAGGCAAGAAAATTGAGCTCATCACAAAAATGCTTAATACTACATTTCAATAAGATACAAAAAAATCACAAAGAAATTCTATACATCCACTTCTCAGACCTTCAAAAAGATTGTTTCTGCAAGTAATTAAGCAATTTTGCTTGTTTTCCCCTTTTAGTGAAAGCCAGAATTCCAGTATACATTTGTTGAATGTTGAATGAATATAGAAATACATATATCAGAAAGTCATTGAGGTTTTTAAAATGTTTGAAGGAAATAATCCAATTCAAAAGATTTTCCTTTCAGTAGAGTTCTTGATAGAAATATCTTCCAACCATCATAACATCTTCACAGTTCAGATACTTCAGTGGTCATCTAGTATATTTCCTACCTCCTGCATTAATCTCCTCTTCAACAAAATGAAGCAAAAACCATTCAATCTCTGACTGATAATCCTCCAGGAAAAGAAAATGATATCATCTTTAATTGTTTATCATTCACTGCGATGATGCCTGATATAGAGATTTTGTACCAAAGAAAACACATTTATTTCTGATGCTAAATCCTACCTCACATACCCCCCAAAAGAAAAATAATAAATTAAAACCACATAACGGTAACTGAGTCACGTAAAAGGCTTACAATTATGTGACCACTGACTTATAAAGCAAAGGATGTCTTGTTTATGAAAGTCTTGGCAAAAATAAAAATGAGTGAGGGAAGGAATGACTCAGAGGACAAGTAATAAAACCCCTTACCAGCTGCCAGATCCAAATCAGCCAAGCCCAGTCACCCAAAGTCACTACTATTTGGTCAACAATGTCAAATG
Source organism: Macrotis lagotis (assembly GCF_037893015.1). Lineage (NCBI taxonomy): Eukaryota > Metazoa > Chordata > Mammalia > Peramelemorphia > Peramelidae > Macrotis > Macrotis lagotis. The sequence continues at coordinate 150,571,617 of NC_133662.1, read as the reverse complement.
AACAGGTGGAGTGAAGATGAGACTGGGAACACACTGGAGTTTGCAATAAAGATGAGGCCACCTTACAAAACAAAATGGACTAGCTGGAACATGGATCTGGTCATCTAAAAATAGACAGGAAAAATTTTGAAAAAGTAAATAAAGACTAACTTTTTTCCATGTCTGCAAGTCATGACTAAGATAGATGCAATGTGAGGTACAAGTCTTACAATCTAGTTGAATTTCAGTCTTTTATATAATCTAAACATTTCACCATTTAAAAAATAAATCTATATGTTTAAGGTTTTTCAAAAGTGAAAATTCACTCTTAATTATGCTTTATTGTAACTTTCTAATAAGATAAAACAGTATGGACTGTTCTACTGCATATCTACTGCACAAAATTTTAAAGCTTTTAAGAAAATTTTTCAGGTCACAACAGCATTAGAGTTACCCTGCTGAATTGATACTGGACCTACCAAGGTCACCTCTTTTAAAAAATCAAGCAGTGACATGATGAAAGAAAAAAACATTTCACTCAGATAAACACGAGGGGGGGGGGGGGTGGGATGCAAACCCTGGATGTTTGAAATGCATACCTGAATAAAAAAAAGGTCAAGAAAACTTTAAAAAAAACAGATACAAAAGAGCCTCTGGAATGATATTTGCCAGACTCCAGGATGCAGTTGGATGACTAGCAAACATTTGAACTACAGATTCATAAGCAGAACAAGTATTTAAGCATTCGCTCCTCTCTTAGCTACGCAATGCCAAACTCTGTTCTCTGTTACTCACAGGCCATTTCCATTGACTTCAAGTACCTAGACAGATATTTGAATACAAGCCCATTACTAGTAGTAACATGAGACCTCTAGCCAAATGTAGCTGGCCAAAGTCTGCCCTCCACAGCTCACACATAGCTCCTAAAAGGAGTTGTGTCTATCAGAAGGTCCTTTTGGCACAGAATTCTATGGCACTTGACTGTAGGACTCAAGTCACTACCAGAAGTGGGCTAGGATTCAAATATCTATCTGGGGTTTCTCTCTCAACACCCAATTTACCTGGAATTATGCCTAATCTTAATGGTCATTTTTTTCATCAAATTATCTCTTTTCAAATTGACACTGCCAAGATTGGCATCAGTCATTGTGTCAAGTTCCACAAACTCTCTGATAAGGTAGGTATAAAAAACATTCACTTCCCATGTTAGGGAAACATCATAGCTTGATTTTATTCAATCAATCACTTCTATAGTCACATATCAGGTTCTAGTATGAAAATTTATAAATTTACCAGTATCCATGTTCTCAATATGTATGAAGTAGTGAATTCCCTACATCCCTTCTCTCAAGAAGGATCTTACGGTATCAAATTCCTCCAATGTCTGTTGCAAATCTAGTCAGAAACCCTATTAATAGTTATTTTAATTTCTGTCCTAAAGAAGGATGACTATTCACAATACCAATCTATTCCCACAATTTAACTTCCCTTAAAAGAAATGTTAAAGTTACCTAAAATATTTCTTGGGAACCACTCCACCCAAACATAACTCAAACAAAATTTCAAGTCTGCTCCAAATGCTAATGTTTAATGCATAAGATCATTTAAGGTAGACTATTCACCTATGACAACTTATAAAACATCCTATTATCATGGATCTAAAGTTCACAAGGATTTTAAAGACTATCTGGTCCAACTTTTTCGTTTTACAGATAAAGAAACTAAATTCCTGTAGAACCGATACCAAGTTCATTTCTCTTTCCAATTAAATATGCCACACTATCCAGTCATAAAAAATAAGGTTTAAAAATTTTTTCCCTAGATGAAATCATCTAATTCTGGCATCATTCTTCTAGAATTATAATGAAAGTAAAAGGGTTTTTTTAAAGTTATTAATCCATTAGTGAACTCTCACTTATTTTCCACATAGAAAATGTATTGACACTATAACTATTTTAAAATCAATCTTATAATTATATATTAATTACAAAGTTGAGCCTACTTGGCAATTTCAAGTAGTTTTTAATTTATTTATACAACCATGTTTTTCCTTCTGGACAGTAAAAAACAGAAACATTGAACAATGTTCAATTTTCCAGGATCTCATTTTTCTCATCCATAAAAAAAAAGAGTCGCATTAGATGATCTCTGAGATCTCATATAGCTTTGAATCTATGATTCTTTAATCAATGATCTGTAATCCATTGTGTCAATCCATTGTAATCAAAATAGCACTAGATTTTAATTCAAAGTCACAGCTTTGTCATTTACCAGACATATGAACCTAGGTAACTTACCCTCCCTGATCCTGTTTCTTCATTTGAATAATATGTATCACAACATCTTTTTAAGATTTTAAATTAAATAATTTGTAAAGCATTTTGTAAACTCTATAAAGATTTATAAATATGATCTATGATTATTTTTGCCATTCATTAAATTTGGCAAAATCAAAAGAATCTTTTGTAGTCTGCCCAGTCCAAGAAGCACTACAAATTTTAGATGCAATGAAGGGCTTGTGCAATTTCCAAGTCAATGACATTGAGATAAATTTTGAATACTTGGAAGTTTTTGGATATCTGACAATTCAAATGATTGCCAACATGCCAGCATGTCCTGGAAATAGAAGGAGTGATCATAACCACACCTTTAAGTAATAGAAAATAGAGTCAAGGTTTTAGCATGTAGATCAGTCACAACCCATTTCAACAACTTCTGCTAGGAATGTCAAAATGATCTCATGACTCAGGCATTTTAATTGAAATAATTTTTGTTGGGAATCATATTTCCCAACATACCTTGGATGGTCACTCCTAAAGAGCAAGGACTGAAGGCTGAATCACCAGAGATTTTTAAGGTAAAGCCTGCCTTATTAGAGAATGACTTTAAAAACCCCACAGAAGAAAAATCCATAGGTAGTCTGTGATAGAAGGGGAGAAAATAAGAAAAACCCTTCTTGTATAACTTGAAGATGAATATGTTACATTGCTTATGTTGTTTTGTTTTTCTTGAGCAAACCCTCTTATTTCCAACATTTCATGGATTGAAGAATGACTGAACAAGTTGTGGCATATAATTATGATAGAATATTATTGCGCTATAAGAAATGATAAGGCAGGTGGTTTCAGAAAATAAAGTGGCAAGGCCTATATGAACTGCAAAGTGAAATGAGAAGAACCAGGATATCTTTTTGTAGAGTAACAGCATGGTGATCGATTATGAAAGATTGGCTACTCTGAGCAGCATAATGATCCAACACAATTTGAAAGGAATAATGATGAAAAACGTTATATACTTCCAGAGAGAACTGATGAATTCTAAGTGTAAATTGAAATGCAATTTTCTGACTTTATTTTTCTTGCATTTTTTTGTAATGTTGTTAATTTGGAAATATATTTTATATGATTTCAAAATAAAATAAAATATTTTATGTAACAGGGCTCACCTTTTGAGCATGTCCAGATCACCTAAAAATGGTAGGACCCCTGAAAGGATTTACCTGAGCATGTTCAGATTATTTAAAATGGAGGATTACTACATCTTCTACCACATGGTGGGCAGTCTCATTTGGCTGCATAAATAGAACAATCTGTCTATAAAATTAAGGAGAATGAGCCCTTCAATTTCTTTCTGCCATTTTTTTCTGACTCATCCTCTTTCTTGCTTCTCCCAAAGAATGAAGATCATGGTCCATGGGACCCATGAATTAAACAGGTGAGAGGGAAGGGACTTCCTCCTCTGTTTGCCCTCTCTTTTACTTAAACTCTGAGAAATGGGACTAGGGATATTTATATTGTTTTTATTTCCTTTTTCATTTTTAGTTTCAGGGGTTGAAGTCGGGGTGACCTTAGAACTAGAATTCTAAATAGAGCTGTACACCAAATCAACCTAGCAGAGAAGTCCAGAGACCCAGAGACCCTGGGACTCAATATTGAGAAGGGAGTGAACTGAAGGAACTGAAACTAGCTGTAGAGGAATTGAACTAAACTATAATCCTAAAATCTGTCCCCTTCCCAGACACAGATATGGTACAATGTAAAAATAACAAGTAGTAATTAGTAATAGCATTTATTTAGGGGCTGTATATGCCAGAAAATTGATTTTAGTGTTTTACAAATATTTTCTCATTTATTGTTCACAACAACCCTGGGGAGTAAGTGTTATTATTATCTTTATCTTATAGTTAAGGAAACTAAGGCAAACAGAGGTTAAGTGATTTGCCCAAGATTACATATTTGTTAAATATTCAAAGCCAGAGTTGAACTCAGATCTTCCTGGCTCCAGATTCAGCAGGATTATGCTTTACATGTTAAAGATAATGTCTACATTACCTTAATATTCCTTTTTAAAAAAAAATTAACTTATCAGAGCCCCTGTATCAAAGAAAAAATGTTGCAAATAACCAGAAAGAAAAAAATTAATGTAGTAAATAATCAGTTAGAATCACACTTGCTTTAGCAATCAACATCATAAAAGTACAGAGGACTTGGAATTTCCAGAAGGTAAAGGATATTAACTTACAGCTAAGAATGACTTTTCCAGAAAAGTAAATATAATACTACAAGATAAAAAATATAGACCTTTAATAAAACTTAATTTGACTATTAGTGGTTTAATGAATCTTTATTGTAGGGGACACCTCCTATACTTGTGTGAACATCATACATGGACACTGGAATCATTTGCTAAAAACCTAGATTACCTCTCCCCAATCCTCCTTGAGGGTGCTATGGAACACTGGAAGAAAAGTAAAATGTTATCATATCTGGTCTTCAGCTGGAGAGGGCCAGGGTAATCAGTGCTACATGTACAATCAAGTACAGGTGAGAGGAATTTAGATTCACAACCATGAATTATAAGATTTAAAAGGCACTGGAACATGTCCAGTGATTTGTCAGTTATGTCTGGCTCTTCATGACCCAATTTGGGGTTTTCACGGCAAAGATACTGGAGTGGTTTACCATTTCCAACTCCAACTCATCTTACAGTTGAGGAAACTGAGGCAAACAGGGTGAAGCAACTTAACCAGAATCACACAACTAGCAAACATTTGACACTAGATTTGAATTTAGGAACATGAGTCTTCTTGACTCAAAATCAGTACTCTATCTACTGGGTCACCTAAACTGCCAATCCTGAAAAGCAATGAACAGAGTCTAGTAGATATACGTTTTAATCCTCAATTGGTCATTCATTTTCCGTGTTATTTTGGGCAAGATATTTTAATCTGAGCTTCAGTTTCCATAACTATAAATTGAGAGAAATGGATTAGATGGTCTCTGATGTCCCTACCTTTAAAGAGAAGTGGACTGAGAGCAGACATGGGAGTCAGAGTGATGTAATTTTAAGCCCTATCTATGGGACACTGGCTATATATAGCACTCTAGGAGAGTCATTTAATTTCTTAGTAATGCAGACAATTTCCAAGATTGTAAAACAGGTACAAATCTACTTTAATGGAGGGAATTTCCTAACTAGGAGTTTCTCAAATCAGTGAGGTCAAATCCAAAAAGAAAAATATCATTTCCAGTTTGAACCAGCTGGGCACCTAAATATCCTTTTACTCTAATGGATTCTTTGTCAGAATATAAAGAATGTCTTCTGCTTTAAGTGATTTAAAGTGTTTAGCAGAGTATATTGTCTAGTATCTAGTAAGAGCTTAATAGATGCTTCATTCTGTATTTTTATTACTACAATGATACAAAGGACAAGTTAATCATCATTAATAACATTTGTCTCAAAATGTTAGAAAAGTAGACGTAGACCCCAAATATCATTAAACTTGCCTTAATCATGCAAAATGGATTTTGTATTTATAAATGATCTAAACTTTTCTTAGATTTATTTATATATTCATTTTTCAGAACCTCTAAAGCTTACAAATAGCACTGCATCTTACCCAGTGTATTTTCTTATTCCTAACACTATTTCCTTGAATAGATGTTCACCCTTTATTCTATTATCCCAGGCTATGACAAAAAGATGTGTTTACCCCCATCATATATTTCTTGATTTTGTGGACTTCTGAGATTTTGTTTTTGTCATACTCAAGGACCTAGATTTAAATATATACATATATATATATATATATATATATATATACATATATTTCATGTGGAATTCCATCAATTTCCCTAATAATTTTAAATGACTTTTCTTGGTCACTATTAATCTTTTTACAGCTGTACACTGATCAAAACTACAGTATTTCTGGTGCAAATATATACCATGGTTTTGCAAAAGCAAAGTAGAATGATTTTTAAAAAACACTATTCCACAAGGTGATAGTCATTATCTTTGTAAATCCCTTTTGCCTGTATTCATGTATTAATTGGAAAACATAATGCATCATTTTCATTAACTCTCTAGCCTATAGAAAAATAGAAGTCAGAGTAGCTGCCTTGTCTCAGTTGAAGCTATTCAACCCTAATCATGGTTCTAATTCTAATGGCCTGATTTGGTCCCAGCTGCTCCAAAATCCCAATCATGTTTGCTCATGATACTACTTCCTCTTTCTCAGGTTCCAACATTGTCATCTCAGAAAAAAAAAATTGAATAAGGCAAAAGAAGAGGCCAAAAATATAGATTTTTTTATCCTGTCACACTGGTGATGCAAAAAGAAGAAGAATCATGAACCCAGATGTGAGGAAAAGTAAGATTTTTCCATTTTTCCATTTTTCTTAGACATTGCCCATCTTATGGATACATTTTTTTGAAGTAGGCATAGCAAAATTAGCTGTATTCAGCAACTTCAGTAGTATGTCTATTCATTGGTTATTGGACATTTAGAGTACTAACATATAAATCTGTGTTTATAACCAGTTAAAAATTCATATCTTTTTTTAATATTCTCTGTAATATCACAGCATAAACAGACATAGGCCATATAGAACTGAGAACCATTTTGCATTTTTCTTGGTTTCATGTATTACCATGACCAATGAATTCCATACCAAAGATCCAAGTGATACAACCCTCTTTACTTAGCAAGTTGGTTCTCAAAAAGCAGATATAGTTCATTACCAGGGCCATGTTTAAGCACCTTCCAGCATGGCAGGACCTGTCTAAGTCTTTTTCTTGCTGGTGTATTCTTTTATGGAGGTAGAATCATTTCCAAAACATGATGAGTCTCTAAAGTGAGATTTTGTGGAGGTAAAATAAATAAAGATATTAATCACATGTCTATCATAGCAAATCAAGACCCTCAAGACCCTATCCCCCACCCAAAAAAGTCAAAAGTAAGTAGTCAGTTATCCATAAATAATATAGGAGTCAAGATAGCTCTTGACTATAGGACATAGTGTTTATAGCAATGCCTTAACTACTAGTTAAGGTTGGTATGCCCCAAATATATTACCCTTAATTTGCCTACATTGAAGCTCCCTCTTTTTGCCCATTCACACATTTTAAAGGGAATATGTTGCAATTAATTCTCATCACTTTGACATTTCACTATAGTTGGTGTCTTCTACAGAGCTGAATATTTCACTGTGCTTCACTTCTAGATAAACATTGTCTATTGCAATGGAATTTATTGTAATGAGATTTGACCTACAAAATTTTTCATCATCTTTTCCCTTTCAAACAAAATGAACCAATGAATCTATGATATAATGCCTACTAAATCTTTGCAATTCACTATATGTTCATTCTTCTAATTAGCTTGATATTTATCCTTATGTTGTTAAAGGAACTTCAGGCTTTTGAGTGGCCATTAAATGCCATTCAGTGACAAATTTTCTTTTGATGAAGTCCATTGTCCCTTTGAAGGTTTGATTTTCTTTGGATTGTCCTATTAACTGTTTAAAAAAGGGTTACTCACTGAGTGTTCTGAATTACTCTCATTTTTTTCCCATTATAATCTCCTTTTCTAAAACTGTAAAGATGTTTGATATGGATTTATTAGAGAATGGGTAGAGTAAGCAAAAGCTTTCATTGATACAATGAGATTAAACTACCTGTAAGCAACAGCTGGCAAGATAGATTAGAGGACTCTGCCATATTCATAATCTAAAATGTCAAATAATACATGGGACTTACCAACAAAGCAAAAGATAACTTTTGATTGCATCGTTTTAAAGAAATCACTAATGCCACAACTCAAATGGTGTTTGCCGTTAGATTTATTTCTACCCCTCTACCAGAGACGACACTTAAGTTTCCAGATAAAAGAGACAAAACTGAATAGACAGTGATCAATAAATAAGACACAAGTCAGCTAGATTATAATCACAATGTTCTTTTCTAAAGACGGGTATGCCATTCAGTACTACCAGTTACCTCATGTCTGATGGATATTGCTGATACTATCAAGTCAACAAAACTGACATAGTGGGTATGCTCTGAGTCACTTCAACAGAATCTGACTTCTGTTTTCTCCCCCTTATTTATTATTCCAGAGGTACCCTGAGGAGTTTAGTGTATACCTTCTCTATTGTCATGAATTTGATCCCACCTCAGATATATTCCTCCTACTGATAGATATTGATGAACACTAATTAATTGACTACTCTATCAGTTGACTTTTACAAAGATATTTCAAAAATATAGAAAGAGCAAATATTTTTGCCCTGTATTTCAGGATACACTTTTTCCTATTCTACTATGCTCTCTGAGGAGATTGAATTTGCTCTTAGTTTATTTCCTATATGGCACTGTTCCTCCATATACACATCCAAAGGCCAAATGAGTCCTTGTCTCAGCACAAAGGGACTATGTTTTGAAGATCATGTCGGCAGGTCACTCCTTCTGCTTCAGAGCATCAACATGTAACTGACCACAAAATCTAGACAGTGAGATGCTGGATATTGTTCTCCCTTCATCTAATATAGAATCATACAAATGGCAAAGGAGGTAAATAATATAGCTTGTATTCACAGGGCGTGTCCTCAGAAGGCAGAAGGGCCTCAAGGAATCCCTATTACACTTATTGTCTCTCCCTGGATGCCATCAGCAGAGAACTCTAATCATCAGAGTGAAGTTTTGTTTTTTTTTAAGATAACACAGTTCCAGCATACTCATTTTTTTAAAAAAGCTAACCATGTGGCTCACAGATTTGAACCAGTTACAGAATGTCTGTTATTAATGCTTCACTGTCTCTTCAAGCACTTCCATTTCACATCATGACTCTCTTAGAAGCAGTTTTCCAGTCTCTTTTACATGAGGAATTTACATCAGCTCAGCACACTGTTATCCTTTGCAGATGGATCAGTTTCTATCATATTGGGAAACAAAGACAAATCAAATATATTCAATTTGACCAAATAACATAGTCCACTATACCATAACTAAAATGAATGTTAAATTATTTAGATATTTTTATCTACCTCTGTCCTCAGATTTGTTCATTCACTCAAAAAACATTTGAGTGACTATGTAAGGCACTGCAAGTATTTTTAAAAAGTGCATAAGATAACAGTTCCCACACTTAAAGATCAATGAATCACATACCTAGACTTGCACTGTATGCAGCTATAACTGGATTCAACTTCTCTATATCCTTAAAAGAAAATTCTGACACAATGGTAAATAATAGAACTTTTAAATTAAAAGAAAATAGATTATATATATATATATATATGTATATATATAGTAAAGCTATATATTAGAGGGTAATAAGAATTACATAGCTCTTAATCTATAAACTTGACATTCTTAATTTTCATTCATAATATTAAGATCATAAAGGATTCCTTAATTAAGCAAATAAAATTAGAGAAATAACTTTGACAATGCTTTAATTATTAAGATTATTGTGAAGTATAAGAAAGGGGGGGTAGGTGCACATTGAAAATATTAGCCACTATTGTTGATGATGCCAGCACAGAGTTCAAATAGAAGAGAGTTTCCCTGTGCATGTTGTGGACTTTCAGATGTACCTCTCTATGGAGGACATTGTGCTAATTGCATCCAGTCATAAAATATTACAGTGTCTCCTAAATTATATCCATATTTACTCAAAAAAGTTTAACTAGCTATAAATAGAGAATACGTAGATTAAGTTTATTTATTATCCACTTAATTGGACTGTCTATTGATATGTATATACATATATATATATATATATATATACATAAACACATAAAAAATAATATGTATACCCCAAAATGTATAGGTGCTTGTATTTTTATGGCAGGCATTTCAAATGGACAGTGAGTTTGACTCAGAATTGAATGAGAAGTCCAATATATACTAAACTATTTATAAGAACAATTTTTGAGAAAGTAAAGAATTATAAGAAAAGTAGATGCCCATTTTTGGGGAAAGGCTAAACAAACTACAGTATATGAGTATTACTCTTTAATAATAAATAGCAAATATGATGGCTACAGAATACATACAAATATATAGCTACAGAAAGTCATGAAACTAATGTAAAATGAAGTAAATAGGATTTAAAAAGAAAAACAACAATCACAATTTTGTAAATAGAATAACAAAACAATCAAAACTAAATGTTTCGGGCAGCTGGGTGGTGCAATGGACAGAGCACTGGCCCTGGAATCAGGAAGACCTGAGTTCAAATTCATCTCAGACCCTTAGTAATTACCTAGCTATGTGACCTTGGGTAAATAACTTGACCTCATTACCTTGCAAAAAAAACTGAATGTTTCAAAACTGCAAAGAATAAGCATGACCCCAAAGAAGAGTTAGGAGAAGATAACCCCCACATACATACTCATTAACAGAGGTAGAGGGTCTCTGAATATGGAAATTGCATATAAGGAGGAACTATATTGATGAGTTTTGCTAGTTTTTTTCAACTTTTTTTAAAATCATTTGTTATGAAGAAAGGAAGGGAAAGTTTATGAGGTAATTTAGAAAATGAAAAGCAAAAGATATCAATAAAATGTTTTTTGTAAAAAAAAAATTGAACAAGACTAAGAGAGAATCCTAGATTGCCTATGGGAAATGATGCAATTTTGTTAATGACCTCAAAATTGTAATTGCTCATTTTTTTCCCTAACACCAATAGGCTTGTGTTGAAAAAAATGCAAGACTATAAGCCTTGTAATATTCTGATCTCTGAAAAAATGAGGATCACCTAGAAAGCATAGAAAGTTGCATAGTACACATAAATAAGCTACAACATCTTAAAAAATACATGCAAAAAACATTTGTAGCATAAAGATTGTCATAAAAGAATTTTACGTCCAAAATAAAAGATAGTCCAGTTCAAACAATAACCAAGAGTTAGATAACATGCTCTATTGTAGCATCATACCAGGTGAATTCAAAGAAAGTTGCTAGACTATTAGATGGATCCCTGCGGCAAACTTCTGGAACGACTTGGATGAGATTCATACTATGAGTAAACTCACAGGGGCTGTGATAAGCATCAATGGAAGGAGTGTACATAATTATGAGATCACAGATTCAATGAAGTCTTCTACCAATGATGTTAAATGATCATGAATAACAGAGTGTCACAATTTCTGATAATCAAAATTGTAAGTCACCTAAAAGGATAATTGAGAAATGAAAAGTAGACCTAAATAATCTGCAATACATTATTAATAGTTAATTGTATGCAAAAAAATGGCCTAAATTATATTAAAAATGCATGATCAGAAAAGGCAGTCACTAGTGTGGCTAAAATAAGGAATAACAGATTGATAATTTGAATTCTCCTTTGTTAACCTAATGCAGTAGTATTTTTAAAAATCTAGAGAAAAATTGTTAAGTAAACTGCCTGTGGGCAGGAGACTTAAACTAGAATTATACAAGGTAAGGAAAATTGGATGAGTTGCAATCTGCATGAAGGGAAGATATAACCCCATCAATGAGATCAAAAATCCATTTGAAATACTGAATTACTCCTAAAATGCAATCACCATCCAACAACCAATAAGTTAGTATTCTACTGGAAGAACAAGGCTAAAATCATATTATAAATAATAGTTGGAGATGTATTACAGACATAGCCATCATTTCAAGAGGAAATGTCTAATGCAATGAGATTATTGATAGATCCTAGGAAAATTCAGAGCTCTAATAAGTTAAAATAAATTGTAAAGATGAAAATACATTGAGATTATAACAGTTACAACCTAAATAATTTAAACAAAATGTTGGCTCCAAAAAAATGGGAAATGAAAAAGAATAAAAAAATCTTGCTTCTATTTCTTTTTCTTAGAGTAATCATAAAAATCATAGAATCTCAGAGTTAGGAAGGACCTGACACCAAGTATTAGGCAGCCCATGCTTGAAAAAAAATATACCTTCTTCCTATGATACATTCTATATATGGTTATCTTGCCTTTTCCTGAAGATTTCCAGTAACAAGTAACCTAATACCACTTGAGGAAACTCATTCCACTTTTGGACAGTGCTAAGATTTTCCCCTCCATTTATCAAATGTAAATTTGCTACTTCGTAACTACTAATGACTGCTCATAGTTTTGAAGGGTTTTTAAGTATTTGAAAAGGGCTATCATATTTTCCAATTCAGGTCTTTTCTTCTCCAAGTTAATAATTCCCAGATCTTTCAACTTATCCACTTATGGTATAATCCAGAGAACCTTTATCATACTGGTTACTCTGTCCTAGAAAATACTTTTTCCAATAACCTCTCTAAAATGTGACATCAAGAACTCTTAATCCTCCAGATGTTTCTGATCAAAGTAAGGTACAGAAAGACTACCTCTAGTCTGAGATAATATGCCATTCAATATCTTAGACTGCATTAGCTTTTGGTCTATCATACTGCTTATTAATATTGAGTTTTCAGTTCATTAAATCTCCATATTCTAAGGCAAATTAACTACTCTCTAGGCATACCTCCCCATTCTTTGTACATGAAAAATTATTTTTGAGAACTTAAGCATAAGACTTTAGATTGATCTCTATTAAATTCATCTCAGATTTGGTACAATATTGGTCAGTTAAGATCTTGCTGAATCCTAACTCATTCATCTATCTACTGAGTTAACTATTCCTCTCAATGTTACATCATCTACCAATTTTATAAGCATTTCTCTATTTCATTTTCAGAGTTTGAGAAGCAACTTCCCCAAGGAACTTTATGAGTTTGTCATAACTTGTGAAAGATGAAAATTTTGGTAATCAGATGTTAATTTATAAGGTGATGAACTTTGGGGTGGCACAGTGGAGTCAGGAGTACCTGGGTTCGAATCCGGTCTCAGACACTTAATAATTACCTAGCCATGTGTCCTTGGGCAAGCCACTTAACCCCATTGCCTTGCAAAAACCTTTAAAAAAAATGATGAGCTTCTTTTTGGAACTTGGTGATCTTACTTAGAGGAGAAAATAGATCTTTTAATTACATCTCCTTATAAAATGAGGAACTTTTTCATTGGTAACTTGTCAATAAAGCTAATGCCATCTGATTAAGTCTTAAAAACCTAGTGTTATGTCCAAGATTAATTGGTCAGTTAGGACCCACCCTTTGGTACCTCTCCTTAAGAATGAGTTTCAATGATGAAGGTTGACTTCCAAATGAATTGATTGATTCAGACTTTTGGAAAGATAGACTCATGTTATGGTAGCAACTCTTTCATACTCAGGCATATGTCCAAGGTGTAAATTATGTTCTAGGCTAGGATCTTTATAACTCTGAGCTTAAGGAGACTAGGTTCGATTTTTAGTACTGATATTAAAAAAATCACTCTTTTTCATGTATTGGTTTTACCAGGAGTTTATTTAAGGAAATATTAGAATATAATTCATGGCTAGATCTCAACAGATATGAGAAGAGTCACTTTCACATACCAAGGAAAATTTAAAATATGGGTATTGGATACTTTTTTCGCCCCATAAAAATGCAAAGAATTCATAACCATCTACAAACAAATGGAGGAAACACAAAGACTAATAAATATATTCTTTACCTCCATACATATATCCTCTGAAGGCTTTGAATTTCCCCTAAGGGAAATTCACTTTTGACTGTTTGGCAAGATAAATGCATTGATTCCTCATAAGGGAGGCATTTGAGGGATACCTCAAAAAACCATTCTCCATTTGATTCATATTTATGAATCAAATGGAGAATGGTTTTAAGAGATATGTAAATTTAGAAACATCTCTACTCCAAATATTTATATGTACTATTTGTGTCCAACCTACAGTGAGCCTTCCAAGCTCATATTGGTCTAATCAGTGGGATACAGTGTCTCTTGACTCCAACATCAGACCAGCACTATTAAAGAACTCATATTAATAGCAGGGAGAAAGCATCTTGGCTTTTGCTCCCTTACATCAAGGTTTTTAATCTCTTACTCTTCATCCCACTGTGGGGACTATGTAAGCAATGTTCTTTTCTCTCTAGGAGGCACACTATTCATGCCATTTCTTTTCTCTGACTAACAGATCTAGTCCACAAACTTATAAGTTTGAGGTTAGTTATAAGGCAATGTCAGAGAACTATGCCACTCAAGAAACTATGTGTTTCCTATGAAATTTCCTTTCCTTTCTAAAAATCAGTCTCTAGGACTCTCAAATGTTGGGTTTCTTTTAAGGTAACCCCCAAAAGCTGGTATTGTCCCAAAATTCCCATCTTATTCCACATGGGTGAGCATCTGTTTTACCTTTGCCACTTGTGTCTCTCAAGTTACTACAAACAACTTCTGGGCATGGGAAACATTGAACTATTAATGACTATTCTGGCCTAGGATATTCAACTCATTCTTAATTCACCTAATTACGCTGTTATCCAGTCCACATTCTTTCATCTATTCTCTAAGCAGCATACAAGCCTTAAGATAATAGATATAAATCTGGAAGGATGTCATAGTTCATCTATTCCACCTACTCATTTTAGAGATGAGGAAATAGAGACTTGCAGAAATAGTGACTTATCAAAATCAAAGAGGAAATTTGAACCTGGGTCCTCTGACTTGAGTATTTATTTTTCCACTGTATACCATTTTGAAATATTTTGCTAGAAACTTGGAAAATATCTATAGTATTCTAAATCATCTTTAAGTTTAACAGTTTCATGAGATAATGATATTAGGTTAGTTCTATATGAACTGCTCTTGGAGAAGTTCTATTGGTTTCTTGTGATCTCTTTCTTTTCTAAAAGTTCATAGATTAATCTTTTAATCATATATTCAATAGCTTTCCAACCACAAAATCAAATTCACTAGTTTCTAGTTCACAGCTTCCATTTCTGCCCATGTGGAAAACTGAAAGATCATTTTCCCTTTTCCAATGTGGTTCTTCTTTTCTCTTGTATTTCAAAGCTTATTGACAGTTTAGCAATCACATTTGCCAATTCTTTAAGTATCCTTAGATATCTGGCTTGAACTTGAACTTTATATATGTGGTTAGGTAGTCCCACTATATCTTTCTTTACAAGCAATGTTGTTCTATCTTTTCGAGTTCTTTACTTAATCAGAGCAAAACAGTTGACAGGGAAACCAACAGATGTCAGAAATTGGTGAGACCAGTAAACCTTTGTTTTCTTTGTGGAGCTGAGATACACGGTAATGATGGGAAATGCTAATTTAGAATATATAATCATCTGAAAACCAAGAAACTCCATTCAAATAGTAAAAAAGAAGCTGAGGGGAAAATGGGTCTGTGGAACTTCAAATTGTATGCCAAAGTGTTTATTGATCTACCTCCAGAAATGAAGGTGAAAGGTCCCCAGAAACATGCACTTTGGGCTTTAAGGCAATGAAGAATTCCTAAAACAAAACAGGGAGTAGAGTTTCAATTTGGGCAGACAAAAAGTAGAGAAGACAGTGTCTGTCCTTGGCTAAACACAGCTATCTTGAACAATTGTTTATGTGTGTGGGGTATGCGTGTGTGTGTGTGTGTGTGTGTGTGTAGGCATTTTTATGTGTTAGTATATATATATATGAGTGTGTATGTGTGTATAAGTATATATATATATAATATTGTATAACATATTACATAATATAATATATTATAGTGTATATGTATGTGTGTGTGTGTATGTGTGTGTATGCATGTGTGTGTATACTTCCACTTCTGGTAGCAAATGTTAGGACCTTTGCTAGAACTTAAAAGAGCAGAAGAATTAGTCAATTGAGGCAATTCAGAAAATATAGGTCCTACTAAACTGGTCATGCCCAGAACTGAGGCAGAGGCAGGAGCAACTGGCTACTACTAATAACTGGCCACAAAGAGGGTTACTAGGGCAACATCATACTCTCCCCCAAACTAAATCCTCCAAAACTAATCTGGAAGCACCAACTCTCCACACTAGGACCAAGACAACAATTCCAGAGTAGAATGGGAAAAGACCAGGAAAGGAGAGAACCTAGTGTGTTACCAGGAAATTTTCTGCACTGTGATCTTCAGTCCTAGACAATAGGTCATGATGTGCTTAATACAGGCTATTCCAATGATAAAACTTATTATTATACCAAGTTTCCTGAGACTCCTGCATCATCAGGGTAGCACAGGGATAAAGACAACTCTAAAGGATAAGGGCAACAAGGTGTTTTATATAGAGGGAAGTGGGCTCAGGCTAAGCTCCATTGGTTTCCTGCCTTAGAAGTCACAGAGCAGTAAAGTCAATTATCCAGAAAACTGGAATATAATATCCAACTGGGGGAAGTAAAAAGGGGGGTTGAGTTACTATTGAAAGGTCAAAAGAGAAGGAAAGGTGCCAAAGCAAAGGGAACATTGTTAGGGCAGAAACAAACTTTGGATAGGGGTGGAGTTTCTTAACTACAATAGCTTTATAATAGACTACATATATAGATCTGGAGTTCTGGTGCTTAGGACGGGGGAGGGAAGGGCCAGGAGCAAATAGTGAGGGGTGGAGGGGAGGGGGACAGAGAATTCCAGGTAGCTAAAAGTCCTCCCTACCCAGAAGAGAAATACCATCACCTCTCTAAGTTGATGCCTTACCAATGTATGTCAATTTAAATAACTCAGACTGATCCACCTATCTTAACTGAGAAGAATCTATTTACTATCACTATGATTGCATAAGTGTCAAAAACAGCTTTAAAATGACCCCCCAAAAATGCACAAATTATCATGGTTTGAATATTATATATCTCTATTTTAAATGAAATTCTCAAAGTCAATAGGTTTCCAAAACCAAAGGAGAAAGCAAGCGGCTAAACAATTTTATGAAAAGATTATTTATTTTGCAAACTGATGGATTACTCATATGAGTTATTAGAAAAATACTATAAGTTGACTGGCAGTGGTGGGAAGTCATTTTTCCATGATGGAAATGGGAAAAGCACTAGAGATTTTTTAAAATGAGAGTTTATTTGATTTTCCTTTTGCATAAATGGATTTTATGTACTGAAAAAGTAGCTAATCTTGATAGATATCAGTGGAATTGGTATTACAGCTGATGGCTATTGGAGCCAGCTTTCTTATTCAGCTTTCTTTTCTCCTACTTCCAATTGAAGATGACACCAATATTTATGTGAACTGGGGAAAAGAAAATGGACATAGGGTACATAAAAAACTGCTTCATGTCCAGTGGAAAGAAAAATTCCCAAACCAAACCTTGCAATCTACACAAACAACTGGCAAAATAACACTGTGAATTTGGCTTTCTAGTTTAGGGCAATGACAAATCTAAGACTATCAGAGATTATTCTTTATTACCTTTCTTTTTTCTTTTAGTTTAGTCTTAAGTGAGATCTAAATACCAGAAAACTACACAACTCAAAACCATACACAACACAATATACAATAAGTAGTCATTCTTACTTTAGCTCGATGATTTTCTGAGACATCACTGTGTATCTGTATATATATGCCCTCATATATAGAATATTTGAATGACCTTCATTTATAAGATCATCATATGCCAGAATCTAAAATACAGCTGAAATCACATGGCCTGATGCAGAAACAATAACCTAATTCCAACTATTTTTATCCACCCAGTAACACTGAGATTTGAATGATGCACACTATATATTATTTCCCAAAGAGTCAAAATTATATTTAGAACTAAAATTGGTTTTTGGTAGTTCAGCTTTATGCCCCCCAAAGCAATGAGTCACGCACTAGAAGGGGATGGATTTGGTAGGCAAATACTAAGTCATTAACTGCTCAGCAAGAGTTCACAGAACACCTTAGATCTCAGGATGAGTTTTACAAAATACTGTGCAGTTAATGTGGGTTGGAACATCAAGGTCATTTTGTTCATCGAGGTCTCTTGTTCTTTTTTTTCTTTTTAAAGGTGCCAGGGGATCTTTCTCTTTCATTTTAGGTCCATAAGGTTAAATTAGCTTTGAAGAAGGGTTCAAACAGCATCTTATGTATTTCAAAAAATGGTGCTCCTGATTCATCAGTATAATGAAATAAACTTTGAATTATGCTAGGTTTTTTTTCCTTTTTTGGTGCCAATAAATGGTATATTAAGTTCTCATTGTGGAAAGCACCAATGCAGACTGGAAAACTTTCATATAACAGTCTTAGAGTTCAACCTGAAAGATTGAGGGGGTTGAGTAATTTGCCCAGGGCACACAAAATCATTCAGGGTTAGAAATAGGATTTAAATCCAAATCTTCCTAAATCTAGCATTCATCTCACTAAAACAAGCCACCTCTCATTTTCTTCCCATTTTGTTATTGTTGATTAGTCATTTTCTACTTTTTGTGATCCCATTTGGATTTGAGAATATTTGAGTACTTTGCCATTTCATTCTCTAACTCATTTTGCAAATGAAGAAACTAAGGCAAACAGAGGCAAGTGACAAGTCAAACAGCTATTAAGTGTCTAAAGACATATTTGAACTCATGAAGATGAATCTTCCTAGCTTCATACCATATACTCTATCCATTCCCCTTTGCTTCCTATATATTTGGGAAATAAAATATGTGACTACAACAAAGTCCTCAGTTACCTCCTAGATAGAAATTGTCTAAAGTTTTAATTACCACCTTTCTAGAAATAACTTATTAATCTTTATTTCCAGGCAAACTTTTTTTTCTCACCCTACTAACATAACCTTTGAAGATCTAGATCACCTCTATATCTTGAAAATTACTTTAGTGGTAGAGAAAAGTAGAATCATGCTTAGTTCATTGATTGGAATTATCTCTCCATGATCCCTGAAATTAAAAAGAACCCAAACATTCTGTTAGCTTCAAACCAAAGGTATCACAATAACCTGAGAAATAGAAGCTAGCAGTCCTAGAGACCCTAAGTCTCAAAAGTTACCTGCCCAAAGAGTATACATGCATACATACACACACACATATGTGTATATACATATATGTATATATATTTTTTCAGTTGTTACCTAGAAAACTTTTATAAAACATAGCTCTGAGTTGTAAGGTTGACCTAGCATGGGTGGTAAATTCATCTAAGACCCACAGCAAACCTTTGAATGGAAGGATCCAGATTAAAGAATATTTTAAAATATTATAGTCTAGAAGTAATTTGAAAAAAATCCCTTCATTTCTCATACAAATGCAAAAGGAATATCAAGAGAAGTATAATGATTTCCCTGGTTAATAAGGGACAGCAGGTTTCAAATCCTGATCTTCTAACTTTAAGTACTATTTTTCATGCCATTGCCCAATTCTTAAATTAAATAAGACTTATACTCATCTCGGGTCCCAAGAGTTTCTAAAAGGTTTTACTTTCTCACTCAGTTTAAATTCAGTCCAGATTTATTCAGTTAAGAGAACTAAAGGCCAACTGAAATTATTTTAATCATGAATTATTTAAGTAACAATTTTCTCACTTTCTATTTGCTTCCACTCCTTTTTTCCAGAACCCCATCCATTAAAAAATCAAATCGTATTTTGATTAATATAATCAAAATAAATAAAATTTTATTTTTGACATATACGTTATTTTAATGAATTTGAGGCTTTTTTTGATTTCAAACAATGTGAAATTTCTGGGAAAGACGGCACTCTTTTCCCCTGTTTTATTTTGCTTAGTCTTCAGAGACAAACTTAACTATGTTTTTATGAGACCATGTTACTTTATTTTTTGTTATAGAAATGAAAAGATCAGACAGCAAATTGTCCTGAGTCACATGCTGGATAGAGAGGTGTGGCTGCCAAGATATTTGGTGAACTCAGGCACCTCTGCTCAGTTGGCAATTAGGAACAGTTTTATAAATGTTCACTAAGTATCCACTCTATACAAGGTACTAGAAATATAAAAATACAGATGAAAGAGACCCTCCTCTCAAGAAGTTTACATTCTACTTTGGAGTGATGAGTATGCAAGTAAATGCAACTTACATATAAAATAGTATGATTTTATTTCAGAAAGGAGAGAATACTAACAATAGTTGATCAGGAAAGGCCAAATGAATGAGATTGGCACCTAAACTGTGCTTTGAAGAAAACTAAGCAATTAATTCACCTAAGCCTTTGAAATCTGACCACTCTATTTTCCCATTTGTTTTTAAGTGAGGCAAAATTCCTACCCCAGGCTTGAGTCACCCTACTTGGTTTTATTTACCACCCTTCAACCCACTCCTTCCTAACATCACAACTCACAGACCAAGTACTCTATCCCTGCCTTCCCTTAATGCAGGTGACTCACTCTCCCACGTTTCCTGTCTCCTCCACCTTAACTACATCACAGAATTACAGAATCTCAAAGCTGGAAGGCACTTCAAAGGCTGACTAGTCCAACCATACCTGAGAAAGAATCCCCACTTCAACATTCCTGGACAAATAGGCTGCAAGACCTCAAAAAAAAGAAAAAAAACTTACTACCACCCAAAGCTGTTCATCCCATTTGAAGAAAACTTTAATTGTTTGGAATTTTCCCTAAACAGAGACAAAATTTGCCTCTTTGCAACATCTTTGTTTATAATGCTGAGGATTAGGCTCTTGATTTTGCTCAAGGTCGGTGTTCTTTTCCATTCAAGACTGAAAAAAACCATTACATCAATCCTCTTTTCCATTCAGGATACTGAAATTTCAACCCAATGGGGATATTAATGCCCTCTACTGGCCCTTGAATATCTAACAAGTCTAAAATTCCTTCTTGGCTAGGATTTAATCAATTAACTCCTTGGGTTTCATGCTAGAGAAAGTAGATCCTTGGTACAGAAGCTTGAGTAGTTTTGCTACATAAGGAATCCATCTTTAATTAACATAATCAGAAAATAGTAGTTAACATCAAAACCCATTCTCCTACCCTGTACAACAGAAATGTTATTATCTTTGACCTTTAGGTAAATATTTGTTGGCTTCATCACATACCCAAGAAAAAGCTTTGTGGGCTGTCCACCTAGCATCCATTTCCAGAACTAAATTATCCATTTTTATAGTACTCTTTTCATAGACAAAAATTAGTTGGTCAAAATTAGTCATCCCGTAAAATAATATTGTGGTCAATATTCACTCAGTGATTGAGTACATATTGAGTAAGAGTCAGGTAGACAAATGTCTGATCTTGGCTTAGCCACCATTCCTACTGATCACCCAGATTATCAATGATCCTTACTATCATGCCACATTTTATCACAAAAGCTCTAAAGGGACTTTTTAAAGGTATGCTCTAGGTAAAAGGAAGATTGAAGAATGTAGAGGATGTTTTTAGGTGGACATATCAAAATAATAGATGATAGAAAAAGGCAAATCTATTTAACTCTAATTGTTCCTTCTTTTCCCTGCCAATTTGTTATCAAAGAGGAATTTTCTAAAAATGATGAAGTCCTCCATTTATTCCTTTTAGACAAATACATTGTATTAATTGAATCAAGCTCCAGAACATTGCAGAAACTTCTAAATGAGATATATAATTGCTCAAAGCAATTTCTTTTTACTATCCACATGGGAAAAAAGTGGATGAAAAATTCTTAATCCCATACTATGATTAAAAAATTGGAAAAACAACTTATAAATTTCACCCACTTTTGTGTGTATATATATATATATATATATATATATATATATATATATATATATATCTGGAGCAAACACAACAAATGGAAAATGTACCCAATATTGAACAGAAGCAAAAAGGCAAATGTATTTGGCAAATATAATTGGGAAATTGCAAAGTTGTTTTAATGACTATAAACTGGTTTAGAAACAAAGGCTAGTATTTTTCCAACACCAATATTTTTCCAAGAAATAGACTTTGAGTCATAGAATTCTACATTATCCAAAGAAGCAATAAGAAGGGGCACCCAAACAGCAATTGCAAATTTGTGGAAAGATAAAGATGAGTCTTAGAGAATAGACAGTGAAAGATACACTGTGATCTGTAATATTGAAAGAAATACCTACAATCTATAAGATCTCAGATCCTTCAGAGAAAGTCCTACCACAAATAAACATCAGTCTGAGAAAACCACAACAAAATATAGTTACCAAGAAATTGAAAGCAAAGATAGGAAAATAATAAGATAGTACCTAAATATCTTAATTAATTAAAGTCACTGGACATGGAAAAATTGCATAGCAGATCTTGAAAGAACTCATAAATATGATGGGATGTCCTGACAGTAATTATCCCTGATTTTTTTTTCAAAGGAGGTAAAGCAAGATGGAAGAGCAGCAGAATGATAAAAAATTAAGTTCTACCCCACTACTTTTCCAACCAAATCTAAAAAAAAAATCCATCAGGCATAGTCTGAATTTGAAAATCAAAATTCATTAATTCATTAATTGAAAGTAAATAAAATAAAACTCAGAGTGAATCATTTTTACAGAACAGATTGGCAAAGAGAGATAATAAAAGAGGTTATGGATCCTGGGCAAGGGGGTCTAGTTAGGAAATGGCTATCTGGAACATTCCAACACAAAGAAAGATGAAACACAGAGCAAGAAGAAGTTCTAAATCCAGCATAAAAGGATCTAAACTTGTGCAAGATGCAGGAATAGATACTAATTAGTAATTCTGTAGTTCTGTTCCAAAAATCTTCAGGGCTGACTGAAGAAAGATGTGTTCAAGGTAAAGAGTGGCCATAAGTTCTAGGTTGTGTACTGAGCAAAGAGTAAGTTCAGAAACTAGCCAAAGCTACATGACTGACTCCAGGAGCAGATCAGGGGTCTGAGTTCAAGCACCAAGCCAATATGAAGCCTTTTGCAGAATAACAAAGGCCAGAATCCCAGTTCAAAAATAACATGAAATATTATCACTGTGAACTAACCAAGCATTATAATTGTCTAATAGAAACTGATTCCAGAAGCGTTCTTTGCAAACTATAACTGGAATAAGCCCAAAGGTCAAGAACTTGCAGAGATCAGGCCAAAAGGGTTGCAATCAGACCGAGATCAGACCATATTGGGAGCATAAGAAAACTCTCAGGTCACCAGACTGAGTTAGTTGTTCCAGAGATTCAGGAATGAGCCAGCCCTCAATAGCTGGCATTTATCTAGCATTTTGTACTTTGCAAAACATTTCACAAATATCTCATTTTATTTTCCCAATAATCCTGGGAGGTAGATGCTATATATTATTTCTCCCCTCCCCATGATGAAACTGAAGTATTTATATGCTAAGTAACTTGTCCAGAGTTTTATAGGTGGCAGGTGTTTCAGGCTGGATTTGAACTCAGTTCTTTCTGATTCTAAGTCTAATACTCTATATACTGTGGCACCTAGTTACAGGAACGTGAAAGATATAGGGTCAGTCCAGACATAGCTTCCAGAAGTATACAGAGTTCAGCACTAACATGAAGTCCAAAGTTAGGAAGCAGACTGGAAGAATGACCAAAGAAACAAAAAAACAAACCTCCCACTTTTTTAAAAGAAGCTATTTTGATGATAGTGATGTTCAAGTCTTAAATCTAGAAAAGAGTGACTCCAAAACATCTACAAGCAAACCCTCAAAGAAAAACATGGCTCGGGAACAAGTTAAAATAGATCACTGGAAATGTATGTATGTCACATTCTTTTAAACTCTTGCCTTTGTATGATACATATATTTATATGTATGTACACATTTAAATATGTATATAATATAAATATATTTTAATAAATATTAGTAGTAGTATAATAATTATAAAGATACAGAGGAAAAATTTGAAAAAGAAATAAGAGCTATGGAAGAAATATTATAAAGAGAATTAAAATTTGACACAAAACTTAAAAACTCCCTGAAAATTAGAATAGACAAAAGAAGAAATATTGACTCTATAAGAAAAAAATAAAATGTTAATTTTTTTAAATAAGAAAATATAATAAAACATAGCAAAGACAACTGACTTGGGAAGGAGATAATGGAAAAGATAGTGAAAAGAGATAATGTAAGAATAACTGGACTCTCTGAAAAACAATGATTAAAAAAAGACCTCAGATATCATATTACAAAAAATTAAAGGAAAATGTTCAAAGATTTTTGGAACCACAGAGTTAAATGGGAATAGAAGGAATTCATAGGGTCAGTTTTTTTTTAAAATGCTCAAAATAAAACCCTTAAGAATATTTTATCCAAAATCCAGGTTTTCTAGATAGCAAATTACAACTCAACCTCCATTTCCCTCAGATTCTGATGAAGATAACCCAAGACCTAACCCAAGACCTTTGGGAATAGTAATTCTTCCATTCCAGAGTCCATGTTATTATCCTGGGAGGAAGCCTCTGTGCTGATAAAGTCTGATAATTGATCCTTCAAGTGCCACCAACACAACTACTTGGGGGCGGGGTAGTTCTTGTTGCTAAAGTCTTTGACCATATCATATCAGATAGTCCAACATTAGAAATTAATATGATTTGATAAGTAGAAATGACATTAAAGAGTCGTTCCCATCTACTTTGTTGCTGAACCTTAAGGAACATGAGAACTTTCCATTTGAACTTTCCATTTGACTTGCAGCTGCTACTCATATTTGTTTTGTCTTTCCCTATTAGAAAATTAGCCCCTTGAGACAGCAAGGAAAGTGTTCATGTTCTATTTGTATCTCTAGTTCTTAGGACAGTACTTTATATATGAGTTACTTAATAAATACGTCATTCATTCAAAGAAATGAATGTAAGCAGTCAGAAAGGACCAAGGAGTCACAATCAGGATTACAGACAATTTAGCAGCCATCACTATAAAGGAGCAGAGAACTTGGAATATAATATTCCAGAAGGCAAAGTATATAGACTTACAACTAAAAATAGCTTATGCAACAAAACTGAGTACAATCCTACAAGGGGAAAAATGAACCAGAAGACTTTAAAGCAATCCTGCTGAAAAGACCAGATCTGCATAGAAAATTTTAAGCCCAAACATGGGAGTCAAAAGGAACCTAAAATGGTAAACATTACAGAGCAACCATATACAATTAAACTACTTATAGTCTAAGGAATATATCCTAATTGGCGAGATGATATGTGTAACCCCCTCAGAACTCTATCATTATCTAGGGTCATAGGGGTAGCCTAATTAGAATGAGGGCCTACTTGTTTTTTTTTTTACATTTTGGTGATCTTAATAAGAAAAATGAAGAATAATGGAGAAAATTATATCACTGAACTCCATCTTGTTAAAACTCCATTTAGAATATCACCTTCACTTCTAGCCACCACATGTTAGCAATAACATCAAGAAATTGAAGTGTGTTTAAGAAATAGCAATCAAGGGGC
Organism: Macrotis lagotis; assembly: GCF_037893015.1. Classification (NCBI taxonomy): domain Eukaryota; kingdom Metazoa; phylum Chordata; class Mammalia; order Peramelemorphia; family Peramelidae; genus Macrotis; species Macrotis lagotis. Next base: position 150,546,166 of record NC_133662.1, on the reverse strand, counting down.
GGCTAGGTGGCATAGTGGATAAAGCACCGGCCTTGGAGTCAGGAGTACCGGCGTTCAAATCTGGTCTCAGACACTTAATAATTACCTAGCTGTGTGGCCTTGGGTAAGCCACTTAACCCCATTTGCCTTGCTTAAAAATATAGTAATCAAAACTTAGAAATTATGCTATATGAGTGTCAGTTAAAGGATATTTAGTTAAGAAAATAAGATCATAGGAAGAAAAAAATTCTCTCCAGCAAAAACTGTCATGATCCCAAGGGGAAAACTAGTAGGAGAAGTTGGCTTAATATAAGAACAAATTTCCCAACAATTAAAACTGTCCTAAAATGGAAATGTTCCTGTCACTGGAGTTCTTCAATGTCTTCTCCATGTGTTGGGGGCGGGGTCAGGATCTCGTCCTCAAAAATATCAAATAACTTCATTTCTCAGGTTCTCTTCCAGTAGCAATTTTAAAAATGAAAATCTAGGAGGAAGTCAAGAAAAAATTTTCCATACTCTGGTGAGACTATTCCACATACCAACCCCCCCCCAAAAAAAATATACTTCTTTCTAAGAAGTCATGGAAAAAGATAATAACATCTGGTGTAATGAAGTTCATAGCTATCCTACATAACCTACCTCTTGGACATTTCATTGACTTCTCTTTTGAGATGCATCAAGGAAATCCCACATGTTGGTTTTTGAAGATTCTTTATCGTGTTGTTTAACATGTCTCCTTTATTCCAATGAAAGAGTAAGGAAATTAAAGAAAGATGTAAAATTCAAACACTTGACTGATTCCATTTAGCTACAGTTTCAAATATGTACACATTGTACAAAGAGATATTAAAAATGAGATGCTAATAAAGTTGCACAACAACTGGAAAGATATGATGAAATACTTCTCATCCTTGATTGGGCTGTCCACTCAGATAGCTAAAGACAGGATATGTGTGATAATAAAATCTTAAATCTGAGAGCGTAATTGCTTCTGACATCTCCAACTAGGCAGCAGGCTGCCCAAACACTGCTGTTCAGTCACAAATTCTAAGCCTAATGAAGTGAGAAGAACACAGTGTAGATACAAATTAAAATCTACTTACCAAGAACCGTCTGTGGGGGTTTTTCTATCTTTTTTATATACTTCCTCATTTGGGGTAGAAGGGGGAAGTAATCTGTTCATAATAATCACACTTTTATATTTAAATACTGTAGAACTATTATTAACTGAAAGAAATTCTTATAGCACTAATATGTGGTTGAAACCTTTGTTTTTCTTGAAGATCTTTTCAAATTCTTTTTTTTTTTATTCTCATAGGTAATGTAGAAGAGGGGAAAAATACTCCAAAAAATGATTAATCATGTATTTCTCCACTTTAACATCTTTCCAACTTTTCATCCAGTTTAAAGATTTTTAAAGGTCCAATTTTCTTGTCAACTACATGATCTTTAACACTGTATATCGAGGAAAGAGCTTGAAATGCAGCATAGGGATTCTATAATAGAATTGGAATGGAATGATGGAATGTAACCAGATAAGTGTTATAGATTAAAAAATGTTTTCTCTATACTGGATAATAGCCTGAATTTATTTTATAATGGTCGTGGGTTTTGTTTTTGTTATGAATTGTTTGCTGACCAACCTTCCAGATGAGGAAAAAAGAAAACATAGACAGGAAACATCTCATTACTATGACTCAACACCAAACCTTTCTCACATTCTTTCCTACCACTTCTGGGTAAACTAGAAGCTGAAATTCATCTTCCAGGACACAGAACCTTCAATGAGGAAACCAGGCTTCATTAAACATATTAAAGAAATACACTTCCATCATTCAAAAGCCAATCACACTCCAATAGCACTTAGATTCTTATGACTCAAGGAAGTCACTTTGGTTTGTTTTTTTTTTTCTTAAGTCAGTGAGTTATCCTAACCAAACAATTCCATATACTTAGGTATAGAGAGGGGAAAAGTGTGTTCTTCATATTATTTCCAATTGAGGATGTGAATGAAATTGCAATGAAAACTGAATTTCGGTGTGCAGGAGCAAATCATGTTGAAAGTGATCCCATTCTCCATTTTGCTCTAAACCATTAAAATCCAAATTGCCTTCAAGTTCATTAGTGATGTTTTATGTGTATTCTTGAAGAGAATACGAGGTCTCCCTCGTATGACTCCTAACAAATGTCCATTTGTTGAAATTGTTTGTTCAGCTGTTCCCCCTTCTTGTTTTTTTCTCACCTAGATCTACTGTAAAATGTAAAGAGTAGACCAACTTTTCCTTTTCCCTTATAGTTTTGAAATGAGCATGCAACTCTGAGTTTACTAAGGATTTTTACTACTAGTAACTATAAATGTAGCTATTGAGTAGGAGATAGCACCAAGAGTTGGGAATATCTCAATTGAAATCCAATCTGTGTTATTGCCTAGCTGTGTGCCTGGATAATTCATTTAAGGAACCTTTTGTACTTCTCTAAAACTCTAAAACAGATGTTTAATAGGATCATAGATTTAAATCTAAAATCAACCATAGAGGCTAACCCCCTAGTTTATAGGTGAGGAAACAAAAGTGTAGAAAGGTTCAATGACTTCCCCAGAGTCAATAGCTAATACCTGAAATGGTATTTTAACCCAAGCTTGCTATCAATATCTCTGCAATAGTGGAAAATCAGATTGTTGATACATTTGTGCAGGAAAAGGATAGGCAACAAACTTGTAATTTCATTGATTTATTGAAATAACCACTACCCAGCCAAGTAACTTCTCTGCATCTTGGAGTCACAGGTCCCATAGTTTTTCCTTATGGCCCAAATAAGATGACCTCTTCAAAACTAGCATCATCACCTGCCGGGCTTCCCATTAATTTCTTTATCTATGAAGGACATCTCATACAGAACTCAGCTGATTATTTCCAAGGAGTTCAATGACTAATCAGACCTTTCCTGGCTCAGCTTGCTAATTCTACCTAATACTCAGATTGCCTTTAAAGACTCATGAGTCTCCTAGGGAGCAGTGTCTAAGAATTAGTGTATAAAATACACTTTTACCAAAGGGGAGGTAGCTTATATATACAATAAGTAGAATATGGAATAACTTAGAACATTGAGAAATTAATGACCCAATTCACATGGAGATGGGACTTAACAGCAACTAACACATATTCAGTCGTTTCAAGTTTACAGAACATACTACCTCATTTGATCTTCACAACAATCCTATGAGATAGCTGCTATTATTGTTGCTCCCATTTTATAGATGATGAAACAAGCTGAGAGAGGTTTAGTGACTTGTTTGGGATCATATAGCTAGTAAGTATCCAAGACAACATTCATCTTCCGGTCTTTCCAACTCTAAGTCCAATAAATTCTCTCCACTATGTCACCATAACACTCTACTTTTCTTGTGAATATAATCACAGGTAAACATATCACTTTAAAACCATAAATAAAAGAGAGAAAATGTGACCAAGTTAAAACAAGTGTATAAAGTCTTGGTTGACTTAATCTTAAATAAAAACTTAAGCAGGCAGGCCTGGATTGTTTAAATCCTCTTTTCACTGGTTTTTCATTTGAATTCTTGCCTCTGAAGTCAACCACTTCAGTCTTTTCAGGAGTTGGATGCTAGGCCAAGTCTGAATCAAGGATTCAAATTCAAGTTCATAAGACTGCAGGAATTCTCCATTCTGTTCTAGAATATTTTTCCCCCTAGATTTAACTCTTAGATAAAACCCTAGTTTAAGAAGATATTTTTTTCATCCTTTCTCCCAAGTTCCTCACCTGGAATCCAGATCATTCTGTCCTAACATTAAACTACTCTACTTTTATGTTTCTTGAGATTTCTGTACCTTCAGGATTTCAGAAATCTACTCTTGTCATTCTGAATGAATCTTTCTCACCTCCAGGATTCCTCCCTTGGGCTTCAGTGTATTACACTAATCTCATAGACACTTCCTTTACTCTCTGGAAAGGTCTCTATGTATGGAAGTCCTAGGTTGCCCTTGACCTATTCTCTATAATCTAGTTAGTTTGCCTAAAGCAAATTAAAAAGCCATTTGTTAAAGACTAATTCTGACCTTGTGATTAATTTCTGTCCTTTCATCTAGTCCCCCTGGCTAACAGTTGGGCCTGGTCCCCCTAGAGACCTCTGTGGCCTAGATGACTGGTGGTTTTTCTACATTTTAGCTGCTCCTCCCCATGGCCCAAATAAGACTATCTTCTTCAAATCTAGCACCTGCTGGGTTTCCCACTGATTTCCTTTTCTCTGGAGGACTCCTCTGGATCTCAATTAATTTGCAAGGATGAGCTGATTGTCACAAGAAAGCCAATGAGTGATCAAACCTTTCCTGGCTCAAGTTACCAATTCTACCTAATTCTCAGATTACCATTGATTCTCCTAGAGAGTAGTGTCTAAGAATCCTAGCACTGCGAATTTTTCAAAGGACAAGGTAAGGCTTTAATATGCAGAAATAATATAGATAATGCCCACCGATAGTAATAAAAAAAAGTATCTTTCTGTCACAAATTGGATCAATTTCTCAGAGAAGGGGGAAAATACTCCAAATACTGAGGGACACAAAAATCAGATCCTCATAAGGCTCATTTGCATATGCTGATGATTTAAGAAGTTGAAGGATTTTCTGCTGAAAGCCAATTCAAAGGGTTTCCCTGAGGGTTAGTCCCTAAAATATTCTAGGATCCCAATCCTAGAATATGACAATTTCTTCTGCAATTCAAAAGCAACATGATTCTAAGGTTACAGTGCCAGATTTTAATCAGAGGACCTGGCTTCTAATCCTGATTTTGCCACTTAACCAATATGAATTTAAGTAATTCATCTAGTCACTCTGGATTTTTGTCACTTATAATATTAGGTGGTAGGACTAAATTACCTAGAACTTCCTTTCTAATTCTAAATTTGTAATCTAATATTTCATCCCCAATCAGGATACAAGATAATAAATGCTAGGTCTTTCTATTTAGAATAGAGATATGAGTATCTCCACCTATAGTCATATATACTATGAGAGTATAGCTACATCAAATATTTTTGACCAATTAATAGCTTCTGATAGGTCATTAGGATTTATGTAATCTGCTTCATCATCAGTATTTTGGAGTCACAATTTGTCATTGAAATAACCAGAATTCTTTCATCTTTCACATTCATTCTTTTGATTCTTACAACCCTGTGAATTGTTTTATTTGTTTTATTGTCTCCATTTTACAGATGAGGAAACTAAAAGTTAATGAGACTTGCCCAGGGTCACATAGCTGTCAAAGATAGATTTCAAACCCTATATCTTTCTAACTTCACTCTGTGCTTTCCTCCTGCTACAACTTTAACCACTCCACCATCAAACCCTTATAATCAAACCTCTAGTTCACTAATTTAGCTCAATTATTGGCCATTCTACTTTTCCAACTTGATTTTTGGAAAGAACCTGATAAGGAAGAGAAAGGAGAAATCTGGGCTAGCTGGTTTGGCACTTTCTTTTATTGTGTAGAATTTTCACTAACCCAGTCACACTAAGAGAACAGATGAATACCAAGAGAACTACACCTATTGATGACAGTAGAATATACTCCCTATCCGCCTGAAGACGTCCTCCTCCTCCCTTCCTCAACACACATTCTTTTGACTGTCTCCCCAGCCCATCTTCTTTACCCTGAAAATTCAGATTATACAAGTAGGTAAATGAAGTTGGTTTGGAATAAAATGGCCATAGGTCATCATTTAACGTTCCTACTATCCTACTTGCTCAATGTGATATCCTCCAGCAATAAATATATGGGGAGGTAGAAATACATGTTAACTAGAATAAGAATCCAAGAATTTAAAAAATAAAATAACTCACTAATCACTGAGCATGTATTGAGTACCTATTAGAGAAAGTCAGAAGAATTTAAAGAATCTCTCTTCCAAAGTTCTCCAGGAGGGGGTGTGGGGAGAGGGGTGGAAATGTTTTTTCTAGAGAGAGAACATTCATAAATTAGGATTCTAAAATATTGCATGTATTTAAATAACATTCAGATAATTGGATTGAAAAGCTACAGTAGGTTCCCTGAATCTAAAATGTGAATGCATTCAGTTTCCTGGCATTTCTTTGTGGTGTTTTGGAAAAAAAAATCTCAGGAAAAAAATAAAGTTCAGGTAGCAGAGACCTGGGATATGAAGTGCTTCCTTGATGAACTCATGCACCTTGAATTGCCCCTGGAAGCAAACTGGTAATCACTGTCAACTTATGAGTAGTGCTCCTGCAGTATATGGACTGTAACATTACTCTAGAAGGGAGTAATAGTGACCAATTGACAGCAGCCCAGGATACTTGAAACTGCTGTGGCATTCAAGCTCCTAGAATCATTCTGCACATTCCTTGAGAGTTACCATGATAAAGTGTTCATTGAGGCACAGATAACTGCAAAGCAGGCAAGGGGAAGAAATGACTTTTTTAGAGCAAGGTTTCAAGGTCAAATGTCACCCAACTGTGCGGGACCAAGCTCAAGCCCTTAATGATAAACAAAGACCTGACACCATTCTTTAAGGTCCCTAGGATGAAGTTCAGATGGAGCTGGGTGATCCTTTCCCCAGCCCCATCCACAGTCCCAGCCCCATCCCCCAGCCCCAGAAGGCTGCTCTGCATTTTATAGAGCAGCCTTTGGCATAGTTTAGCCAGCTTGCTTGCTAACCTCACAGAAGAGGAATTTGCAAACAGGAGCAGACTCCAATGCAGCAGCCTACAGATTGTGCTTTCCTCCAATCGGGACTGGGAATTTAAACTGGAAAATGAGACTATTAAGAAATTTTGTTGTAAAACTCCCTCTGTGATTGACACAGAACCCTTGGAGAAAATCCTTGGCATGCTTCTGGAACTCTTGGGGCCCCAGTCAATGTTTGGCAAGGAGAATCCTGTCATGATACAATTTTAGAGATTTCCTGGGTCTCTCAGTGAAGTGGATGTATAGTTACAGAAGTCCTCACATACAATCAGTCAGTCAACAAACATTTCTTAGTCATAGTGAAACATTTCACATACATAATCTAATTTGATTCTCAGAGCAACCTTTTAAATAGTTACAAATGAGGAAACTAAGACAAGTAAAGATAAAGCAATTAGGTAAAGGAGCCCAGGCACAGAAATCAATATGACCTAGGTTTTCAAAACCTATCTTAGATCCTTGCTAACTGTGTAATAGAGGGTAAGTCACTTCACCTCTGTTTGCTTCACTTCCCTTGTCTGTAAAATGGGAAAAATAATAGTCCCTACTTCCCATGGCTGTTTTGAAGATAAAATGAGAGAGCTGTAAAATGCTTTGCAAACTTTAAAGCATCACATAAAGGTCAGCTATTTTTATTAAGTAACTTGCCTAGCATCATACAACTAGTAAATGATTAAGGCAAGAGTCAAACTTGGTTCTTCTCCAGTCTTCATAGCTCCACATTCAGCATGCTATTCACTACACTCCCTAGATACCTCCTAAGCAGAGACTCTTAACCTCTTTTGTGTCATGGACCCCCTTTTGATGTTTGGTGAAGTCTAATGGCTTTTTTCTCATAATGGTTTTTCTTTCATTCCAAATTTAAAGAACTGCTAGCTTCAGCTAAAAATTAATTAAAATGAAAAATATAATTTTTTGCTATTAAAATTCACAGTTTACCTGAACTCTATCCAATAACCCCCTTTGGATACCATGGATGTCAGGTCAACAACCTCAGCTCTAGGGTCTTATACTCCATTCCTCTTTATTCTCCACTGCCACTCCCATTCATTTTTTTAGGGAAAAAAACTTACCTTTACCTGGGAAAAAAGGGGACAAATGTACTAATTAATAAATAATAACTTTTTTGAGTATTACTAAGGGCCAGTCTCTCAGAACTTCAAGGAATATATATCTGCACCCTTTTTATAGGTTTTTAAATAATAGGGGACCCACCCAACTGGTCTGTAGTAAATGTAGCCTATTCTATTAGGTGGTGTGACTCCACGGGATTCATGAAAAGCCACTGCTATTTTTCTGCCAACAAGGCCTAAGATACGACTCTCTTCTCCACCTGCAATGGTTTTTCTTGGTACCGATACCTGTCTGCA